>NC_133771.1:27981434-28127379 GCF_003597395.2 Chelonoidis abingdonii | reverse complement strand
GGGCCCTGGGCTGGAACCCGGAGTAGAGGGCAGGCCTGGGTTCCCCCCAAACCTCCCAACTCCTGATCAGACACAGGAGGAGCTGACCCAGACTGTGGGTTCCACAAGAGGGGAAGATCACTGAGGTGAACAAATCTGCTAGTAAGCGCAGGACCCACCAAGGTAGAGGAGGAACTTTGTCACAGATGATAATTTAATTTCTCTAAAAACTAAAGGACCAGTGTCTGGCAAAGATTCCTATTCTTGATGTTATAGTTACTTTTCATACTGACTTAAAAGTATTCCACGTTATTACAGATTAATTTATTGTCTATTTATACAGCTAGGAAAACACTTGTTGAAAATCAGCACTAACATTTATATTATGAATTTTGTGGGCCCTTGCTTCTAATACAAAATATGGCATTGTCCATATTTGTGTGGAGGTGTCATCTCTAGATTACCTTGCAGTATGGTTGTGTCACCCATCCCATTTTGGTATCATTTACAAATTTTATCAGGATTGACTATACATAAATAGAAAAAGAAATACATGAAGCAGCTGCATATGTTGCTTGTGTTTTTAATGTAGTTGATCAAATATTAGCGGGAAACACTACTGCTTAAAGCCTTCCAGATGCTTCACCATTGCAACAGAAACAACTCCTGGAACTGCGGTATTGACCATATTTTGAAAACTATTCCTTTACTATTCATGATGAAAATAAATATGTAGCCTTCTCATTAACTACATGGCAATCAATAGAACAGTGAAAAAATGAGAAATTGCTGTGCTCAGCAACAATGATTTTGCTGAATCTTAGATTTATTTTAGAACGAATTTTTTAAAAATGTTTGCTTGTTTACTTTTTAAAATAATTGAATAGAAGAATGGCCATACTATGTCAGACTAGTGGTCCGTCTAGTCCCATACCTGTCTTCTGATAGTGGCCAGTACCAGATACTTCAGAGGGAATGAACAGAACAGATTAATTTATCAAGTAAGCCATCTCCTATCATTAAGTCCCAGCTTCTAGTAAACAGAGGCTTAGGGACATATAAAGCATGAGGTTGTCTCCCTGACCATCCTGGCTAATAGCCATTGATGGACCTTTCCACTATTAACTTATTTCTAATTATTTTTTTGGACTCAGTTATACTTTTGGTCTTCACAACATCTCCTGGCAATGAGTTCCACAGGTTGACTGTGCATTGTGTGAAGAAGTACTTCTTTATGTTCATTTTAAACTGGCTACTTATTAATTTCATTGGATGGCCCCTGGCTCTTGTGTTATGTAACAGGGTAAATAATACTACTTTATTCACTTTCTCCATGCCACTCTTGATTTTACAGATCTATTTATAACTATTATTTCAATATCCTGATAATTCAGATGGAGAGATTCTAAAAAAATTGCATTCAAAATATTTCTCTTGTTGGAGATTTCAAGATTGTTGTTAATCTGCTATATTCTACTATAGAGCTCATTCCTGTTATATATTGTACATGGAATCTCAGCGATATATTGCATGCAATTAGAAAGTTGAAAGCAATTTTCATTTTTATGATTTTCTTGCTATTCTCCAACATAGTATGGGCTTCATTGCCCCCCCCCCACCTTTTTATAGCCTCTACTAACTTTTAAATAAAAACAGACCTTGTTACAGCAATTCCTGTATAAATGAAAAATTTTCTAACCAGACGACTCTTTCCAATAGGCTGGAACCACATTTTACAAGGGCTATTAATCAATTGAGTCTGTTGTGATTAGATAATTAATATAAGGAAAAACACTTGATGAAAAGGATGGATTTTAAATTTTTAATGATGTATCATGAGTTAGCTAGTAGAATTTTAATGAGGATCTCAGCTTCCTGCTGTCCATATTTCCTGATGAAAAAGTTAACAATCCAAAGGTTTTCAATGGCTCTGAGGAACAAAATTTCCTTGTGTTAATATGAGGCATAATGGAACATTTTCATAGGGTGTCAAATATGAAAATACATTAGTCCTTTCAATGGAGATGGGTTTCTTTAAAAAATTGCATGCATACAATGGTTGGACAAATGACATATTTTTTTTTTCATCTGCTGCAGAAATTTTCCAGTACTGCAAAGTTACTTCACTTCAGAGGTTATTCACACTTGTGTCCATTTTAATGTTATTGATTTCAATGGATTTACACTGGTGTAAAGCTGGAATAAGGCAGTGATGAATCAGGTGTGTTAAAATCTACATTCAGTTGCCAAAACTCTGCAGTTTCAGGGATTATAAACCTTAATCTCTTTCTGTTCCTTAGGTTACAATTTTTACCTTTCCTAAATCATTTCTCTCTTTAGCAATAAGTAAGATTTTCCTATATTTAAATAGAAATATTGCATGCTATAAAATACATCATACTGCAGTTTCACACAACTTCCTTATGTTTACCTTTCACAGACCTTACTGTAACAATAAAAAGCATTGTTTTCTAAGATAACACTGGAGAACCCTGCAGTAGGTTGTGATATTACTGTATAATACCGTAGTCTTTTATTAGGGGAAAAAAAGCCATATATCCACATTCTGGCTGTCCTAGAAGAAAACATGACAATGGCATAGGCTGGCTAACAGTGGAAGTTGGAGGAAGACACTGGCTGCTCTGATCAAGGGTATGCTCATACTGCAATGGGAAGGGTGATGGCAATATGTGCAAACTTACCCAAGCTAGCTTTAACATACCTAGAGCGAATACTATTTGCAGTGAAACCACTGCAGCACTGGCTTTAGCACAGGCTGTACAAGTCCACCCAGGAACCTGGGTACTTACTCGAGTGGTTATGCCACGCTGAAGTCTGTACTGCCTCCACGGGTCTCCCAAGATGTAAATGATAGAGGGGCGTTACAGAGCATGAGATGTTTGTTTGTTTATACGTGTATCTTGCTGACCTAGCAATAGCCTCTGTGAATATCACATTCTTAATCTTAAACCAAGATTTATAGCCCAGTATTGGACAAGTTATTGAATCTTGTGAATTAATGAGGAAGCAAACACATGCAATAAACTTTTTCCCCCTGCCCCCTCCCCGGCTATTGCTGCAGTAATGTTCTTTGCTTACTTAGATTGTCAATTGTAATTTAGGTTTAGTTATGTTTGATATATTGTACTTCATGAATATTTGTAAAGTTATTATGTAATTTTGCCAAAACAACTAAATTATATGAAGTCTGACTATTAACCCTGGGGTTTTGACATTGGTTATTTTTCTGTGTGATGAAAATAATCATACAATATTATTGTATTTCTCTTCCTGAGTGGACAGTAAAACATATATTCCAATTCAATATGAGACATTAGATATTGTCACTGCTGTCTGACTGGAACATTTTGACAAAGCCAGTGCTATCATCTGGGGGGGGAGGGGAGAGTAGACAGAAAAAGGGCCCTGGAGCTCACTCTCTCCTTAAAACTGCTCTGGGGAGCCAGTGTGTTGGGGGAGGGGTGGGGAGGGAGGGAGGTTGGTAATGAGCAAGAACCAACTTCTCCTTCATGTTCTCCCCAAAAGACTTTTTCTGACCTGCCCAAATACCTAACAATGGAGGAAACTGGGGTGGTTGGAAGTATCCAAAATCTAAATAAAACAAATAGCTATTATCTCTAGGGTCATTAGCAGTCAAGAATTCCTTGAATTGCCTGTACTGCCCTCAGCCTTTGTCTTCTACATAATGTGATCGTGCCTGTGCCCAGAACTATTATATTTCTTTTTATACAATATTTTCCTGTTGTTGTCCTCATTCTACTCATTTATCTATTGGGAAATGATCTCATGGGAAGGACTCAAGAAAAACTACCTCAGCTATTTGGCATTGTCCATCACCAGGGCATCAGCCAGAATGCCCTCTTGCAGCTGTGGGAAGCTAGATGTGTTGGAGTAGCCTTTGGGCTGTTCTAATTTATGCCAAGGACAAGACTGTTCCCTGGCCATCTCTAGAACCTGGGGGCCACAAAGATGGCTCACAGCCACCTTTACCCGACCTCTCCTGAGCAGCAGTACTGAGTGAAGATCAGATGCAGGTAAGAATCTTGTCCCTAGTTCTCAATTAACTCCAAATGATACATGGCTGGGTGTGCTAGAGGAAGACAAAGATCCGATTCTCAGAAATAATGGCATACAGAACATGCAGATTCCATGCCTTCACAAATGGTTGCTTCAGAACTGAGTTTCTGTAGAGAGGGGTGTGACTTTGTCAGTAATCCAAAATTGTCTCTGAATACATTTGCCTTTATCTTAGTCAGCAGCTAACACTTGTTGGGGCTTGCACTGCCAAAACGGCTGCAGATTTGTGCTCATTCAAGTCTTTCTTTTGAATGTGTTTGCTCAGAATTATTTAGACTTGAATAATTTCTGAAAAACATACTGTTTTGGTTCAATAACCTTCTTCATACCACATATACAACTGCACCCCAACCAAGAAGCACATGGCTTGACATTGGGGAGCTATCAAACAATTAAAAGAGCTTTGCAGCTTTAATTAACGATTTATTATAATGAAACAAATGACAGAAAAAAACTTTGAGAGTGAAAATTCACCTTAAAATCCCTAGCTAACATGCTGGAGTGAGTGAATTTCCTGCACTATTCTCTTGGTACTCATTTTAAAAGGTAGTTACCATAGCAGTTGCTTTCTCAGTAATGCTATTGTTCATCTAATAAACAAACACCTTCAGTCCCCCTTAACTTAAGAAATCTGTGATTTAGTAAAGAGGCTTGTTTCAAGATTCCTCTGGAAGGGTAAAAATGATTTTTTTTCTAATACCTCTTTTATGTTTTTAAAAATTATTTAAAATAAAGAAAAACTGGAAGAAAATTATGTTTTGGGAGAGTTGAGAATGTCTTTGGGAGCTGTAAGTCCAGGGAAAAACTAGAGTGGTTTTCATTTGTACTGCTGTTTGGTTAGTTAATGTAACTGAATACAGCAAAAATGCAACTGTTAGGGAATTTGGGCCTGATCCAAAATCCACTGGCATTATTGGAAAGGCAGTCATTGACTTAAACTGGCTTTGGACTGCGTCCTTAGTTTCCTTTACAGTGGATGAACAACATAGTCCCCTAAATCTTAGCTATATGTCTTGATATTCTTTCTGAATGAAGCGAGTACTGCATGTCTCAACAGGGATCTTGGCAAAGTAACATATAGTCAGCTCTTGCTTAACATATAGTAAGTAGTCCTTTCTAAACCATGTCGTCATCCGTCATGATTGTGTAATTGAGACTGGCAAAATACAAGATCCTTAGGCATACCCAAACAAGAGATGAAAACACAACACAGAAACTTACTTCTCAGAATAAATAAGGGGAAAAAATTAGAAAACACAATGGAAGTGAACTGAACCACACATACCCGAAAAAAACAGTTGAAATTATTCTTTGGTGAGAACAACACTACAATAAAGAATTTAAAATAAAAAGACAATCCTTATTTGATCACCAGCACATGCAAGTATCCAGTACAAATCACAGGAAGGGCTAACATCAAGGATCAGGGCCTGCAGCAAACGCAGTCTCCTGGCAACAACCAACCACTGCCTGCCTGCATCAGGCTACCTGATTGGTTAAGGAGGGAAGCTGGCTGGCTTTTAGCCCAGCTGCAGCAGCAGCTTCTAGTTCTGTTCCTGCCTTCTCTCCCAGACTTGTCTGCTCAGTCCTTGCTACCTCAGCTTCCTCCTGGTTCTGACTTCCTCACCTTGACTCTGCTTCTGACCCTTGGTGTGCCTACTAGTGGTTCCTGATCCTGGCTCTAACTCCTGCTGTGGCTACTGGTTTCTGACTCTGGTTGTGATCTTTGGATTGGATCTGCTTCTGGGCTCCTGCTCTGACCACTAGGCCTGATCACCCATGTCCTGCTCTCTAACAGCCACCTGCTGTTTAGCTATCTCTGCAATATCTAGTGAAAATAGAGTTATGGGTCCAGAATCTGAGTTGCACCCAAAAAACACTCAGCAGGGAGGGAGAAGGCACAAAGGTGGTCTGAGATTACCCACTCCTGGGCAGCCTGGTCCAGTCCATGACTCATATAGTTCAGTTGAAGGGTTGATCTGGCTGCTTATGGCCCCAAGCTGCTGTTAATGCACCTGGGAACAGGAAGGATGTGGATGCCCTGGTTATGTGCCTTTTGCTGATAGGTGGGAAGGGAGGTAGTTTAGGAGCATAGGCTGATCCTTCAGTGGCCAATTATACTCGGTTTAGGGCCACTCAATGCCCTGTAGAGAGTGGGCTCTGCAGAGAGGAGAATCTGGCCTTGTTTTTTAAGTCAGACAGTTAGGATCTTGTTCTGAAGATATATCCTGTGAAAATGAACCTTTATTTTTATATGAATGGCTTTCTAGTGATGAAGGTGGGTGAAGTATTTGGTATAGTAGATGACTGTGTCCTGAATGCTGGCCCAAGCTCCTTCTGTGACATTAAACCCTCAGAAGCCGGACCTCATTCCATAGATGTGTCTATGGATTCTGAACAGAAAACACACATGTATGCGCACCAGCTGCCTAAAAGTTTCCCTGTGGGCAAATTCTATGATTCTGACCAACATAATTAAGATATATGGAGGGTAGTCAGCTTCCTTGAAAGCTGCATCAATGAACATAATCTCTAATCCCACCGAGCAGAGACCTCATGACCTGTAGAGATACTTACCTTACTGCCCACTTCTCCCTTAAATAGCCCTTATATGGCTTTTATATAATATTGTTCACAACAATGCCGAAATGTAGGGGGTTCAACAGCCATACCTCCTGTGGTGAAAGAAGGTGATGTAGGAGCCATTCTGTAGGTTCTAGACCACTATAAGGTCCCCCAAATGGAGATGGCTGCTTTGCTCTGATGGTGCGCACAGTGGCCACAGTGTGGTGTAGGATCTGCAGTGTGTAACTCTACTGGCTTCAACAGATTTACTCCTGACTTACACTCTACTGGTGTTCAGCAGTAGAGACTCAGGCCTTTAAATATAGATATTTACAAATAAATTCATTACAGTTTGAAGAACCTAGCTCAGGCAAAAGGGTGGGAGGTGTGAAACAGGCTTGTTTCTCTGGTGTGGTAATAGAAGTGGCTCCCTGCTGTGAACTCACTCCTTGATCCCCCACTCATGTGGAAAAGTCCTGAAAAATCTCCATAAATCCAATATATTTCTCTACAAAACTAAAAGATTTTTTGAAAACCCTCAAAGCCCAAATCCTCACAGCAGTGGTAAAAAAAGGTTCAGCCTCAAAAGCAGCAAATATGATTTTTCTGACCATTTCCCCAAAGTAAAAACAAAATTCTTTCTGAGTTAAGCCCTTGAATACCAAGTGTTAGGCCAGAGAATAATTTCACAAACATGTTACAAACCTCTAAAAGGAAGATTTAAAAAGGAGAAGCTGACATGCACTAGCTGGCACTGTTATAAATTCTGAAGCATATTTAAAAAACAGTTTAGAAATGAGTTCATTATAGCATGTTTTCCCCTTTTATTTCTTTGAGCTGTGTTATTGACAGACACATTAGCATTTCTTTTGTTCATATTGGAGTGCTGAATTATCTTTAATTGCCATGTACATTCTGCCTGCACAAAAGAAATAATAAACTACTCCTGTCAACTTTTGCATAGATATAGTCTGCTTACACCTGAGATATCAGAAACTGAGGAAAGGAGGGAATTATTATAAGGGAATTAATCTAAATCGACCCAGAAGCTGTTTCAACTATTTCATGAAATGCAAATTAATGAAATACACAAATTTTTTCCACTGGCTTTTCAACAATTTTGTTTTCAACCCTATTTCTTGTTTCAGATGCGTAAGAGGAAAATCAGATTTAAGTTTGCAATTCTTTTGTTTAAAATGTGTATTTTATAATGTGATGCTTTCTCTGGGACAGAAATGCCTCTTTCAGGCCAATTAAGAAAAAAAACATCTATTACATCTTTTTATTTTATTACAACTAGAATGTTTGTTCAAAAATTAAGAAATTAAACCCCCAAACAAGTGTCATAAAATTACTATTTATAACATTATTAATAGTAGTGTTTATATCACACATATATTAATAATGTTATATCACACATATATTATTAGAATATATATGCTTCCCAAATAAAATAGGATTAGCATCTTCTCAGTTATTTATTTCACATTTTAATATATATTCACATCTTTTTGTTATTCTAACTCAACAGAGTTTTGCTAATATCGGGGGGTGGAGGGAATTGATTAACTTTGACAAATATGTCTCCATAGATTAAAACAGATATAAATCCCTTGTTCACATAATTTCCTTCTTTTTAACAAGAGTCCTATCCCAATTACTAATATATACTAATATATGTTAATAGTTACCTATCAATGATGTTAGATACCTTCTCACAAAAAAAACACACAAAAATTTAATCATAAAAAATTGATTCAGAATTATTTTGGTTCTGTTGACCTGAATTGGGCTACACCAAGGATGAATTTGGTCTAACATACCTCCTGATAATTCCTTCTTAAATAAAAAATACAGCCCTTTGAAAAGCAAGCTACAGAGGATTCCCTACTTCCAGGTGCTGCATAGGCAAAACTGCAAGCAGTCACTCTTCTGTATCTGCATATAGCAGGCTCCAACAGTTTCCTGCCCTACAGTCCAGGAAGACAGTACAACAGATCATTTTTAATTTAACAGAAATAAAATTAACTTCCAGTAATACCTCTCGCACTATCCATGTTATTCTGAACACTATCCAATCCTAATAACCTTTACTAGCACCATACAATCTGCTCTCAGTTAGGCCTGTGCAGTGCTGAGTAGTGTCACAACTTGGTCCCCGCTTCCTCCTTGTTCCATGGTGGAATTAAACTGTGGCAACCTTTTTTCTGGTGCAGTTGACTTCCCCCTGTGTGTTGGCTCTTCTGTGATGGCTAATATATTGGGAGGAGCTCCATCCTCCCACTACCCAGCCCCCTACTCAGGAAGATGAATGAAACCAGAGATGCTGTTCTCTATCTTTCAATGGATGTGACCAGTGCAGAGGAGTAAAGGGGTACTGTCTGAGGCTGGCTCACTACTGAGCCTAGTGTACACCTCAGTAGTCCTCAGAGATTTGGGTTTTTTAAAGAGAGAGAGAGAGAAACATTTTAAAACAAATATATAAAAAATTGGGGAGAGGTGGTTCATCTTATTTCCTTTGCTCAGCTTCAGGTCTTTCCTTGCCTCCTGTCTGTAACTTGACAGGCATTTAAAGTGCCAACTCTTGCACATGAGCTTTCTCACGCTTGACGTAAGTTTAATGTTCTTCACTGAAGTCCTGACCTTGTACAAGTGAATTTTGCCGTTTTGGGAATTGTGTCACTGATTTCTGCAGGAGTGGAACTGGAGCCCAAATGGGGTCTGCTTGCTGTGAATTGGGATACACCCAGTGGTGAGCTGCAGCCAGTTCCCACCGGTTCCCAAGAACATTAAACTTATGTCAAGTCTTATTCCCAAGAACCGGTTGCTAAAATTAGACCTTCGTGGAGAATGGGTTGTTAAAGGGACAGGGAGTGGGCAAAGAACTCTGGTCCGCAGGCCGGCCCATCCTGTTGCTCCCAGGATTCCCAGCGGGGGAGGCTGAGGCTCCCCTGGCCCCTCCCCCGCTTCCCCCCAGCTGCAGCCTGCCAGCACCAGTTGGGCAGCTCAGCTGAGTTCAGGAGGAGTCCTGCTGCTGCTTTTTGAGTGGCCCTGCAAGTTGCGTGTGTGTGTGTGGCGGGGGGTACTGCTGCAAGCTCCAGGTTGGCCGGAGGGGAGGGGGCAAGTAGGGCAATTGGCCTGGGCCCTGCAGAAGCCCCTGGTCTCATGAGGATGTCTCCTCCAGGTGCAGCCACCCTGCCACCCCTCAGAGCCGCAGCATGGCCAGCAGCTGGGCAGCTCAGTTGAGCTCTGGGCTGTCGGCAAGATAAGGGGGAAGGGAGCTGCGAGCTCTGGGGCTGCGGGGGGAGGGAGGGTAACTGGGGCCCCCGGCCCCAGGAGGATGTATACCCCAGCCCCTCCCTCACTCCCCTCCCCCCAACAGAGCTGCAGCATAGCCAGCAGCTGGGCAGCTCAGCTGAGCTTCTGAGTCCTCCTGCTTCTTTGAGCTGCCGGCAAGGAAAGGGACTGCGAGCTCCAGGGCTGCCGGGGGGTGGGGGGGCAAGTGGGGCAATTTGCCCCAGGCCCTGCAGGGGCCCCCAGCCCCACGAATATGTCTCCCCCAACCCCGGCCCCTCCCCCAATTCCCGCCCTTAAATCAGAACTTTTTATAGGGAACCGGTTGTTAAGATTTTGGCAGCTCATCACTGGATACACCCATTAAATTGAAATTGAAAAGCAAGTTGTACAAAAACTTACAAATCAGAACAGGAAAATGGCATAAAATAGGAAGTGGAAGTGTGGAAGCCAATGGAGATACTAAGATCTATCTGTGAATACAATCCACTCCCCTTGTACTTTTTTTTTTTAAATTCCCTTTTTTAATTATTGTTGCTGGAATGTGAGCTTCCTGTATCTCTAGACTTCACTGACTTTTCATCTGTTTTTAACTCTCATCAACATATTTTCTCCCTTAACAATATCTCTTAATTTCTCCCTATCTTTATTTTTAACTCAGCAGTTGAATTATTCAACTCTGTGAAATATTTTGTGATATAGTACGTATGAAATATACTACACAGACTAAATAACAGAATACCAAACCCATAGACACTCAAAACTTCCTAGCAATAACAAGGATAGAATTCAGATGCTGCTGTTCCAAAAGCACAGGCCTCTATCATGAGCTAAAGGAGAATCATCTTTAATGGTTAGTAGTATAGGGCCTCTGACATACACCATTTTCTCTCTGTTGATGCAGTGCTACACATTTGCCAATTCATTTCCATATTGTTTATAAGACTATCAGTTACAGTGTTTGATGTGACCTTGGACACACTGATAATTTATAGTTCCACCACCTCTTTGCTGTACATTTTCAAAATGAAGATGGTTTATTACAGAACCAAGCAGGTTTTACTATACCAAAGATTTATAAGCAGCCTTCAGGCTTAAGTCAATGACAGTCATTTGGTGAGGTTCTGTATTGTATATCAGTCACCACAGAATGACAAATGCTCCTGACCTGTTGTCAAGGTTCCTTCCCCACTCTGAACTTTAGAGTACAGATGTGGGGACCTACATGGACACTTCTAAGCTTAATTACCAGCTTAGATCTGGTATCGCTGCCACCGCTCACGAGCACTACTTTTCTTCCCTGGGTAGTCTTGAGAGACTTCACCAATTTCCTGGTGAACAGAGATCCAAATCCCTTGGATCTTAAAACAAGGAAAAAATCAATCAGTTATTTAGAAAGAAAGCTTTTAATTAAAGAAAAGAAAGGTAAAAGAAAACCCTCTGGGCGAGATTAGCATACCAGCTACTCTCACGGACAACAGATTCAAAACACAGAGGATGTTCCCCTGGGCAAAAATCTTAATACACACAAGAATACCCAAATTTGATAATTCCCTTAATGGTACCAAGACAAGTTATAAAGAAAATAAACATAAGCCTATTTATCCCTTTCTAAAACTTACTACTCTGATAAGAGGCTGGTTCCTTGATCTTTTTCACTCCAGCTGAAACTGAAACTGACTAAACAAAAGAAAACTTCCCTCCTTTCTTTTGAAACATCTTGTTCCTCTGGTCAGATGTCAGCTCTGCTAGGTGAACTTCTTAACCCTTTACAGGTAAAAGAGGCATTAACCCTTAACTATCTGTTTATGACACCTGTGAAGGTTAGGTATATTTGGTTTTCCGATATCCACTCAGGTCCCAGAGCTAGAGATAACCATTTCCCCACACCTATCGCTCCGCCCACTACCCACTCACAGAGAACTACTTTCTGCTAGTGCCTTTCATTGAGCCACACTATTCTATTTCTCTTCTATTTAGATTCTCAAATCATGCCTAGAACTGCATCATTGTTATTAATTTATTATTATTATTATTATTATTACAGCTTAGTTTCAGGGTTCTTCTTTTATAGATATTTTAATCTAAAATGTGGCAGTAGTAAATATAAGTAGATGGCATTCCCACATTGCTACAGAGAGAGGGAAGGAGAGAGAAACTTTTGGCCCAGATTTACCAATTTTGCTCTTATTGTTAACACAACAGCAAAATATAACCTTCAGCCTAAATTTGCTCCTGAGCTTAGCTGTCTGTAGAGTTTTCCCCTGCAGAACCTTACTTCCCTCTGCCTCAAAGAGAAGCTTAACCTCTCCTACACTTCTGCCAACTGGAGTCAGCAGACTAACTCTGCATCTCTGTGCAGGGTCCCAATACCTCGTATCAGCATATGTTAGCAAAAGAGCTTTGGAACTCTATGCAAAGTAGTAGAACCTGACACCATATTACGGTGTCCACTCAAGAGTGTTACAGCTCAGAACTGCGTGGGAGGGAGGAATTAAATTAAGCTTCTTTTACAAATCCTAACTACAAAGTAAGTGAACCAGACAATAAAATAGGTGGGGTTTGGGCAAAATGTAGCAGAGGGATTCAGAAAGGAGAATACTGTGTGAGAGACGAAGTGCTATAATCATCTATAGAGCATGTATGTTATTTTTTAGCTCTCCTACCACAAATTAATTCCAGAACATGAGACCAGCTCCAGTGTAGCCTGAAATATCAGTTATACAATCATGAATTATAATGGACTCTGCTGTGTATATTGTGCACAGAGCTTGCCATAAAACTCTGCTGTGCTACTGTCTATACGGCTGATATGCTGTGACTCTATATGTTGCGCTCTAGCTACTGTGTAATTAGGTTTATGAGTTCAAACTTTTCAAAATGTTCTTGGAGCTTTATGTAATTTATGCATCCTTCAATATATATTCCTATATTATTAGAAAAGCAGAGTTGTTTAGAGGAGTATTTATGGTTGATTTTCTATTATGTTTTTAGATGGAGGATTTTTCTAGCAATATTTGTCTATTACAAGTACAACACAAAACTGTTTAGAAAAACAAAGCCTATTGGCTCCACCTACCTCTTTTACATATAGTGCTTAGTACAGTCAGGTGATAATAGCACTGACTATTACTAGGCACCATGCGGACGTACAAGGCTAGATTCTCAGCTAGTGTAAATTGTCACAGCTTCATTGAAATCTGTGGAGCTACACCACTTTACACCAGTTAAGAATATGGCTCACATTGTGCAAGTATCTTCATGACTCTCACCTGCCGCACTCCTGATCTGCAACAGCCAATGTTGTTCCACTCCCTTGTTCTCCCATGAGTCATGCTGAATTGTGATGTGGGTAATATTTCATCAAAGGCTAGAAGGATAGCATGTCTAAATGAAACCTCCATGGGAACCATTCTGGGTTTGGTTATAGAGTTTAAATTAGGAGTGGTTCCTAAAGGCAATGAGCCTGTTTCTCCACTGCATCGCAAAGTGAGTGCCAACTTTGTGTGAAACTCTATCAAGTCAGAATGGTGGCATTTTGCACTCATTTAGCACAGATGTGAATGCCTACCAAGGTTCAAAGCAGTAGAGAATCAGTCCATAAGGAATCACCTTGAATTGCCACTGCTATACAGAGATCACAATCTGGCCTTAACTGGTTATGTTATAACTACGACTATTGGTCAGCACTTCCTAGTACCCGTCTTAGTCTGGGTCCCTATCTGTTTGCATGAAATACAGTATTTAAAGACAATGATTATGTCTCATCTCCTACTCCTTCTCTCCAGGTGACTATATCTAAGGCTTGGCCTACAACAGAAAATTAGATTGGCAAAAATCCACACCCCTGAGCAGTGTAGTTAAGCTGATCTAAGTCCCTGTGTAGACAGCACTGAGTTGACAGAAAAATTTTTCTATCAGCCTAGCTACCACCTCTTGGGGAAGTGGATTACCTATGCCAACTGGACAACCCCTCCCAATGCATCTACCCTGAAGTGCTTCAGCAGTGTAGTGGCAGCTGGGTCACTGTGGTGTTTCAAGTATGGACAAGTCCAAATACTCAAAGCCCGCCCTCACTGAGAAAATCCTTTCACTCTGTGAACCAGTCTTTTATCTCTTCTCTAGGGCTCTGCTAATATCAGAATAAATGGCATGTTTCAAAGCAGGCAACAAATACTGCCTATCTGGCAGGGGCTTTTAAAAGGGGCATGTAGAGGTGTGCGACTGGGGCTCGACCCTCCCTGAGGGCGGAAGGGAGCCACACCGGCCCACTACACGTGGTCGAGTCCGGCCCTCTGCTTCAGGGCTGGGTGACAATGCACAGTCACTTGGGGCTCAGGCCTTCTGCTGCAAGGCGGAGCAACAATATACAGTCAATTGGGAGTGCAGGCCCTCTGCTGCAGGGCTGAGCAACAAGACACAGTCAATTAGGAGCTCAGGCCCTCTGTCTCAGGGCTGGGGAGCAATATACAGTCAATTAGGAGTTCAGGCCTTCTGCTGCCAGGCTGAGCAACAATGTACAGTCAATTGGGAGCTCAGACCTTCTGCTGCAAGGCTGAGCAACAGTATACAGTCAATTGGGAGCTCAGGCCCTCTGCTGCAGGAGTGAGCAACAATACACAGTCAATTGGCAGCTCAGACCTTCTGCTGCAAGGCTGAGCAACAGTATACAGTCAATTAGGAATAAAGCCCAGGCCCTGGCTCAGGGTGGGGCCACACTCAGCTCCGGAGGGGCTGAGCAAACAACTATCCGTAAGGGCCTTCTCAGGCCAGGGGGAGGGGGAGTCTGCTACCCTTGGGAGGGTGGCAGGGGGAACGCAGGCCCTCCCGCTCCTCTGCGTTCCAGCCCGGGGACCTAGCAGCGGCTGTCACCACTGACGGTCAGTGGGGATCCTGACTGCAACACAGTGACATAAGCTCAGGTGAATCTGCAGCCTGACTGGGGTCGGCTGCCCCCGGGCTACTTCCAATTTCCCCCTCTGGGCCTACCTGGTCCGTGGTGTCAACTCCCGGGAAGTCCAACAGCATGGGCTCCCCGCGGCCGAGGCTGGGTGGTAGGTCCAGCAGCTCCTCCAGGAAATCCGGCCAGGCTTGCTCCGGGGGTTCCTCGGGGTAACAGCAGGGAAGGGGAAGCTCCGGCAGCTCCTCTGAATAGTGGGCGAAGGGAAGCTCTGGTGGCTCCTCCCAGTAGCGGGCGTGGGGAAGCTCTGGCCAGTCAGGGCAACTGCCCTGGGCCCCAGCGGCTTCCCAGTCCTGAGCTCCCTGTGGCAGCCCTGCTCCCGGCGGTGGCTGGGCTCTAACTGAGCTCTGACGGCCGGCTTTTGTGCTTCCCGGTCGCTGCCTGACCCTCTGAGGGGTGGGCTCGCTGCCCTGTAGCCCCACCCACTCAGGCATCCGGCGGGGGTCGTCCTCTCCTGGACAGGAGGGGAGCCGATCGTGAAAGCCCTGTGTACGGAATTCCCACTGTCTTCGGTGAGAGTGACATACATAGATGACTTGAGAAGCAGGCTCCAAAGTACACACCGGCACTGTGTGGACTGTACAGCACCAAGAAAATCAGAACATTAGTAGTGTTTGTACTGCACACTAAACCTAACCCCTTTCCTTCATCCTCTCCCATGGAACACCTTTCCTTGTGCACTTTATCAGAGGGGTAGCCATGTTAGTCTGGATCTGTAAAAGCAGCAAAGAGTCCTGTGGCACCTTATAGAGTAACAGACGTATTGGAACATGAGCTTTTGTGGGTGAATGCATCTGACAAAGTGGGTATTTACCCACGAAAGCTCAGGCTCCAATACGTCTGTTAGTCTATAAGGTGCCACAGGACTCTTTGCTGCTTATGCACTTTGTTATTTGTGAGGCCTCTCAGATGCATGACTTTAGGACTGATTATGCCTTTGCTTACTTTGGTGTATATCACTACACTATTTAAACCTAGTACAAGTGAGAGCAAAATCAGGCCCTTTACCTATGAGTGTGATTTCCATTAGTCTAGCTTTTATACATTCTTCTGGATCTTATAATTTTGGTATTTTTCACAAATGTTGACTCCATGCCACTTAATCTGTTTTCTAGATACTAAACCACATTTGTATCATAGTTTTACTGATGTAAATCCAGAGTACCTCTATGGGCCTGATTGTTATTTACACTAAGGCCTGGTCTACACTGGGGAGGGGGGGAGAATCGATCTAAGATACACAACTTCAGCTATGAGAATAGTGTAGCTGAAGTCGATATATCTTAGATCGAATTAAAATTACTTACTTCACATCGTTGCAGTGCTGGATTGATGGCCACAGCTCCCCCGTCGACTTTGCTTCTGCCTCTCGCACTGCTGGAGTTCAGCAGTTGACTGGAGAGCAATCAGGGATCGATTTATCACATCTACACTACATGCGATAAATCGATCCCTGATAGATTGATCACTACCCGCCGATCCAGCAGGTAGTGTAGACGTATCCTAGGACTCCTTTGCATTGCTTTAGCAATGTAATGTAATTTATACCCAGTTTATAGCCCTTTTACATTGCCCAAGTGTGAATTATAATCAGGCCTTGCGGAGTCAATGGAATTACTCTGGATTTATAAGTAATTGAAATTAGAACTTGGTCCGTAAGTCCCTACAGTGACTCCAAGTGTCACCTGCATGAAAATAATCACCAGCATTTTCTCCTCTTTATTTAATCAGTGTTATTCAAATCAAGATAGAATCAGAAGTAGTTGTATATTTTCAGAAGCACTAGCCATTTTTACACTTTATTTCCCACCCCAGAAGTTGTGGGGAAATTTCCTCTTCTACATGTGATGAGTGTATTGAAAAGTGCGTCTAATACTGTAGCTCTCTTCACCACCACTTGGAGGGACACCAGCAAATTGCAGGTAGCAAGTTCTTGACTAAATATAGTCCCATGCAGTTTCCAATGGGTTATGGCTTTTAACTGTAACATGTAGTGTCTATTTTAGTTTAGAACCACATTTAATTTCCATGTGTTCTATATCTCTCAGCCCAAACCCTATGCTGTTAGATTAATGCAAAGCCTTTAAAGGATAAAGTATATATAAAGAATAAATGATAATCATACAAAATGCCAGTTACTTTAATATGGAATATCTATTGCTGATGTTCCCATGCTGTGGTCTGCAGACCATTTGTTGGTGGTTTGTGGAGAGCTAGCTGATCACACAGTGCTTACTGTCCTCCTGGTTACCAGCTGAGAGGAAAAGAATAAATATCAGGTCAAGATGAAATGAACAGAGCTGCCTGAAAATGGAAATCCTTCCCTGTAAAAAATGTGGTATTTTTTTCATCCTGAAAAGTCAAAAATGTGCAATTTTTCAAGGGATTTCCAGAAAAATATCCATTTGCGGAAAAAATTATTCCAATAGAAAATTCCAGACCAGCTAGAGAAGTGAAGAGCAAAAGTAGGCAGTGGATAACATCTCAAAAGGGCCTGCGTGGCTTAACGGCCAGAGGGCTTGTCTACACAATACACTAGGCCACACGAGAGGGGTATAAATTCTAGTGCACACTAGTGTGTTGCACATTAAATGGCCTATGTGGATCCTGCTGGTATGCACTAAAAGTTCCCTAGTGCACATTAATGTAGTCCTGCATCACACAGTTCTTTTAGTGTATGCTAACAGGATCCACATGGGCCAGTTAGTGCACAACACACTAATGCATAGAATTTGCAACCCACTAATGCAGACTAATGTACTATGCAGATAGGTTTTTTTGAAAGTCACTTTTGAAAATGGTATTTAGGCTCCTAAATCATTTAAGCACTTTTAGAAATTTTATCTTGTGGTTAATTTTTTTCATAAAGAAGAAAACAATTAAGACAATTAAAAAATGAACGCTTTGAATTCAATAGAACTATACCAATTTATAACAGCTGAGGCTCTGACTCATACATACTCTTCTAACATTATTTTTTTCATGTAAGCAATCACGGTCATTGACCACAGGACTCTTATGAGATTTGATGGAAGGGGTGATATCTATGAGACAATACATTGTGTGACTTACTACAGGAAATAGTTTGACAGCTCTAGTCTATTGCATTTAAGTAGAAATATTGTGCTTATACTTTTCACTACACCATGTTGTTCTTTTTCTTGCTGGCTTATTTGTAATGCAGCTGTAGCTTCATAAGAACAGGGCAGTGAAATCATCCAAAGAAGATTGTATGCATTTTACAGCAAAAGGAAAACAGTTTCTAATCACCAGTTCCCTTCAAAAGACATTTCTTCTTCCATTTATTCATAATCTCTTATTCCCCCTCCTCTCTCTCCGACAGGGGCATCACAAACACTAGCATTCACATTTCAAAATACATTTTCTAATTGGTCCCATTAACTATCATCAGTGAAACATTTAATTGCTTCTTCTACAATTCATCATCATGTTGGAATTGTGTTCAACTTAATCTATCTCAAACCACTGCAGAAAATCCAGATACTGTACTTCACATTTCTGTTCAGAACAGGAGAATATTTTCCAGGACAGTGTGTGTTACATTGTGCTGCATAATGAGAATTTCAGATTGCAAGGTACATATCCAAAGCTCCCACTTAACAGCTCCTAGTGATTGTTTATGCCTCTCAGTCTTACTACAATGTCAGTAAAATCTTAGTGGGGAAATTACAATGCATGCAGATTAAAAGTAATCCATGGTGTTTGTTTATTCATATACTAATTTTTTAAAAAAAGAAATCCTTCATAATACCACTTCTGTTCCATCATACTGTGTGGAAGAGGGGAAGGCAGTGTTACAGGAATCAATAATGCATCTAATATGAATCTCTCCATAAAATTAAAGATGAAGAAACTACATTAAAATAGCATTAAAGCTGAGACATCAAAACACAAAAGCATGGAAATTCTGAATTAAGGCTGCCATTTCACTTTTCTTACAGTCCCTTTGTGCCAAGGTGATCCAAATCATTTTACAAATGTGGACCTTGATTCAGCAAAGTACTTAAACATGTAGGATTTAAGTATGCTGTCCTGAAATAGGGATGTTTTCCTGAATGAGGGCCATACTAATACAGTTCAAGTGGTGCCCCATATATCCATCCATGTTCTGGTATCCTATATATATATACTTACTTCTCACTTGTAAGTAAACGCGCCTAATGTTATTGGTTCTAGTTGAGATTTTCAAAACTGTGTAGGCAATTATAGTCTCATAGCTCATTAATAACTTAAATGTATGAAATGAAAGTTCATTGATACACTATATCTAAATTAGGGCTGTCAAGCGATTAAAAAAATTAATCATGATTAATTGGGCGATTAAAAAAATTGTGTGATTAATCGCACTGTTAATCGAAAAACATTTATTTTAAATATTTTTGGATGTTTACTACATTTTCAAATATACTAATTTAAATTACAACAGAGTACAAAGTGTACAGTGCACACTTTATATTTATTTTTATTACAAATATTTGCACTGTAAAAAACAAAAAAACTGTATTTTTCAATTCACCTCATGCAAGTACTGTAGTGCAATCTCTTTATCATGAAAGTTGAACTTACAAATGTAGAATTATGTATAAAAAAAACTGCACTCAAAAATAAAACAATGTAAAACTTTAGAGCCTACAAGTCCACTCAGTCCTACTTCTTGGTCAGCCAATCACTCAGACAAACAAGGTTGGTTACAATTTGTAGGAGATAATGCTACCTGCTTCTTGTTTACAATGTCACCTGAAAGTGAGAACAGGCGTTTGCATGGCACTGTTGTAGCTGGCGTTGCAAGATATTTACATGCCAGATGTGCTAAAGATTCATATGTCCCTTCATGATTCAACCACCATTCCAGAGGACGTGCTTCCATGTTGATGATGGGTTCTGCCTGATGATGATCCAAAGCAGTGCGGACCAATGCATGTTCATTTTCATCATCTGAGTCAGATGCCACCAGCAGAAGGTTGATTTTCTTTTTGGTGGTTCAGGTTCTGTAGTTTCGGAGTGTTCTTCTTTTAAGACTTCTAAAAGCATTGACCACACCTCATCCCTCTCAGATTTTGGATGGCACTTCAGATTCTTAAAGCTTGGGTCGAGTGCTGTAGCTATTTTTAGAAATCTCACAGCGGTACCGTCTTTGTGTTTTGTCAAATCTGCTGTGAAAATGTTCTTAAAATGAACATGTGCTGGGTCATCATCCAAGATGCTATAACATGAAATATATGCAGAATGCGGGTAAAACAAAGCAAGAGACATACAATTCTCCCCCAGGAGTTCAGTCACAAATTTAATTAATGCATTATTTTTTTTAAAAAGTGTCATCTGCATGGAAGCATGTCCTCCTGAATGGTGGCCGAAGCATGAAGGGGCATACGAATGTTTAACATATCTGGCATGTAAATGCCTTGCAATGCCAGCTAAAAATTGCCATGCAAACACCTGTTCTCATTTTCAGGTGACATTGTAAATAAGAAGCAGGCAGCAGTATCTCCCATCAATGTAAACAAACTTGTTTGTCTTAGTTAGGGTGACCAGATGTCCCAATTCTATAAGGACAGTCCCAATTTTGGGATCTTTTTCTTATACAGGCTCCTATTACCCCCCCGTCCCGATTTTTTATATTTTCTGCCTGGTCACCCTAGTCTTAGTGATTGGCTGAACAAGAAGTAGGACTGAGTGGACTTGTATGTTCTAAAGTTTTACATTGTTTTGTTTTTCAGTGCAGTTATGTAACCAAAAAAAAATCTGCATTTGTAATATACCCTTTCATGATAAAGAGATTGCACTTCAGTACTTGTATGAGGTGAATTGAAAAATACTTTATCATTTTTTACAGTGCATATATTTGTAATAAAAATAATAATATAAAGTGAGCACTATACACTTTGTATTCTGTGTTGTAATAGAAATCAATATTGAAAATGTAGAAAAAACATCCAAAATATTTAATACATTTCAATTGGTATTTGTAGGGGACTACGGAAGACTGTGTCACGGCCTAACTAGGGTGTCTCCGCTTTCTCGGCGGCCTTGTGAAAAGCCCCTGCTTGCTAAGTGGCCGGTCATTGTAGGACACAGCATGCCAGTTATAACTTGCTTTTAACTGGTTGAAACCAGTTTGTATGGCCTTAGGCCAAAGGGCGGACATAGCCTGTGGGAAGTCCCTTTTTGCATATGTATGAGTTGCTTTTGTATTGTGTATATATAGCTGTATCCTCCCGGTCCGCCTTTGGACTCCAACCCAGGCCGAGCTGAGCTTCGGTGCTGGGTTCCCCGCCTAAGTGACAGCAACGCCCAGGGTCCCCGTTGCAGATATGTCACTTTACCTTCATTAACGCCAAATAACTCACTGTGTGTGTGGGCCTCGTCCTTGCAGAGCACTCAGGCACGTAACAGTATTTATTAAGTGCAATTAGTTGTGATTAATTTTTTATTGCAATTAATTTTTTTTGTTAATCGTGTGAGTTAACTGCGATCGACAGCCCTAATCTAAATAAATCTATTGTATCTAAAGCCCCTAAAGTACTTTGAAAATTCTAATCTACCTATCCAAGGATTTCATATTGATTTCCATCAAAGATGTATCTGAGCACCTTCCACATAAAATTAACAGTTATAGTGAAGGACTTCATGGTGTCTGTGGCATTTCTGCCTTTTCTGGATAGAATCTCTGTTTACAAGGATTGGGAGTTTTGGTAAAGGGTTGGAAATAGAAGGGGTTTTCAGTGTTGTGAGTTGGAGTGTCTCGTTCTTAGGCTATGTCTACACTACTGTGATAAGTCGATCTAAGTTACACAATTTCAGCTATGTGAATAATGTAGCTGGAGTCAACGAAGCGTAAGGCAACTTACTGCATTGTCTACACCACACTGGGTTGATGGGAGACACTCACCCACCGACTTACCTTACTCTTTTCTTTCCTGATAGAATATTGAGGTCAACCGGAGAGCACTCTGCTGTCGATTTAGCGGGTTTTCGCTAGACCAGCTAAATCAATCACTGATGCATCGATCACCAGAGCATCAATCTGGCAGTAGTGTAGATGTAGCCTTAGACTACAGTGAACAATGGGACTGAGTTAAGGAGCAAGGATAACCTTAAAAACAGTACCCTTGTGTCTTGGTTCTCTCAGCTAGTTACATGTGAGAGAAAATAAACAAAATATATCTTTGGATGAAAAACAGATGTGAACTTGAGGCAAACTGGGGAAATAGTGGGGGTGGGCATGAGTGAGGTGAGGACAGATCGCCATAATTAAAAAATATAATAGTTTGATAGAATTTGGAAACACTAATGGAAGAGTTTACTGAAACTACTCTTCTTCAAAAGCATAGCATAGTAGATGGTTCCCATTTTTCAAATATACAGAAAAAAAGAACATTGAAGTCTCAGTTGTTCCAAAGAGGCCACTTTAGTGAATACAATAATTGATTAATGTGACTATGATAAAGCTGGACGAATACTGCACAACATTTTTCACAAATATGTATTCAGACTTTTAAATGAATTTGCACCAACTCTATTCCCCCTTATTGTGTTTACTTTTCACAAATGAGTTTTTGGCAGGAATATTCACCAAACCATTGAATTATAAGAAAGTATTGGAAACTAATTCACAGAGAGTGAAATTCACCTCTGTGCAGAGAGCCAAGCAAGAGTCAAAATAACTGCTTAAATCTCACTTAAAATGCACCCATCCCCTCCTCCTTTTTGATGATTTAGACCTTAATCCTGCAATTTGTTGCACTACCATGAAATCCCACTGATTTCAATGAGGATCTGTGCCAGTGCAACTGTCCATCTGCATGCAACGGATTTCAGCATTGGGATCATAAGCAGACATCACCAGGGCTGTTATCTTTTATAGATTCACAGATTATAAACCTAGAAAGAGCCTGTAGATGATCCAGGATGATCTTCTTAATATTATAGGCTATTAAATTTCTCTCAGTTACACCTGTATTGAGCCCCAAATTGTTTGGCTAAGCGTATCTTGGCATCCAGTCTTCATATGAAGCCATCAATATATTGAGAATCCGCCTTTTCCATGATAGTTTGTTCCAGTCCCTGGACTTTATTTCTACTTTATTTCTACTTTTAATTTGTCCAGCTTTCACTTTCAGCCATCTCATGTTGGCCCACTGTATTGGAGTTAATTTCACCCTGAAAATGGATTTTGAATTCATAATCGTAAAAGTTCTCACCATAATCTTGAGTCTGCATTCACCTAGTCAAAAAACTCATAGCAAATGAGCTGTGTCCAACCTAGCCAGCTCACATTTCAAATACTTTCAACAAATTGCTCATCAACTAGAGCTACTGACCAAGAATTGTTTCCAGAAATTTTTCAGCAAAATAATTTTGCATCATGAATCCCTTAGAGAAAACAGTGTTCTCTTCACTGGAAATTTGTGAACAGAAACACAGGCAAAATGAGTCAAATAAATGATTCATTATGAATTATTTGTCCAGTTAAGGCTGAGATGAAGATATGTGACTTGTGTCCCTCTCAGTCTAATCTACCACGCTGAGTTGTTTGCAAGATGTTTCTTCTCTATTATCCTTGTTTGATTCCTGTATTTCTCCTCTCCTAGCCATGCATTATGTTGTTTGAATGTTTTATTTAGATTTTTTTTACAAGTTCTCTTCTGTTGCTTCTGTTGTCTCTGTATCTTTGATTTTGGGAAAGGACTTTCTGTTAATGTGTCTGAGCCACATTTGCCTGCAGTCACAAACTATGCACATATTTTTACACAACAGCAGCTTCCCTCAAACAGCCATTAACCATACCACAAAACCCAAACCTATCATTTTCACAATGTCCTGAACACTGGGGTTCCTCCAAGCCTGGTGCTAATGCCTCCCAATTCATTTGTCACCACATAGCAGTCCCCCCACTCACATAGGATGAAATACATTCCTTTGCTCAGAATTTGCATAAGGTCTTTGTACCACTGAAGTCCCATTTAAGCCTTGGAAATAGGGCTTAAGTGGTGCCTAGACATTGCGTAGGCTCTCTGCACAGAGGTGAATTTTATGCATATACAGTCCAATTTTATCATCTCTAGGGCATGATGAGCTCCACTGTACCATCTCATATAGTGTTGTTTTAAAAATGTGAGTTTAATTTATCTGAAATGTTAATATAACTTGCATTAATCTAATTTCATTTCTGTTTGACAGTCTCTCCATACCTCTGCATTTGTTTCATTTCACTTTGATTGTGTAACGTGTTCTCTGTAGACATGTATTAACATCACTTCATTCCATTCTACCACTGCAACATCGTCTCCCTAGACCTGCACTGACACTGTTGAACCATTTTCTTTATGTCATAAATTGCCTCCTCAGACCTACACAGATGTTCTGTTTCAAGACAAGGATAGCTATTGGTCCATCCTCTGCAGTCTTCCCTGTGTAACTTAGTCAATGTACCTCAAACCTAACAACACATTATTATTATTTATTACTTGATATTACAGTAGTGCCTAAAGACCCCAAACAAGATTGGGACTCTGTTGTGGCAGGCAAGAGACTTACACTAAATAGACAAGACTGACAAAAGACAGGAGGGAGAGAAAGTATGCCCCCCCCTCCCCCATTTTACAGATGTGTAACTAAGGTACTAAGAGATTTAGTGACTTGCCCAGAATTACACAGGAAGTCTGTGTGGTAGAGCTCAGAATTGAACACACATTTTCAGAGTCCCCGCTTCACAGGACCATCTTTTCAGCCTGAGATTTTTCTGAACAAAAAGAGGTCGTTTAATATACATTTCTGCTCTGAAAAATGTTTATATAAAAATGGCACTCTTTTACTTAATCTAGCTTCTCCTTATGTGTATTCAGGATCATTCAGCGTCTTCTCAATTTAGTGATAAAGATAAATCTTGTACTGCTTTTCACTTATTATTACTGCAGAAACCACATAGTGAAGTGGGAATGAGTTGAACCCTACTCCTCTTGCATCATCAATAAAAATTAGTTTGCTAAATTTCAATAAGTTTTATCAACCCCACTGGAAATAATGGGGTTGCACAGATGTAACTGAAAGCATACTTTTGAAGTTAATGGCATTGAACAGGTAAAACTGGGAGTCTGATTTGGTCTGCAAACTCTTTATTATAGCTGATGATGCACAAGAAGGAAAGAAACCAACTTGTCTCTCAGATCCCAGGTTAAATTTTCAGGATGACACTCAAAAAATTCCACATTTTTGCTGTAAAGTTTCATATGTAAATATTTGGTAATTGACAAATTTGAAATCCTGAATGTCATTTTTGCAGTGTAGAATTGTATTTTAAAGAAACCTTTATGCATATACAATAATTTCATTCAACACTTACACATCTTGGTGACTTGAAACATTCCCAGTAACATAAATATATCTGCTGTTTTCTATTCTTGCTTTGGATGCATATATAGATCACACTATCTTCAAAGGAGATTGTGTGCATGTTACTGTTAACAGGCTTTTCTATAATAGGGGTTTCATCCTTCAGGCTTAGCATTTAAATCAATGGGTGGTTTTAATGAGTTAGGCCTTCAAGATTGGACTCTATATTTGAAAAAGCAAAACATAAAATACTTCAAAAGATATTTACATATAACAAGGAATGAGTCCCCTATTGAATCCAGCTCTGTAAATTCACTGAAGGCTTCTGTAAACATTGTGAACTATGAGTGTGCATCCTGACCCGTTTATGAATAGCAACTGTCACAGAGATTGAATTTCTTCCTTGCTATTCAGTCAAGGAGCATGTATTATTATTTATAATATTTAGAAAGTCATTTTTGCAGGGGAAATGTTGAAAAATCAAAAGTCAAAAGGCTTTTAAAACATTAACTGGCCTTTGACCTAGGAAGAAGTGTTACTGATCATTTTATTTAAACTTCTAATTTTCATGAGGGTTCTTGAGGGCAGGAGAAAATTCATACATATTACCAATCACGGGTATTATAGCACATCATAGTTACACAACAAAGATTTAATAAAGGATCTCATTACACAAGTACAGGAGGACAGGGCCAGGAAGAATGCATGCAGGCAGATTTCAAGCTGCCAGCAGCTGTTTCAGTAAAAATTGTGTTCTCTCCATTCTGAAATGGGAAATCCATGAAAACTTGATGACTTACACTGGAGAAGTCATATTGCCAAGTATGCCTCAGGGGCTATGGGATGGGAAAAGGGAACAGTAAGCTAATAATATATTTAAATCTGTCTATGTGACCTTAGATACTCATACATTATGGCTTCTGGCCTATGTAATTTACAGAGAGACAACATTTTGTAGAGGGGAGTGGTACACTGAAAATTTCCTTCCTATTCCACCATTACTTTAGTGATGACATTTCAAATGTGTAGATATTACCAAAATTCTGTCCAGTTTGGAAAACTAATAAATTCCTAATTAGAAAAGTGTTGCTTGAAGTTGTGTCATGATATTTCTCCTAGTCACTAGAAAAGGGGCTTCCGCTTATGGTCCCCAAAGAGTTGGTGGTTGGTTTTATGATTCCGGCTTTTTTCTCCTTGTGTCCAGTTGCTACACTGTACGGGAAAAAAAGTGCATATGTAACCCACACACCTCCTGGATGTGGTGTTCTGTCCCCTCAGATTAATGAGTCTGCTACAGCTTTAGGTTTGATCCCATCTGCTGACGACTGGGTCCGTCAGTGTTACAAGTGGAGGCTCATCTGGGATATCAACTGTGAAGTTTCTGAAGCTCGGGACATGCTTCCTCAGCTATGGGAAGCATGTAACCCACACATCTCCTGGGTGTGGTGGTCTGTCCCCTTTATTGGTCTGTCAGCCTCTATAGCGATTGAGGCTGCTACAGCCTTAGCTAAGTGGGATGTAGCTTTTAGCTCATGCATTTAGCTCCAGAGGTCCCAGTTTGATCCCACGTGCCGATGACCAGGGTCTGTCAGTGTTACATATATACACAAAATACTCCCCAAAACATTACTTGTCTCTGGAAGCAATTGCTATAGTTGCCACAGGAAAGTTGTGTGATTGCAAATGCCAGAGGTATGGTCTGTGAGACCACATCTGCATTAAGATGTAGTCCCCATTGTGAAAAACTTTGAAAATCTCTGAATTGGGAGAACCTTTGCAAATCATTGAATTTTGCAGATTACTGAGTAAATGAATGATTGAGAAAATCAAGGATAATGCATCATAACACGTATTTTGTTCATTAATTTTCTCAATAGCAATTTATATTTATTTATGATAACCAGATCTTTTGTGGTCTATGTGAGTTTTGCTACTGGTTCCAAGGGAACCAGGAATACCGTTCATTGTATGCCAGCAAATGTAATGTAGTCAATGCTTTGATTGGAAAAAAAGATATAGAAAAATTTTTAAGTAACAAGTCTCAGGTTTTGGTATTAAAAATCCAATTCTCTTTCTTCTCAAAATAAAACAAAAATACATATATAAGAGAAGATTTTTAACCGGAAAAGCCCCAGACACAGCATAAATCATTGTCAAGCTGGTCACAACAAATTGTTACCAGGTTAGATTTCTTCTAGCTGACTCAACTTGACTCTTATTAGACAGAAGTCAAAGAACAATAGAAAAAAGTTAAGAAGAATAAGATGAACCAAAGAGAAGGGATAATAATGGAGACCTTAGGTTCACACCAGGAATTGTTCAGGGTACAGCCATGGAGATGGTGACATCATCTGGTTCTCTTCCCTTGTCTGATCTGGGGAAAGCATTATTTGGAATTATAAAAAAGAAGGTTCAGTGTTTGTGATGGTAAATTCCTGAGTCCCAACATGTGGTGGTTTTGCTACCATAATGGCAACACTGTGATGCTGGTCTGTGTGAGTATGCTGAGGCAATCTCACATCTTCTCTAAGCTTGTTGCTAAGCTCTGAGTTCACTGTTGTGCTGAAGAAGTCACCAACTGCTTCCAGAAAAGTAATGTCTGAAAGAGGCAGCAAATTTGCTCATCAAAACTGGCCAATCAAAACAAGCATCCACAGGTCCAAGGCTGTGGTCTAAACTTCTTTTCATGTTAAGAACATTTTGGTCTGCTTCTGTAACAATTCTGTAACTTACCAGGAGCTTTGAAACTCCTAATCAACAACTCCTCCTTTGTTCAAGCAGTCTGTTGACATACTCCCTAGGACTGTTCTGTACTTGCTTTTCACAATTTTTATAACATGTTTTATTGGTGAATACACGATGACCCTTCATGTACTGTGCCCAATTTAAGATTTTAACCATCAGGTTCTTGGGGGTTAGAGAAAAGATGGAGTTAGAACTGTCTGAGGGATGAGGATGGGAGAGTTAGCGAAGTTGTGGCAGAGTCTGGTGGTCAGCAGACATGGAATATGAACGGGAAGTGGACGGTGGGGGGGTCAGTGGAGTGGGCTGGAGGGGAGTTGATCCAAATGGAACTGTGGGAGCATGATGGAGTGGGGCAAAAAGATTGCACAGACCTGTGGGAGCATAGGAGGCAGAAGCAGAGTTATAATGGGGGACACGGAGGGGAACAGAGCTGTATCAAGGAACCTGTCATTCTAGACAACAGCACAGCTCCTTCCTTCTGCACTAAGTAGCCTATTGCTGTGATGCATTCTCCACTGGCTGTTTCTGGCAAAGATTAAATAACTTCTTGTTTGTTTGAAATTGTCTAGAAATGACCCTCTGCCATTCTCATTATCTTGATGATTGGCAACTGTGGGAAGTGTTAACCGTGTGAGTGGGATCCAAAAAAGTGCTGATATTAAAAAGAAAAAAAATAGTGTTTAGAAAACAGAAACTGATCATAAAAGTACTGAAAGATTTATTCTAGAAAATATGTGAGGGATCTGATCTCCAAAATTGGTCCAGTTTAGGAAATGGAGTATGTTAACAGACAGTAATGTAAGTCCTAGGGATCTGAACCCTGCTTTATCTGCAAATTCCAAAATAACCTTAACTATGAAGGTACAATGATGCCTCAGTAATAGAGTTTTAAAATATCGGGTTGATGAAGGGATACCATAAGAATATGTAATACTTAACAAGCATTAAGAAATTCATTTACACTGTTTCCATATATTAAAAAATTCTGGTCTATCATGCTTAGCGCCATAAAAACTTTCAAATTTATCACATGAAAATGATTTTTTTAAAAAATCTTCCATTCTTTTGAATCCTCCATCCAGTTGTATAAACCCTGAAAACCAGAGCCTTAGCTGATGTAAATCAGGGTTTGTTCATTGACCTGAGGATCTAGCCTTGAGTCCCCAAACTTTGGACACCCTGTAACCATGAGTAGCTCAATACAGTTACTACAATGAAAAATAGGCTGTGGCAGCCCCACAGTGGCATATCTCTCAATTGAGTGGTCAATGTCAATGTGAGCTTGCTCTTATTTTCTCCCTCATTTGTTTGTTTTTCTTTGTGTAAGCAGAAGCAATAGTTAATGAATATAAGGAATGAGTCCAACATTTTAAACTATATTTTCAAAATTAAATTGTGTTTAATTAGCACCTCATAAGTAACACATCTTGGAAATGCTACTGCAGAACGATAGCCAAGTAAACATTTGATCAGTGGGATGTCAGGAGCGAGGGGTCTTCCAAATTGTACACAAGGCTCTAATTTAACTAAGAAACTCTACATTTGTCTCAGATGCTGTTATATATGCACCTTGAACCATTCTGAAGCTGAAAAAGTCTGATCATAGTTTCTATATGGTGAAAATAAACTGATGATATTGTCCAAAGTTAGTAAGAAGAAATCCAAATGAAGCAAGCATCAGATACGATGCCAATAACACAGGTATACGTTGCCAGCAATATAGGTGTACCTCCCTGCTGAAACTGCAAGGGAGAGAGGCTGAGTTTATTAATTACCAAAAATAACTGCAATGCAAGGAACGTAGTATCTTTACTTTCATGTAAATAAAATGTGTACTTTCATGTGGTTTACACATGGGCCAAAATATTATGTATTAAAATTTGCTGATATATATGTGTGACATAATTAAATGAAACTCTCACTCCTCAGCAAAGAGGAAAGGAAATGTGTTTTTGTGATTAGTGCACAGGGCTGACAACTCTGGGTTATAATCTATAATCTAACACGAACTCGTGGTGAGACCTTGGACAAGTCCTTTCATCACCTAATACCTTAATTTCCTCCTCTGTAAAATAAGAATTGTAATAATAATACTGATCTACCTCACAATGGTGATTCACAGGTGGGGTTGGTTTTTGTTTGTTTGTTTTTTAAAGGCCAGAAGGGATTATTAGTCCAGATCTTCAAAGGTAATGAAATCAGTGGAAGTTTGGTACCTAAATACCATTGAGAATCGGAATCAATGCTTTACATGATCATGTAGCCTGACTTCATGCATAACACCACTGATAAGAGACCCTGTAATTCCTGCGTTGAACACCCCCTCCCAAAATCTGAAGCCATCATCTCTTTCAGAGAAACTGACCAGTCCTGATTTAAAGCCTCCAAGCAAAGGAGAATCAATCAAATTTCTTGATGTTGTGAAGCCTGGTGAACATCTAAGCTCCTCCAGCAGACCTGCTAAGTATTTACAGTTGAAATAACTTTCTTTTTATATAATACAGCTTTCCATTGAAGTCATACCATGCAACTTATTTCAATAACCTTTCCTCTCCCTTATTACTTTCCTGTCCCATAACCCGGGTCTAGTAGCTGCTGCTTGAAGGTCTCCCAAGAAAGTAAGGTATTGTCCTATAGAGTCTGAAAATGAAGAATAAACCTGGAGAGTGGTACCAGTCTATCATGGTATTATCCAGATTCTTGACTTGAAACATTGCCTGGCTGTTCTGGCCACAATATGCGAGCTGGGGGCCGGAGGGGCTCTGCACAGCCAAGCTCTCGTGGACGATGGTCTGCCCCTTTGCAGCCTGGCCAAGTAGCAAGGGGCGGTGGGGGCCTGGCGGAGCAGGAGAGGGAACGTCTGGAATCCCACCCTGGGCCGGTGATTGACACCCCGGAGGCTCGCTCGTCTTGCCAATCTCAAAGCAAAGCAGCCAATGAGCTCCGCACTGGGCGGGTGCAGGGCTCCGGAGCCGCCGGTACTTAGACTCGCCGGTGGTAGGGGGAGCCCAGAGCGGAGCGGGGCTGTCCAGGGAAAGGCAGAGCGCGTCCAAGGTGCTGGAGCCGGAGCTCGGGGAGCGGCAAGGGCGCCGGGGATGACGCTGCTCACCTGCTCTGCGGCTCCCATGGGGACGAGAAGACTTTAAGGGAGTTGGGCGCTTGGCTGGAGCGGGGCGATCACGGGTACGGAGCGCCCGGGGGGTCGCTGTCAGGAGGCTGGTCCCAGCGGGGCAGGACCGGGGCCGCTGCTGCGGGCGGGAGTTGGAAGAGGGCAGGCGGGGTGTCACGGCTCGGCTCCCGGGAGCCAGACGCTGCCCTGCTGCGCTCCCCGTGCAGCCCCGCCGAGCCGGGCGGCCGGGAGCCGGGGCGGAGCGTGCTCCGCTGGAGCCACGGCTGCGAGCCGGGACGGTCCCAGCTCCAGCCACCCTGCGCCCTTCTGCCCCCGACCCAGAGGCTCTGCGGTGAACTTTGCCCTGCCCAGGAGCCGGCGGGGACCCTGGAAGCGGGACAGGGTTCGGATGCCAGCCGGGACGTCTCCCGGGAGAGCTGTGCCCGCCGCACGCGGCTGCACCCCTGTGGCATGGTGCGGGTGCCCCCGGGACGGCTCCATGCCCGAGCCACGCGTGTAACGCTGACACCGGGCAGGGCGCAGCCCCAAAGGGGCACAGGGAGAGGGAAGGGAGGGTTCTCCTAACGCGGGGAGCGGGGACGTGGTCAGGGAGGAGAAATCACTGAAACTCTGTGCCTGGATTTTTTTTGTTGTTGTTGTTCCTCCTCTCCCTTTTCTCCTTGCTTTTCTCCCCTTTCCCTCTCCCCGTCCTGCGTCTCTCCTCCCTCCCGACCCAGACCCGGCGATTCCTGGCCTCGCCTTGCCCTGTCATTGATGGGAAATCAACTGGATCGCATCACCCACCTGAATTACAGCGAGCTGCCGACCGGAGACCCCTCGGGGATCGAGAAGGACGAGCTGCGGGTCGGGGTGGCTTACTTCTTCTCGGATGAGGAAGAGGACCTGGACGAACGAGGCCGGCCGGACAAGTACAGCGTGAAGGGCTCCAGCAGCCCTGGGCAGGAGACCCCCACCCACCACCACCAGCTGGTGCTGAACGAGACCCAGTTCTCCGCCTTCCGCGGCCAGGAATGCATCTTCTCCAAAGTCAGCAGCGGCCCCCAGGCTGGGGACCTGCGCGTCTTCTCGGTCTCGGCCCTGCCTGCCCTCTGCAAGCCGGGAGACCTGCTGGAGCTGCTCTACCTGGGGCCATCCGACCACCCACCCCCACCCCCGCAATGGGCAGTCTATGTGGGCAGCGGGCAGATCATCCACCTGCACCAGGGCCAGATCCGCCAGGACAGCTTGTACGAAGCGGGCGCTGGCAACGTGGGCCGGGTGGTGAATAGCTGGTACCGCTACCGCCCCCTGGTGGCAGAGCTGGTGGTGCAGAACGCCTGCGGGCACCTGGGTTTAAAAAGCGACGAGATCTGCTGGACTAACTCGGAGAGCTTCGCCGCCTGGTGCCGGTTCGGGAAAAGGGAGTTCAAAGCCGGGGGGGAGCTGCAGGCTGCTGCCGGCACCCAGCACCAGCAGCAATATTATCTCAAGATCCATCTGGCTGAGAACAAGGTGCACACGGTGCGATTCCACAGCCTGGAGGATCTAATAAGGGAGAAGCGCAGGCTCGATGCCAGTGGTAAACTGCGAGTGATCAAAGACCTGGCTATAGTGGATGGGAAAGAGTAACGAACAAAGGAGGGACGAGGTGCTCCCTTCTTTCCCTGGCTTGGCGAGAGCTGCCTGCCACAGACAGACCGGGGGCTGTGCTCTCTGGTGGGAGGCAATTTAAACCGGAATCCATGGCAACATTCCAGAAAACCAGCATTCTTCTTACCCCCATAGCCAGTGTTTGGTTTGGCTTTTAATAACATTTAATGAAGGAAAAAGGAGAGGAGAAGCAAAGAGGGATATATGTGGAAGAGATTTACAAAGCATGTGAACACAGTCTCTCCTGTCCATCGATGTTGGCCATTCTAGCAACATACTAATAAAATTTCAAATTGAAATTCTTTTTAATTTATTTTCATGGCTTTAATCCATGATACCTTTTAAACATTTGGGGTCATAGAAGCAGATTTAGCTAAAGAGTTTTTAGCTAACAGCATTTACCTGTCAAACAAACTGTCTCAAATCTTCTGCCAGTTCTGTGAGGTGAGAGGAGGTTCTGTTTGTTTTTATTTCTAAATGCATCTTGTAGCCAGAGCCCTAATTTTAGTCCAGTAAACTATAGCAACTATAGCAAGGTATTAATCAGGTGTAAGTGTTTTTACCTTTCTCTGGCAGAAATAAATCACAAGTTTAAAAATCTGTTCTCTTCTTTTTTTCCTTCCTGTATGCAGTTCTCTTTCTGCTAGATGTTTTCACAATATCTTACTGTTCTACTCTTTTTGAAAATAGTAAGAGTTTGTGAGCAGCTGTTTTCTTGAGCCCAAAGCCATTCTGAAGCATTAAATAAATGATAGGGAGTATTTTGGTGAGTAGTTTACATACATGCTTTTCCAGAGAGCAGTCCTGCAAGGTCTCCTGCTCTAGGTTTGCCTTGAGTCCCACAGAGCCACTACGCCAGTACTTGGAGATTACTTTCCACCTCTTTATACACTGCAAAGAAGCAAAAATAGAATGGAGTTTGGCATGCTGAGCATTCCAAACAATAGCAATGTGACCAAGTTTACCTTGCATTTCTAAATCCAATTAAAGAAAATAGGTTCAGTCTAAATCCAGAGTTGCATAAAAAGATGCCTTTTATGTCATGAGATCAATGCGTTATTTTTGTATTTCAGACCCATTCCACGTTCATTCACTGATTCTCAGTCCTGAAATAAAAAGATCATAATATATATATATCAGCTATCATTCTTAAGTATATGGGGACATTCCTAAATCTATTATTCTTTTTTTATTATGTGGAGCAGCATACAATTTGTAATGACCAAGTTATTTTTTTGCTTGTATTGATACTGGAAAGAAAATGCATTTGGTTTTGGTTTTCCCCTCTCTATCACGTAACAGATGGCAGAATTATTGTATATACACTCCACCCTCTCTGATATACTGTATCTTGGCTCCCTTCTTTATTAAACAACATCATAAGCAACCTTGTTGCAATAGTACTTCATTTTAACAAACAAAGCATTTGCCTTCCATGACTGATGTTATGAGGATGGAGTGTACTTTACTAGAAGAGAGATGTCAACATTTGTTTCACATAAGACATCTGTTTAAAAAAAAGAAACCTTATAACTGAAGGTCATGTAACTGGTTTTATATTTGCTGATATGCTTGATGAAGTTATTTGGCAATAAAATGAGGTGTTTCTTTTTCTTTTCTTCAGAGCACTGATGGTGAATTTCTACCCACATCAAATAGCTGATTGAATGGCTTCAAATTCTCACAAAACACCTTTTAACAAATGTGTAGTATTTTACATTTATTTTGATCATATTTGTTGGCTGATAAGTGTGGCCTTATCAATAAAGAACAGCAGAAGCCTCTACATTATTGTATGGCATCCTAGGTGGACTTGAAATTGAGTACACTCATACTGTAAGTTTCCCTAACATTGAACAGCTAATAGAGTAGTTACTATTTTTCCCCCCCATTGGTGAGTTTAGTTTTCTTTCTCTACAGCTGTGAAGTTAATGTTAAGGCAGGAGTGAAATGTATAGTAGCAAGATTTATATTCACAATAATAAAGTGAAGTTTTGTTGAGCAGGTGATAAGATTAGGGACGGCATTATTATTATTTAATATCTATACTGCATTAGTGCTCAAAAGTGCCATATACTACTTGGTGCCATGCCAAACCACAGGAAGACATAGTCCCTGCACCCAATACACATCAAGTCTAAAGAGACAAAATAATAAAGGGTAGGGGGAAAGAATGATGGCACAGGTTTAGTTACTGGTAGTTACATTTCTTTTTCTTTTTTATTATGGTGCAAGGGTAGAGTGAGAGGGAATGACAGGAGGGAGGAAATACATGGGGAGCAGGTAAGTAAGTGGGATATTTAGGAAGATGAGTTTGCAGGTTCTCCATATTTGACTTTTTGACTTCTGGAGCTAGATCCTCCTTTCCCTAAACGGCCTTGCTATGAGTAATACAGGATCAGAAGCAGAATCCTTATCTAAGCAGCCTGGCACATCCCCACTAATAGGAACTGCATAGTTTATGATGTTAATTCAGTAGATTTTTAAGAGACATTTGCTTTGAACTTGTCCGTGTTATTTCTCCACAGCCCATCATTGGCCATACATTAACTTTGGCTTCTTATGGAATGAATTACTAAACTCTTATATTAACAAAACCATTTTTTTTTTTTTAGTTTGTCTATTTCTTAAGGGCTGACCCTGAAGTTAGGGCTGCCCAGGAAGATATGGGGATGAATTCTGTGCTGAGTTATTCAAGTTACTTCATATAAGTCAGTAATGTTACTCCAGATTTACACAGGTGCAGGTGACAGCATAATTAGGCCTCTGATCTTTGCCAGAAGGACTGTATATGAAAATACACGAGAGGCCCCAGGGGATAGAGAGAACTTATGGTCTGCTCTGCTTTCATTAGGCTCAACAGCCAAACGTCCACAAACAGTGGTACTGGACCAGGCCCTTAGAGTGTTATTTTTGCTTCCGTCCCCTCCCACATCCTCCCCCCTTCCCACGGCCCTTTAGTTTTCATCATGGATTGTTGGCAGTACTAATGTCCTGATGCAAACCTAATTGTAGCTAATGAAAACTTTGTTTTCTTAAACAAACAAATAAAAAAACCTATAGTTAACTTTCACTTCAATGGGCTTTGGATCAGGCCTTATTGTTTAGTTATTGCTTACAATTTGTGGACCTTGCAGAAGACATGAGATTTGAAGATACATTTGAGAGAACAGAAGCTGGGATAGGAGGCAGCATGGAAACAGATAATAAAATGAGAATAGAGGAAGACAATAAATAGGGGTGAGGCAGGCTGTTTTAATGCAGTAAATTATTGGGGGAATTATTAAGAATTGAGAACAGAAATGTGGGCAGAGACAGAGCTGTGCAATATGTTGAAACAAGGATGAGAAGCTGGAACTTGATAGTGAGGCAAGTGGGGAGGCTAGTGGAAAGAAATAAGGGAAGAAGTGATGATGATTGTCAGGCAAAGAAAATGACTGATTATACTCATCTTGCAAGACCAGTGACCTGCCTGAGTTAAAATTTCCAAGTCTATCAATCAGTGAAGTTATTGACAAATTAAATTATGTTTGTGGGATGTATTTTCATTCCTCAATCTTCTTGGGTAAATTATGTATCTGATATATGTGTACATCATTGCTCATGAAGTAAATCTTAGCATATATGTTATATTCAAATGCTAGGAGAATTGGAACGTCCTGTTTTTCTGCAGGTTTGCTTTTAGCTGGTATGGTAACATTTTGGGAACAATTTAATCTCTGGTTCTGAAATCACTGGACTTGTCTCTCCAAACTGCGATCATCTGAATTGCTTACAGGTTAACATTCTATAGAGGATATCCAGGGAGCCTTTGTTTGTAAACCGGTTTTTACTGACCAGGTTATTTGCCAGTTAGTGGTTGCAAATATAGTTAGTCATTCAAACAGAACTCAGCAAAACACATTTTGTCACTATCAGTCATGTTTTCAAGTTGTTCTCTGTTTCCCGCCTCCATTATTGCTTCATTTAAAAAACAAGTATTTGTTTAGGACAATATTCTGCTGTTGATCCATGTGTTGAATTCACATTGACATCAATGAGAGTCTGGCAAAAATGAATGAGAAGGTAAGGTGTTTGTTCTGCATTAGAATGTGCAGTCTTAATTGTGCTGCCTCATTTAATTTTAGTGATTTTCACATGTAACTAAGTGATGTGCAGAAATCTTTTGGAATTTATGGACCTGATCCTGTGATGTATTGAACATCTTCAACTCCTATTGAAATCAGTGGGATTAAGGGTATGGAAGATTTCAGGGGAGGGATTTAGCATCTTGCAAGATCAGGATCCTAAATGACTTCCACTCCAAACTCTCTTTGTATGCTGGGGGGAGGGATAGCTCAGTAGCTTGAGCATTGGCCTGCAAAATCCAGGATCATGAGTTCAATCCTTGAGGGGGCTACTTAGGTATCTGGGGCAAAAATCAGTACTTGGCCCTGTTAGTGAAGGCAGGGGGCTGGACTCAATGATCTTTCAAGGTCCTTTCCAGTTCTAGGAGATGGGATATCTCCATTAATTTAAATTTATTGTTTAATTTAATTTATGCTGTTATGGAGGAAACACTTGGGTGGGATAGGCTTTGTAGATGTTAATGCCAGTGCTCAGATCTCATTCATTATTGTGGAAGATTACTACTGGAATACTTTAATACTTCTTCATCCATAATTTTCTCTGACTGCTGATCCATGTTGTTATTTATGTTGCACAAACTATGTGCTTTGTAGGCAGGTAGGAGAATAAAATTCCTACCCCAAAGAACTTACCTGGATGTGCATGTGGAGATTTATTAAACAATTGTAGTAGTATCAGAGGGGTAGCCATGTTAGTCTGGATCTGTAAAAAGCAACAAGAGTCCTGTGGCACCTTATAGACTAACGACGTATTGGAGCATAAGCTTTCGTGGGTGAATACCCACTTTGTCAGACATGTGGTGGAAATTTCCAGAGGCGGGTATAAATATGCAGGCAAGAATCAGTCTAGACTGGAAATTTCTACCACATGCATCTGACAAAGTGGATATTTACCCATGAAAGCTCATGCTCCAATACGTCTGTTAGTCTATAAGATGCCAACGAGACTCTTTGTCACTTGTAGATATCATTAAGTCTGGAGAGACCATGGATATGTGCCCCTGAGAGGTAAAGAATTTACTGAGTTGGTTTAATGGCAGCCATGGCTGGCTGAAGAGACATACTTCAGCGCGACAAGCTCTGCAGCGTCTGTCACATTTAAAGGTGATGTTTTGACCCTGTGGGCTCTGCCTTCTGCAAGCTCTTTTCTCCTCTGCTAAACTGGACAGCTTCCTTTCGTAACTCATAACTTGATTAAGCTCTTGTTTGCAAAGGCTGCAGTCTTGAGTGTGATCTTCAGTTATCCACATCCTTGTCTGTTTCTATGAGGGCTTGCTTGCACACATCCTTGAACTGCAATTTTGTGCTTCCTTTGGGTCTTTTTCCAGATGCCAATTCACCATAGAGGAGGTCCTTTGGGATGTGCCCATCATTCATTCGGCACACATGCCCAAGCCAGCGGAGGCGTCTCTGTTTGAGGAGTGTTTGCATGCTGGGTATGCAGGCCCATTTGAGCACCTCAGTGTTGGTGACTCTCTCCCTCCAGGAGATTCCAAAGATTTGATGAAGACAATGCACATATTGAGCGTCTTTTCCTGATGCGAGTATAAGATCCATGCCTCACTTCCATACAAAAGTATGCTGATAATATATGCACGATAAACACAGATCTTTGTGTGTTCTGTCAGTTTACCGTTTTGCCATACCCTCTTGCTCAGTCTAGCTATTGTTGTAGCAGCTTTTCCGATGTGGATGTTGAGTTCCATTTCAAGTGAGAGGTTGACTGCGATAGTGGACCCCAGGTATGTGAACTCATTCACCACTTAAAGTTCATTGTTGTGCTTGTAGTAAGTTAATTGTATTCCAAAATATAGAGCTTTGATCCTGAAACAGGATCTGTGCAGATGGAGTCTTACTGTCAGGTGGGTCCCATTGCAAGATTGATACTAAATGATAATCTGTGAATAAGGTAACGGGGTACCCTGTCGCTGCTGTTAATTAAATTATGGTCAGTATTTCTCAGATAAAACCAGATCTTATTTTAATTTTTGTTATTAAGATGGGTTTCTACATTATCTGTAAAAACATGTCTTAGTTTGAAATTTGACGTACAAAATAGTCAATACTAGAATCGATCTTTTGACAAAATTTAATTTGATTTTTTTTTAAAAGTTTCAGTAGAAAGAAAGTCATGAATGATGGGATTAGACACTTCTTTGAGCTGTTGTAAATCAAAAAATAGGAGTTGTGTATGTTGGCAGTGGAGTAAGGGTGGAGACAATGAACCAGATTCTGCTCTGATTTAAACTACTGTAAATCTAGAGAAACATCCTGTGTTAATGGATTTTTCTTCAGATTTACACTGAGGTAGCTGCTAGCAGAATTTCACCCCTACTGTACCTTTTAAAAGTGGCTATTGAACATGTGCATTTTCCACTTTGCAGAAGAATTTTACTACAGCTAAATAATACAGATCTACATGTTCAGATGAATGTTCTGAACATACTGTAATGGTGACATATGGTTGTATGCATGTTAATAGTATTGGAACTATGTTATTCTTGGGAAATAAACTATAATTGGCCCAATGGCATTTTACATTTAAAGCAGCCAATAGTATGTACTTTAATTTTGTATTAACAGCAAGACCATTGTGAGCTAATCTATCTTGTGAACTCTTAAATACTTCCTTGACACTTTTATTCTTTTGCCTTAATCTGCAAACACTTATACACATGCTTAGCTTTATTCATATGAGTGTGGGATGACTCATGTGAGTAAAGATACTTCAGTATTTGCAAGATCAAGCCCTTGAACACTGCTTAATAAAAGAACAAAATTCCCTTAATTTAATATTTATGCTAGGACTGACTTTTCAAAACAGGGATCCAGTCCAACTCTTCCTAGGCAAACTCTCACTGGGAGTTTTGTGCGAGTGATATCTGCAAGATTGGCCTAAATAGCATTTACTTAACTGTACATACACCAATTGTCCATGCAAAATTGGCTTTCCTTTGTGCAAAAGGAGTAATTGTTTATGTAAATGATTCAGACTTTGTGTGTATGTGCGCAAGCGTGCCCATGTGTGAGAGGTGCAGTTTATGGGCCTGATTTTCAGCAGTAGCTGAGTAGCCATATCAATTGACATTGACGGAAGTTTTTTATTCCAGAAATCAGGCTCTATTTGAGCAGGTTTGGACAATAAAGTAGTAAAGTCTGAGATTTATCAAACAAGAATTCAGAGCTTCATCTGAAATTCTTTTCTTTCTCTCAGTTGTCCCAGGAGCACAGGGGTCTCCAAATGGGAGGTAACTACGCAGCTCTAATGCAATAAAATCACTCATACTTTGGAGACTCCTTAAGCTACCACAGCAAAAACAGGGTGAGTAAAAAATGTGCTAGATCGTCTGCCTCAACTAATACATATAATATGTTTTAACATTATTTGAACATAGCATGGCACTGGTCACTTAAGTGATAATCCATTTGAAAAAGTCACATTCAAAGTTTAAACAAAAACAACAAGGAGTCCCTGTAGCACCTTAGAGACTAACAAATTTATCTAAGCTAGAACCCACTTCATCAGATGCACGGAGTGAAAAATTCAGTAGGCAGGTATAAATATGGAGCACATGAAAAGATGGGAGTTGCCTTACCAAGTGGGGGTCAGTGCTAATGAGGCCAATTCAGTTAGGATGGATGTGGCCCATTCCCAACAGTTGACAAGAAGGTGTAAGTATCAACGGAGGGAAAATTATTTTTGTAGTGATCCAGCTACTCCCAGTCTTTATTCTGGCCTAATTTGATGGTGTCAAGTTTGCAAATTACTTCCAGTTCTGCAGTTTCTCACTGAAGTCTGGTTTTGAAGTTTTTTTGTTGAAGAATAGCCACTTTTAAGTCTGCTATTGAGTGTCCAGGGAGATCACAGTGCTTTCCTACTGGTTTTGAATGTTACACTTCTTGATGTCTGATTTGTGTCCATTTATTCTTTTTCATAGAGACTGTCCAGTTTGGCCAATGCACAAGGGCAGAGGGACATTGCTGGCACATGATGGCATATATCACATTGGTAGATGTGTAGGTGAATGAGCCCGCTGATGGTGTGGCTGATGTGGTTAGGTCCTGTGATGGTGTCCCTTGAATAAATATGCAGACAGAGTTGACAGTGGGGTTTGTTACAGGGATTGGTTCCTGGGTTAGTGTTTGCGTTCTGTGGTGTGTAGTTGCTGGTGAGTATTTGCTTCAGGTTGGGGAGCTGTCTGTAAGCGAGGACTGGCCTGTCTCCCAAGGTCTGTGAGAGTAAGGGATCATCCTTCAGGGTAGGCTGTAGGATCAGAATAAGCCTGAATTTTTCACTCCATGCATCTGATGAAATGGGTTATAGCCCAAGAAAGCTTATGCCCAAATAAATTTGTTAGTCTCTGAGGTGCCACAAGGACTCATTGTTTTTGCTGATACGGACTAACACGGCTACCGCTCTGAAACCTGTCACCATGCAAAGTTTAGTTATAGACTAACTGGCATAGAGCAAACAGCAAGTGGAAGACCTAAGTACCTCAGTCTTCCTTGCTGATCTACAGACAGCAGTGCTGGCAGCCTGATTTGGATCTCTTGCACACAGGTGTGAATCTGATGAATAGTTATATGGATGTAAAACCAGTATAAATAAGATAAAGAATAGGCCTGCATTTATAGCCAGCATAGAATCATAAGGTTAGTAGGGACCTCAAGGATTATCTAGTCTAACCCCCTGCCAAGATGCAGGATTTGTTGTATCTAAACGAACCAAGACAGATGGCTATCCCAGCCTCTTTTTGAAAACCTCCACTGAAGGAGCTTCCACAATCTTGGCAGTCAGTTCTGTTGTTCTGCTGTTTTTACAGTTAGGAATTTTTTTCTTGAGATTCAATCTAAATCTGCAATGCGGTAATTTGAGCCCATTTTCTCTTATCCTGCCCGCTGTGACAAGAGAGAACAACGTTTCTCCATCTTTTTTATGGCAGCCTTTCAAGTGGTTGAAGACATGTCCCCCAGTAATCTCCTCTTTCCAAAATTAAACATACCAGGTTTCTTCAGCCTTTGCTCATATGGCTTGCATTCCATCCCTCTGATCATCTTCGTCGCTCGCCTCTGGAACTTTTCCATTTTCTCTACATCCTTTATATACATTTGGTGACCAAAATTGTATTACAGCTGAGACCTACCCAACACCAGGTAGAACAGAACTGTCACCTCCCGTCACTTGCATACTGTGCCTCTGTTAATGCAACCTAAAATTGCATTTACTATTTTTGCAACAGCATCACATTTCTGACTCATGTTCAGGTTGTGATCCACCACAACTTCCAGATCCCTCTTAGCAGTGCTGCTGCCAAGCCAGTTATTTCCCATTCTGTGTTTGTGCATTTGTTTTTTCTTCCATAAGTGTAGCACCTTACATTTGTCTCTCTTAAATTTCATTTTGTTGTCTATAGCCCAATTCTCCAATTCATCAAGATCCCTGTGAATTTTAGCTCTATCATGCAAAGTGTTGGCCACCCCTCCCCCTTTGGGTCATCTGCAAATTTGATCAGGCATGACACAGTCGAAGGTATGGGTAGGGAACTAGCAACACTATAGCTAACAACAGGAGTAACTGTTAAGGGCCAAATTCTGATATGCTTACTCAACCTCAGCAGGACTTTGTACCCACTGACTTCAGAGGGAATACTGGTATATTATTCAGCATGAGTAAGGGTATCACAATCTAGCTTTAAAAAAGAAGTATTCTTATTCCTGTGTGCCCTTTGAATAAGAGGAAAGATCACGGAAAGCAATACAAATGAGAGATTGTTTAAAAGAAATATAAGAATTGACTGTAAATATTTATACACACATTTAATTCTTAGAACTAATATATATGGATCATGATTATTTTATTAGCGTTGGTATAAACTGCACTGTCATTTCAATGTGTTCCTTATGTGTGCCACAGACAGATGCCTGAGATTAACCACCAACTGGATTTAACACTATTCAAACATTTGTGCTTTAGGGTATGCCGCATTTTTCTGACATCAAGAGAATTGCATTAACTATGTGGTCTTTGACATATTAGTGCTTAGTGGAGAAAAAAATCAAGGAACACTACACTTTGCAATAATGAAGTACTATTTTAGAATGAAATATGTTGCTGTCGACTTGCGTGTTTATAAATAAGAGAATGCTCCAGAGAAATACCCATCCATCCTTCGGTTCAGTACATTTAAAAAGACATTGTCAAGGGAATTTTCATTTTCATGATTTGAATATTTTTTCTTGCTGTTTATAATCCTTTGGAAGTTTAACACTGAAATTAACCATGTTCCATTGTGTACAAATATTAATCTGTTGTTGTATATTTATTCCTAAGTGAGGGGCAGGGAGCCTTGATTTATTATTTTAAAGCATCAGTATGTTTGTTTTCAAAAGCAAAAGGGTAAGAGTTTCAAAAGCACTCAGTATTGGCCTAACTTGTCTCCCACTGAAGTCAGTAGTGAACACCCATAGATTGCAATGGGACTGGAGTTAAGTAAATGCTGACTGTTTTCAGAAATCCCACTCAATATGCATAGGGTGAAACTCAACCTCACCCACTTCCCACAAAGGCCAGTTAATCTTGTGTGGGAGATTAATGGGGAGATGGACCCCAAAGCCCATGGCAGAGTAGGTGCCACAACCCAATCCCACATGAAGGTTTTGCATCACTTGAACCACATAGTTATGGATTTTCTACTCCATCTACAAGCCATCTTCGTCCATATCAGCCTATCTGGACCTGGTGCAAGGCCTCCTTCCATGGCATTCACAGAGTGCAGAGGCTGCCCAGTATGGGTATTTAGATGGTAGTCACTGAACAACCCCACCAGTGGAATTAACTGGTGCCAGGGGGACGTTGCAGAGTTCAGTCTCACTCTTGAGAACTGCATCATCTTTGCAGGCACTGAAAGAAAAATGTTGGGCCTACCAATCCTGTCAATGTCCCTTGAAGTAACCAAATTTTCTGAAATGAAAATATGCTGCTATTTAAGATTAATACATCAAATAACTGATTTCCACAATAGTGCTGGAACCTAAAAATCCCCCTCCTCTGAGCATTAGCAACAGTTATTTCTAATCTGCTGTATACTATATATTTAGGTATATTTTAGGCTGAAATTTATATTTATGCTTTGTATAAAGACAGGAATTAGGAAAAGGGTAAGTTTGGATCAGATACAATGTGTGTGTACTGTGTTAGGAACAGAGTTGTGCAAAATTTTTCAGTGAATAATAAATCCACCAATAAACATGTTTTGGGGACACTGAGAATATTTCATGATTTTTGTGTCAAATTCAGCAACTGGTTTTGGCTGGGAAAAAAAAAGTTAAACTCAGAACTGTCAAAATTAACTGTTTTTAACATTTTTTTTCAAAAATGTTATTTTGAATCTGAAATGACATTCTAAACACTTTGTTCAACATGAATGTTTTTTTTTTAAATTTTGGTTTGGTGAGGAAAAAAATTAAAAGAATTAAGTTTTGATTTGAAATTAATCAAGTTTTCTTTCAGATTTTTCAATTCAGCCACCAAACTGAAAAATCAATTTGCTTACCTGCTTACAGAGAAGCATTTATATATATATGTATTGCATAGAGAGGATAACGTTAGGGTTTCCATTTCATAGAACGCTAACAACTTTTATTAGTCCATTGTACGAACTGATACTGAAAGTTGAACTCTCTATGTTGCTGATAATCAAACTCACTGGCAGTAGGAACTGTAAGTATTCAAAGTGAATCTCATACCTACTTTGATCTTTTGATGATTCTTCTAAGAAGAACATCCAGAATAACCCAGTGTGGAAATAGGCAAGAGCACAAATGGCTTAATGCCTAGCTATGCATTGCCATGTCTTCTATTCCTCTGAACCAAGAGTAGAACTTCCATTGTTCTCAATGGATGCCCTGCCTGCAAGATCAGGGCAGTATATGACTCTAAAAAGGCAATATCTCAATGTAGATATTTTACGTAGCTCAAAACACTTCCTAATTTGAGCTTTGTGGAAGGAAAATGCATTGTAGATGTTATATAGTATCTGAAAAAAAACACTCTCTAGTCATACAACTAACCATTTGAGCTGATTGTATTATCTGTTTCTATCTGAGAATGACTTGACTTTACAGGCCACTTGGTCTTCATTAGATTTCTGATTAGATTTCTTCACCAAAGTCAAGATATTCTAAAATTGATTAGTGAGTTTTAGTGTTTCCGTTTCTGAGTGCTCAGCTTGAGACACCCTAGAATAGGCCATATGTTCCAAAAGAGCTGTGCACCTACTCTCTGACAATCAGGCCCTTTTTAAGGAGACTTAAGTTTGGCGTACACACACACACAATCCTAATAACTCTGAAGCACCTAAAATTACAAGTCAGTTCTAAAAAATCATGGCCAAGTGCTTTAGTAGGCTTTGATAGCAGTAAAACAGATATTATAAAACACTGCTTTAAATCAGTCTACTATTCCTAATATTAAATACAAATATATTAAACATTTTGTTTTTAATTCTGAATTAGTAACTCGATCAAGAGTAAAAAAAAAATAAAGAGTTTCTTTCTCCCTTAGTCAAGAATAATCCCAGTTATTTTGAAACCTGCATTCCAACTACTTAGCCAAATATAATATTCCATTTGTAAAAGCAAATAGGAAATTATTTAAAATGTCTTAAAATTCCCTAAACCTTCCATTCTCTCATGAGACATTCAAAGTGTCATTGATTTGTTCAGTCATTCTTCCTAATGTATTCAGTCAGAGAATGATGTTATTTAGATGACCAATCATAAAATGTCTAACAAAGAATTATATTGGTCAGTTTGTGGTTAATCCATATCTTATTTGTACAAATGATTCAGTGGACAGTTAGTTACAAATAACTCATTTGTGAAACTTCATATAATGCTTGAACAGTAAAAATGATTGTGTGTGTGAAATAAAGTGCCCATTAAACAGTTTGCTCAATTCTAATCACACAGAACTTACAGAACTCATTTAATTATTTTAAGGATTTCTTTGGAACTCATTGGCAGAGCATTTGGGCATCTTACAATAAATTAAAAACAAATATTAATTACAAAACACTCATATGGATAGCTTAATGCACTCTAACTGCCTTTTATTTGTCTCACAAAGGACCAACATACTAACATATTAATTATTGAATGGTTGATTGAACAAGTAAGCCTTAAACTATGCTCTGAAGGCTGCCAAACTTAGATTCTGGTGGTCTGCCAGAGGAATAGAGCCCTCCATTGAAATCTCTGCTGTGGGCCTTGGAAAGTTTTAATTCCATCATTGATATTAGGAATGATCCAGCTGATTTTAGCGCTCACAAAACTGGGTTCCAGACAAGTTCAAGGCTTTAAAGATTGTTATCAATGCCTCTAATTGCTGTTGGAAGTAAACAGGCAGCCAGTACACAGAATTCATGTTTCATGCTTTTATGGATTGGCCCAGTCTAAGAAGGGAGCGGATGAAAATCACATGGGGATTTTCAACTAATTCAGAATTCAAGTTGAGCCCTAAGGAGAGAACCTCCATCTAGATGAAAAAGGGATGGGTAACTAATAAGGACCACATTTGCGGAAACGGTCCTATATCATATGAGGGAGGGAAAATTACAGCACTAGGAACCATTACTCCTACCTGTGGATCCCCAGAGTAGTAATGGATCCAAGTGGATAGCAACACACTGAATTATACTGGGAAAAGCCTGGCATACACACTGCCCTGTATACTTCTGTAGATGCTTCTTCTTGCCCACCAGAATTCTATTAATCTTGCCTTCACTGAGCCTCTGATGGTTCTCTTTCATCCAAATCTTGGTGCTGGTCACATACCAGGAAGCAGCAAGACTAGAATATGGGAAGAAATGGGTAGAAATGAGTGTGATTCATTTTTCAACTGAGTTAATTGTTATTCTAATAATAAGAATGTAAATCATTGCCCCAACCTGGGTCTTCCTCAAATAAAGAAACGAATTGTAAGGAATGACAACTTCACAGAAGATGTCTGAGGAATTACAAAACAGAGAGCACGTCTACAGTGCAAAAAATGATCCACAACCGTGTGTCTCAGAGGCCAAATCAACTGACCTGAGCTCATGTTACAGAGTAAAATTTGTGGACAAATTGGAGAGTCCAGCGGAGGGCAGCAAAAATGATTAGGGGGCTGAGGCACATGACTTATGAGGAGAGATTGAGAGAATTGGTTTTATTTAATCTGAAGACGAGAAAAGTGAGTGGGGATTTGATAACCACCTTCAACTCCCTGACGGAGGGTTCCAAAGAGGATGGAGCTAGGCTGTTCTCAATGGTGGCAAACGACAGAACAAGGAGCAATGGTTTCAACTTGCAGTGGGGGAGGTCTAGGTTGGATATTAGGAAAAACTATTTCAGTAGGAGGGTGGTGAAGGACTGGAATAGGTTACCTAGGGATGTGGTGGAATCTCCTTCCTTAGAGGTTTTTAAGGCCTGGCTTGATAAAGCTCTGGCTGGGATGATTTAGTTGGGGATTGGTCCTGCTTTGAGCAGGGGGTTGGACTAGATCACCTCCTGAGGTCTCTTCCAACCCTAATCTTCTATGATTCTATGAAAAATAGCAATGTAGACATTTCACTTTGGAATCAAGCCCAGGCTCTGAAATCTGGTAGGGTTGAGTCTCAGAACCTTAACTCCAGTCTGAGTCTGATCATCTACACTACAATTTTTAGTCCCTTAGCACAAGCCCAATGAGCCTAAATCAGTTGACTACACTCTGAGACTAACTGTTGCAGGTCTTTTTTTTTTCTTTAGTATAGACATACCTAGAGACTTTAAAGACTGAGGGGGTCAGATCCTAAGCTGGTATAGCTCCTTTGACTTTAGTGTCAGTTTACTCTAGCTAAGGATCTGGTTTTAAGAAATGTTATATGTTCCCCACCGTATAGGGAAATAAAGCCAGTTATGCACTAGAATGTCTATGGGCATGACTACAATGCAGGGGAAAAAAAACAACCTCCTGTGGCACCAAGTCTCAAAGCCCATGTCAGATGACTTGCTGGGTTTCACAGCTGGGCTCCAACTGAAGCAGGGATGTCTACACTGGTATTTTTAACCCCATAGCGTGAGCTCAAGTTGACCTGGGCTCTGAGACCTGCTGGTGCAGGTTTCAGGGGAAGGGGAGGGGTGTGTGTTATTTTGGGTTCTTTTGCAGTGTAGAGGTACCATATGTCTGCCAGAATCACTTTCTGCAGCATTATGTCTGTGATGTTGCACTCCATATTTTTATAAAAAATATCTTTAAATGTGGATTTGATGTAACTGGAATATACTTTATGCAAAAGGTCTCTTGTAAGGTATCATTACAAAGCTTATTATCTACTGAGTGTGGTCATCCTATTTGTATGAATGTATTATTCTTATATCTGAAACTAGGAATATGAAATACAATGCTGAGGTTCTATTGTAATTATGCAAAGTGTGGGCCATTAATGGTCGTTTGGAATCTTGATGGCTCCCATTAACCAGGACAATTGGTTGTAAATGTTTCTGTTTACTTGTAAGACTTCCTTTGTGCCAGTGAGTGGGTAATGAAGTCTCACAGGACATGTGATCATGTCACCTGAACTGGAATCCATCTTTAACCTGGTGCTTTTCTATTTAGAAGGAGGGGTGGGAACCCAGAGAGAGGCTATGGCTACACTTGAAACTTCAAAGCGCTGCCGTGGCAGCACTTTGGAGTGCGAGTGTGGTCGCAGCGCCAGCGCTGGGAGAGAGCTCTCCCAGCGCTGCACGTACTCCACATCCTCTACAGGTGTAGCTTGCTGCACTGGGAGCCGCGCTCCCAGCGCTGCGGCACTGTTTACACTGAGGCTTTACAGTGCTGTATCTTGCAGCGCTCAGGGGGGTGTTTTTTTCACTCTCCTGAGCGCGAAAGTTGCAGTGCTGTAAAGCGTCAGTGTAGCCATGGCCAGAGACAAAGAATTCCTGCCTTATGTTAAAGCAATTAAAGGGGGTGGAACAGAACAAAGGGTCCCAATCATGGACAAATCTGAGCTGGAACTAACAAGAACTGTACCAGGGGAAAGGATTGGTCCCAGACTAAGGAGTCTAGTCTGTGAAAGAAGTTTATTGGAACGTCACTGAGGGTGAGATTTACCGTATTCAGTTTCTTAAATGTAGTAGGCTTAGACTTGCATGTTTTGTTTTATTTTGCTTGATAACTTATTTTGCTCTGTCTGTTATTACTTGAAACCACTTAAATCCTACTTTTTATACTTAATAAAATCACTTTGGTTTATTAATTTATCCAGAGTAAGTGATTACTATCTCAGGGAACAAACTGCTGTGCATATCTCTCTGTCAGTGTTATAGAGGGTGAACAGTTTATGAGCTTACCCTGTATAAGCTTTATACAGAGTAAAATGGATTCATTTGTTGTTTGGATCTCATTGGGTCCTGGACACAGGCCATGGCTACACTTACATTTTTGCAGCGCTAGTAGTTACAGCTGTGGTCGTACAGCTGTGTAGGGCCAGCGCTGCAGTGTGGCCACACTGACAGCGACCAGCGCTGCAGTGTGGCCACATTTGCAGCATTTGCAGCGCTGTTGGGAGTGGTGCATTGTGGGCAGCTATCCCAGGGTTCAAGTGCAGCAACGTACTTTTCAAAAAGAGGGGGGTGGGGGTGTGAGTGTACAGTGGAGTGTCCGGGAGACAGAGAGAGTGATGTTTTGGACAGCCTTGTGGAACAGCTCCTGGCCTTGCCAAGTTCAAAGAGGGGGTGGGGTGGAGTGTGACATGGCAGCGTCGGGAGAGGAGACAGAAGAAGTGGATTTTTGGAGCAGGACAACTGTGTGACAGCTTTCTGCGTGCAAATTCTGGCCCATTTCGCCGCACCCTCTCTCAATCACTCTTAAATGTAAAAAGGCTTCAGACCAGAAAGCAGCTCTCCGACGGACTCCCTCCCCTCCCCCCCCCGCCGTGCTGTTGTTCTCCTCAAGCAAACAGGCTGTGGAATATTCCAAGCCTCGGCTTGCTTGGCTCGCTCGCTCGCTGCAGCAAAGAGCAGCTGTGTTTGTTTTTTAGATAAGTAGCTCCGGAGAATTGTGGGATACCTCCTATACCCTGGAGGCCAATTACAGCGCTGGTGAGTATCCACACCTGATGGGCAGCAACTGCATCACCAGCGCTGGATTCGCTACACCCGTAGCAGACCAGGAGTACAGCCAGCGCTGCAGACAGGGAGTTGCAGCGCTGGCTGAGCTTTGTAAGTGTGGACACCTGCTAAGTTGCAGCGCTGTAACCCCCTCACCAGCGCTGCAACTTGCAAGTGTAGCCAAGGCCACAGGAGCACTTCTTAAGCACTTGTTAAGTCTGCAGCTTTGGGGGCATGATTCAGACCCTGGGTCTGTGTTGCAGCAGGCTTGTGTGTCTGGATCAACAAGGCAGGATTCTGGAAGCCCAAACTGGTAGAGAAAATGGGCTCAGGGTAGTCTCAGTACATCAGGTGACAGTCCCAAGGGGGTCTCTGTGACCGAACCCATCACGTCTATTATTTTTTTAAAGCCATTCTCTGCCAACTGTGAATGACAAATATTCAGGTGGGTAAACAAATTCTAGCACATTCTAGCAGGAGAATAAGATGTTGTTGAATAAGCTGCCTTTGTTTCCCCAAATTTTGAAGTGGATATAGTAACTTCTTTGCATACAGTGCTTGCAAAATATCAGACCCCAAAAGAAACAGCATATTTTGATGGTAAAGTCACATCTCAATGACAGTGAGTGTCCAACACAGGCTGCGTGGCATGCTACTTTCAGCAGATGTGACAGATAGTTCATTGCATACCAGTAATAGAAATGAGAGATTTAGGGTAAAATTTTAGAGTACCTCAGGGTACTGCAATTAAACACTTGCAGCTGGTCCTGGTCAGCTACTCGGGCTTGTGGGGCTCAGGCCTGGGGTTGTTTAATTGTGATGTAGACATTTGGGCTCAGTCTGGAGCCTGGGCTCTGGGAACCTTCAAGATGGGTGGGTCCCAGAGCCTGGGCTCCAGCATGAGCTTGAACATCTGCACCACAATTAAACAGCCTGGTAGCCCAAGCAGTGCAAGCCTGAGTCAGCTGACACAGGCCAACCACAGGAGTTTAATTGCAAGGTAGAGATACCTTAAGTCTGTCAGGGTCAGTCTATACAGCAATGTGAGGGGGGGGTGTATCTTTGTTGTAGCATGTGTAGGTATACTTGTCACAGTTCAGGGCAACTGCACCTATATTTCCCCTCATGATCCAGCCAAAGGCACCTAGTTCCTCAGACGTCACCTCCCATAGGCGGGGACCCAAGTCTCCCTTCCTCCTTGCCGTGGTTTTTCCAGGCTTTCCAATTCACTGGCTACAGTTTGCTGGATCACAAAGAAGGAGCAGTGATCTCTGGGAGTCTTTAGTCACAAATCTGCATGCAGGTGGCAGCTGTGTGAGTCATCTTGTGCTTGGTTGAGACAGAAGTCCATTTTGGCAGCAGTGGCTGTGACTGAACAGGCCTTTTCCCCTCTGATCACCCCAAATGGGGAGGAGGCTAGAAAAGGTGCTCCAAACATAGGCTTTCTCATGCACTCAACTCTGCGGCCAAAACAAGAGCTATAAGACAATGAACGTCTCCACCTGGAATGTCCACACCTTTATGGACTCAGCACAGTGAATGCCCAGAAAGAAGAACTGCCCTAATTGCCAGAGACTCAGTAATGACATTGCAGCTCTTAGTGAGACCCACTGGGCCAATGAGGGCCAGTTAAAAGAGGATGGAGGTGGCTACACTTTATTCTGGAAAGGAAGGCCACCTGAAAAGAGAGACATTCATGGGATTGGCTTTGTCATCAAAAATAAGATCACTAGTCAGCTTTTGGAGCTTCCCATGGGGATCAACGAGCATCTCATGACTCTTTGGCTCAAGCTTAGCATAACCAATATGCCACGATCATCAGTGTATACACCTCAACATTCAATGATGAGAAAGACTATAAGGAGCAGTTATTTAGAACTCTTGATGCAGCCCTCACACCCATAACTAAGGCAGACAAACTCATCCTCCAGGGAGATTTCAATGCCAGAGTCGGACGGGTTTCCTGACTCTGGAGAGGTACAATTGGCAAAGAAGGGGTGGGAAATGTAGACCCCAATGATATTCTTCTCCTCAGCAAATGTGTGGAGCATGACCTGCTCATCACAAATACCATCTTTAGGCAGAGTAACAAATTTAAGACTACCTGGAAACATCCACGGTGCAAACACTGGCACCTCCTTGATTATGTTATAGTCAGAACTCAAGACTATATCGACCTCCGTATAACCAGAGCTATGATAGGTTCCTGACAATTGCCTGACAATATCATTGACATTCAAGAGCACTGGGATCAACTTAAAAACACCATTCACAATGCATGTGCTGAAACCATAGGATATTCCACTCATCGGCACCAAGACTGATTTGACAAAAACAACAAGGAAATCATCGCATTAATTCAACACAAAATAAATGCATTTTGTAACTGGCAAAATGATTCTTCTAACAAACAAAAACATGAGGTCTATCACCTGCTTAAAGCCAAAGTCCAAAGGCAGCTCCATGACATCAAAAACAAGTGGTGCCAAGAATGGGCCTGTGAGATCTGGGGTTTCGTAGACCAGGATGACATGAGAAGCTTCTTTCAAGAAACAAAAGTTATATATGGGCCAAGCTCCAAAAGCCCAACTCCCTTATGTTCTCAGGATGGCTCCACCCTCCTCAAGGACAATGCAGCCATTAAACAACATTGGAAGGAGAACTTTGAGAACCTACTAAACCTTGAATCCATGGTCTCTGAAGACATCATCAAGTTTATTCCATAACACTCAGCATAGGAACTCCTTACTGATTCCCATCTTCTGAGGAAGTCCCGCATGCCATCACTCAGACAAAAAATCACAAGACACTAGGCCCAGACATCCCACTGGCATCCCAGATGAGGTTTTTAAAGCTGGTGGAACAATGCTCCAGCACAAACTTGGCCAACTCCTCGACAAAATCTGGACCTATGAAGAAATTCCACCTGACTTTAAGAATGCCAATATTATTATAATATTCAAGAAAGGGGAGAAATCCTTGTGTGGGAACTACACAGAGGTATTGCTTTCCTCTCCATCGTAGGGAAGATTCTTTCCCAAATCCTACTAAATGTCCTTCTCCCCCTTGCCAAGGGACTCCTCCCTGAATCACAGTGTGGCTTCAGGCCATCCTGAGGCACAACCTACATGTCTTCTTGGCACAACAGATTCAAGAAAAGTGTAGAGAGCAACACCAGAAACTGTTCATGGCATTCACCAACCTAACCAAGTCCTTTGACTCTATCAACGGTGATGCCATTTGGAAAGTGCCATATAGATTTGGCTGTCCACAGAAATTTATTTCCATCATCAGACTACTCCATGATGTGATGATTGCCACCATTTTGTTCAATGGCTTAGAGACCGAACCATTCATCATTAGCACTGGTGTCAAGTAGGTCCATATCATTGCTCCAACACTCTTCTCCATTTACCCTGCAGTGATTCTGATTCACGGCCACTCTCCTGACAGAATCAGGATTGAATATTGTATGGATGGCCTACTCTTCAATCTTTGATGTCTCCAAACAAAATCAAAAGATCATGAGAATTGGTATCACTGACCTCAGTATGCAGATGACTTGTCATTCTTGCACACACAGAGGCAGATTTGCAAAGCATCCTAAATCTTTTTGAAGATGCCTATCACAGCCTGGGTCTCTCTCTCAACATCGGGAAAACCAAGGTACTCTACCAGCCCTCACCTGCACAAACTACTCTCTGTACTCCACAAATCACCATCAGCGGAGAACCCCTGGAAAATGTGGACTGTTTTCTGTACCTTGGCAGCCACCTCTCCCAAACAGCCAACACTGACACAGAATTCGAATACAGAATCCACTGTGCTGGAACAGCTTTTGGAAGACTACTCAAATGAGTCTTCAGTTATAGGGATCTACAAACAGGTACCAAGATCTTGGTTTACAAGGCAGTTGTCATTCTCCACCCTTCTGTATAGATGTGATACCTGGGTAACCTACAGACGACATCTCAAGTGGCTGGAGTGGTTCCAGCAGAGCTACCTCAGGAGGATTCTCAGGATCAGCTGGGAAGACTGATGCACTAACATCAGCATTCTCTTTTCAGCCAACATTAGCATTATAGAAGTGCAGGTCATGAAATACCAGCTCCACAGGGCTGGCCGCTGTGTACGTATGCCTGACACTTGCCTCCCGAAGCAAGTACTCTTCTCTCAGTTAAGTCAGGGAAGAAGGGCTCTCAGAGGGCAGTGGAAGTGTTTAAAAGACATACTGAAAGTACATCTTAAAAAGGGAGGCACCAACGCAACAAACTGGGAGATTTGATGCGGAACAGAACACAGTGGTGCCACACCATACACCAAGCCACAGCTCACTTTGAGGAGAACAGATGTGCATGAGACAGAGAAGTGACAAAGGAGGAAAGACAGGGCACAACACTTCAGCCAATCACTATGTCTCCTCCAAGATTACACCTGTCACTTCTTTGGGAAAATCTGCAGGGCAAGAATTGGGCTCCTCAGCCACTTAAAAACTCACTAATGAACCCCCTTGACAGACATCATCCTTGCATTGAGGTATATTCGAAGAAGAGACTCAGGCCACGTCTATACGACGCGCCATATCGGCGCGTTACATTCGATTGCTCGGGGATCGATATATCGCGTCTCATCTAGACGCGATATATCGATCCCTGAGCGCGCTTACATTGATTCCGGAACTCCACCAAAACCAACGGAGTTCCGGAATCGACATGGCGAGCCGCGCACATCGATCCCGCGCGGTGAAGACGGGTGAGTAGATTGATTTTAGATAATCGATTTCAGCTACGCTATTCTCGTAGCTGAAATTGCGTATCTAAAATCGATTTTCGCGCGTCGTGTAGACCTGGCCATAGTATAAAGAGACTTGACTAAAATGCAGAAGGCTGTGGTGCTCGTAGATCAGATGCCAGCTCAGGCCAAGTCCCTGGGTCTCACTTAACACTGACAAATGCGTAGCTGGAAACCAGTCTGGCTTACTTGTGGGTCAGTATCGTTAAAATAGATATTAGAGTTCAGCCTTTCTGGAATGATTGTGTGATGCTGCATGTATTAATAATCCTGCTTATAATATCTGTACCCCATGCTATAAGATAATACTTGAATGTTTGCTGTATGACTGTAAAATGCTTGTTTTGAAAGTCTGTAACCCATCAAGGAGTGGGGAGGAGGGAACCCTTCACCTAATGCAAAATGTTGGGTTCCTATAGAAGGTGTTTTCTTCTGCCCATCACAAAAGACTATTGAAACCAAATTGGTGGTTGTGGAACAAAGACTTTGTTGATTGCCACACACTCCCATGAAGATGTTACATGCAGAAGCGCTTGTCCCATCAGCTTGGACTCTAGGGAGGTGTAATAAAAATCCCTGACCAGAAGCAATTGGGGTCTCTTTATGCTGTCTGGTCTCTGAGGGGCAAAGATTCCTAAAAACAAGCAAGAGATCCCCATGCTGCTTGGTGTGGGTCAGCCCTAAAGGACATGCAGAGCTGCTTATTATAGAATCTTATATTACCTTTTTAAATCTAAGACTATAATTTGTGTGTGTGTTTCCTGTTTTAAACCTGTACATAACTCTCAATTCTTTTATTAGTTAATAAAGCTTTAGTTAATTACAGGTTTGGCTACAGGCATTATCTTTGGTTTGAGATCTGAGTACAGATGATCTGGGGTAAATGACTGGTCCTTTGGGACTGGTAGTAACCTGAATATTGTGATTTTTTGATATAAAGTGACCCTATATCACATAGTCTAGCTTGACTGGGTGACAAGATAGACTGGATTGCACAAGGGGACTGTCTGTGATTCCATGGAGAGACTGTTATAGTTAAGGTTAAGATTCTGTCACAGCTTTAGTAAAAGTCAAGGACAGGTCGTGGTCAATAAACAAAACTTCACAGAAGCCCGTCACTTTCCATGACTTTTACTCAAAATACCCTGGAGGCAGGGGGGGGACACAAACAGAGCGCTGGCGGGGCTTGCAGCTGCTCCTGCAGCAGGGGATGACCACTACTTCTCCAGCCCCCATGGGGGTTGACAACCCCGGCTGCTGCTCTGGCAGACCAGGGACCACTGTTCCGGCGGCCCTGGGGCTGGCCCTTGGTCAACTGTTCAGTGGCCCTGGGGCTGACTGCCAGACAGTTGTTCCAGGGACTGTTCCAGCAGCCCCAAGGTCACCTTCATTCTGGCAGCCCCAGGACAGGCCACAGCCACTCCAGCGCTGCAACACAAGAAGTCACAGAGGTCCCAGAAAGTCACAGAATCCATGAACACTGTGAGCTCCATGACAGAATTGTGTCCTTAGTGCTTTAGCAGTTCACACTTTTTACTGGGTGGGTGAAATCTAATAATAGGACATTGTCATATACATACAGATAAGGGTAGCATAAAATCCCTCCTGAGTAGTTGTACTGAATCTTTACCTGTAAGGAGTTAGGAAGCTCAAATAACCTAGTTGACACCTGACCAGAAGGGGCAATGAGGAAGGAAGATACTTTCAAATCTGGGGCAGAGGGAGGTTTTGTTTGTTCTCTTTTTGTTTGTTCCCTCTTTGGACGGAGAGAGAGAGACCAGGCAGGTAAAACTTCTGAAAACATACCTGAAATGATTCATATAAGATTACAAAAACTGTAAGTAAGGCAACAAAATGCATTAGATTATCTTTTATTTTAGCTTGTGAATTTTCCCTATGCTAAGAGGGAGTTTTAGTCCTGTTTTTTGTACCTTTGAAGCTGAGCCTAGAGGGGAATCCTCAGTGTTTTAAATCTTTTTATTACCCTGTAAAGTTACCTTCCATCCTGATTTTTCAGATGTGATTTTTTTTACTTTTTCTTTATAATAAAGTTCTCCTTTTAAGAACCTAATTGATTTTAGTGTCCTAAAGATAAAGAGTCTGGTTTGAACTTACATTAAAGGTAATTGGTTCTTATATTATTCTCAAGCTTCCCCACGGAAGGGGGTGAAAGGTCTTGGGGAAATATTTTTGGGGAATAGGGACTCCAAGTGACCCTTTTCCTGAATTTTTGTCTAAATCACTTGGTGGTGGCAGCAATACCGTTCAAGGACAAGGAAAGCATTTGTGCCTTGGGGAAGTTTTTAACCTAAGCTGGTAGAAATAAGCTTAGGGGGTCTTTCATGTAGGTCCCCACATCTGTACCCCAGAGTTCAGAGTGGGGAGGGAACCCTGACAAACATACATCCCGTTTGGAGTTGCTGCCCTGCTTTTTGACTGTCTGCCCTGAGGTTGCCACTTATGGCCGTTAGCTACTCCAGACAGTATGACAAAGGCTATTAAAGCATTCATTATTTCATAATTGTTTCCCTGATATCATGTATAAATTTGTATATTAGGAATTCCCAACTAACATTTAGGTAGGATCTCTTATTTTTTAACCTTACCTGTAGGTCCTAGCCAATGAGTTTTATTCAGACATTGACAGGAAGCATTCATAGATCTTTTTGTCTTTGTAGTCTTCACTCTTATAACTGCACTGTGTTGGTTTAACCTCTGACTGATCAGACTTCACACATCACTCTATCAGATGTCATCAAATAATGACATTTTCTATATAGAAAGACAAATGAATACAGATGACCTGGATTAAAAAATGCAAGCTCCACAAATCTAAAATGTTCCCCTGGTGAATTTCACACTTGACTGAAAATTATCTAATGACAATTGCTGCCTGTGCAATTCCAAACCCTGTCTTTGGTTCCTGCTTAAATAACTCTTTATGAAGCATAAAATAATAGATTAGCAGTGAAGCAGGGAATTAAACATAAGTATAATTTCCAGTAACAGGACAGGTACTGGCTTTTTTTTTTCCTAAGGACTGACCTTTACTCCAGTAATGAGAAAGTGATTAATTTACAAAAACACTTACCTAGTCCCATGCTGCAATATAAAATGCACAGCATCTATCCATGGAAAGATGAGGCAGTGAAAAGTGTTTTATTAATTTTAACTATTATTCCATTCATTTCCTTGTAACTGTTATCATTTAGAAAGAACAAAATTTTCAATGGTGTGCAGGAATTCAAAAGCATTTGGAATCCCTGTAGCCTGGGGGGAAAACACTCTTCTAATTGCATGGGCTGGATATTACTTTTTCTTTACTTGCTTGCCCCTTGGGGTCAGAGCATTTTAGCAGAGACCCAAAGTACAGGCAATAGATCGAATTTTCTACTACTCTCAGGTGAAAGATCAAACTTTTCTGAGGCTCAGTGCTATAAAAATCAAATAATTAGCCTGGAGCTTGCTTTCATTTTGAAACTCCCCTGTGTGCCTCCTGAGGATGTCATCAAAACACAAAGAAGACAGAGAGGTTTCATGGCTTTTTATTTTCTCAGCTAGGGGACCTGCTCTAATCACGGTGCCACAAGCTAGAGCTGTTTTCTTTTGCTTTGTTTTTAATACTTATTTGATGAGGCCTTCAAAGTTGTCCCTGTTTGCTCTTGCTTTTGTGTGATATGGAAAACAATGAGCTGTTCATGGTACATGTTTGGTAGGATATACTGATTCTTGTAGACCGATGGTAGGGGTAAGGGTTACAGACATCCTAAAGAGAGAACATGGTTGTTGCTGGAACAGTTGTTCCCATGGTTTTCAACAACCACAGCAAGCACCACCTCTGTTCACCTGCCTCTTAATACAATTCTCAATGAATTGGCTAACCTCATCCACCTGGTACCCAAAATCTAAATACATGTACAGATGTCCTGTTCAAATGAACAGTATAATAGATACCAGTGTATACATTGCTCTCCATGGCATTGCTGTCCAACTGCAGCTGCTAAAATCAAATAGATATTCCATTTGTTCTTCCTTTCAGCAGAAAACAGAGCACAATACAGTCAAGCACTTTTATATGCTCTTGTCCACTTGCACTGATTAAAGGACTGTACAGTATATCTTTGGCCTTAGAAGCCTCTCAAGCCCCAAAAGGCTGCATATCTTGGCTCTGCAGTAGGTCGGTTTCTTCACAGAAAGATTGGTGCACTCTGGATAAGCTACATCAACAGATATCTTTGTTGTGGCAAGTTGCAGAGTTGGTGATCAGCTCCTTCCATCTGTCTGCAACTCCCTATTATTAGAATCCCCACTATCCCCCTATGCAGAAGGGAAGAGCAAGACCTATGAAAACTTTGTGGTTGCAGAAATGTCCTTCTGCTTTTGTAATGGAGGTGTAGGAATAACAACTTCAAGATCAATCAATGGACCAAAATAAAACTAAGTGGAACTTTGGAGGCTGAAGAAAATCAGTGGGAAATTGACTCACTAAATATTATTCTCCACCACCGTTTCCAAATATACCATATACAATAGAGCTGGATCACATGAAGTTGTCCATAGTGTACTTTTCTTTTCACCTCTCCTAATTTGGGCAGCTTTGCTTATTGTTTCTCTCTCACTTGTTTTTGTCATTACTTATCTGTGGTTGTTAGAAGGCATTATGCTCTGAAAATAGTTAGGCTTGAGCCTATTCTCTCTTCTGGTTTGTTGTTCCACAGTCTCCTCGTATATTTAGCCACAGACTATAACAACAGGTATTTATTAGACAGAACAACAACAAGCTACAAAGATGGCCAAACATCACAACTGTGAGTACAACATTATCCACAGGAGGCCGTAAGCCAAGAAGGCTGCCTTCTCAACTCTCAAGAGCTTTGTCTCAGGCATCATTGCTTGGAGGATGTCAGATTGTTGAATTTGCTTGTCACAGACTTCTGAATTATTTTTGTCTAAGGGAGGCACATGCCATCTTCAGCTGGGAAAAAAAAATTCTTCTTTGAGTGTTGGTCCCTATAGGTATTTACTGTGGGTGAGCATGTGCTCTGTGCATTCAAGTTCAGAAACTCTTCAAAGGAAGTGTCTGTTGGTCTGCAGCTGTGCCCTTTGACTCCTGATGCTCCTAGTTCAGGGCATATGGGATGGAGCAGACACTTCTCCAGTTCCTTTCTGCCACGAGTGGTCTGGGATGGAAACACGAGTCCGTAGCATTCTAGCATTCCTTCAAACTTTGATTCTGTATATAAATTGTAAATTAGACAATTGTCTTAGTTAAATAGTTTGGGATTGGGGAATTTCCTCCCCTCTTGTTCCCTCACAATTCAGGCACCTAGTTTGCTCAGGATTCCAGGCTTCAAACCCTGTGTGCCCTACAGACACGCACAAGAGCTGTTTGTACTTCCCTGGGAATCACACATTCCTTTGCTGTGTGAGATCAGCTATTCTTTCCCCCCTTTTATCAGGCTGTTTCAGGACTTGATACTCCAAAGGCCCCTAATAGAGCTCTCTATGAGGCTCCTTTTGAATTCAGGACCCTCCCACTCCTTGTTTCTTCAACCTTAGTCTTGGGATAGTGCCCCTCTAGAACCGAGACTTTGCATCTCAGAATCCTCTAGTAAACCCAATGACTTTGTGCCCTGGAATGGGTGTGTGCAGAGCTCATGTGGGGATACAGGCACGTACAGTACCGGGAGCTTCAACATTCCAAAACCACTCATAAAGGGGGCAGGACTAACTCCTGCATTATGAAAGGATAGGACAGAGTGTTTGCCTTCTGCACAGGCAGTATCACAATGCACCAAGCCCCCATGTCCAAGCTTGCACTCTTCCAAAGAATCCAACCAGCTCTCCTCCCACTAGATCTCTGTACACCCTTCCTGAGGACCTGGTGATTTACGCTGCTAGAGGGCTTTCCCTCAACCCTCCCACTTCCTTGGTTCTTGTCATGCAGACAGCAAGCAGAAAAAGACCAGAAGTCCAAAGCGCAGACAATGCAATGTTTATTGGGGTTAGTTTGCAAGCAGGCGTATTCCGAAGCCCTTCGCACCAGTCAGGCTTATCTCTATACGCCCATAGAGTTTGTTCCTGAGTGTTCCCTTCCCAGCACTGACGCCGCAGAGCACTTACCCTGTGTCCCTCTTCCCAGATCTGACACCGCAGAGTGCTGCCTGTGTTCCCATTCTCATTTCCCATTCCCTATTTCCAATCTCCAATTTCCACCTCCCCTTTCTTAACAGGCCTAAATATACCTGCAATGCATGCCCACAGTCCCACCCCTTACAACTTAGTGTCATGTTCCATTTTGGGTCTGGGGTCTTCACCCCACCCCTTTTGTATCCCATGGGAGCGGTAAGGAGTGAGGGTGTGCTGCTTGGTCTTTTAGTGTTTTATACCTCCCCCAGCCCCTTTGCCTTTCCCAACTGGTTGCTGACTTTGCCATGAGATAGGGGTTGCTAAGCATGCTCTTGAGTAACAATTTAACTACTCTTATCTGTTTTCATTGTACTAACAAAGCCAGCTGACTAGGCAGAAGCAACATCACAGTGTCTTTTCCCCTTGTTTACACATTTTAGTATGAGTATCAAAAAGTCAAAGCCAAAATTCTATCCCATGCTGACAAACAGACCTAGATACTAACCCTCCACCCTTTTATTTTATTTTCTTCTAGGGCTCTCCTGCCCAGGTATCCCGGGAAAAGCATAGGACATATGGTGGCACATTTCCTGAAAGGGCTAGCTATCAAGATGGAACGTGTCCCCTATGCAGTATGATGCCCTGTACCTTCCCTCATAGAGCCATATTGCACATATATTCCAATGTGTGTGTCAGACTCCTCATAGTAATGGGCCCGAGAAGGTTAGATCTGGGTTATCTGTTACACTGTAGTGGAGGGCCAATTACATTACTTATATGTGACAATTAGTGGTTATACCTTGTGGGTCTGTGCCCCCCTTAACCACCGTAGTATACATTGCAAAATTAGCACACTTAACACAATCGGCCAATAGCCACAATAATCCACAGTAATATTGTCAGCCCTAACCATTATAATATAGTCCAGCATCAGGGTCACCATCAGAAACACTGCTTCTCCTCTGTTGACAGGGTTAAGATCCTTTTACCACCATTCTGGAGAATATATTTTAAATGTGTCCAATTGTTGACAGTTGCATTGAGCTGCTCCTGCGGGTTTTGCATGCTTTTGTCTATACCATGAGTCCACTGAATGTTCACAGAGACATGGGGTATTGTCCAAACCAGCTCAACCACGTGGTATGGAATCAGGTATTATGCACTGGTTCGATTGTCCACAGCAATGAGTTCTACAGATCCATTCGTGCACCGAAGTCCCAATGGCAGCATGTTAATGTGCAGGATTATGCCAAATGCTGGTGCACTTGTACTCCCAAGTGTTATATTGCAGAACTGTGTGCACTCCCAGCAGAACACTCCATACCCAATACATTACATATATTATACTCAATCGTCCACTCCTGGCAACAGGCCATTGGGTCTGCTCCTCCATGGCCATCAGAGAGGGACACTTCCAGATATTTTCTCTGGACAATTACTTAACTGAATTATTGTCCAATTTACACAGTTCCATCTTCCCCATCTATCCCCCAGTGGTTCCCAGCAGTTCCCAACAAGTCCTTCCCTGTCTCATTATTCCTACAGGACTTATGGGGACCACGTAGTTGCCGTCCCATTCCAAGGTACCACAATAACTATTTCATAGGTGCTAGCCCCACCGTTGGGCATTTTGTATTCCCATACATACTTCCCCCCAGATTAGCCTTCTGAAGCCATCCCCCACCCATGTCACAAGTTTCCCTGTCCATTTCATTAACTGCAGGTTCACCTCTGCTGCCCTTTTCCAGCCTGTTGCAATTGCAGTCAGCTGTGCCAGTAGCTCATTGATTTGCTTCTGCAATTTTATATTCTGGCTTATCAGTTACTTTAGTTATTCAGTGGTCCCCCAGATACACTCAACCCTGTGTTTCCTGCTGCCCACAAACCCCTTTTCCGGTAACTATTCCATGTGTGTCCCCTCACCCACCAATTAAATTATTGCTTCAGTCCTTTTATAGATGTACTGCAATTGGGATGTACTCGGTCCACTCACGATTCTCTGGGATGTACCACCCATGTTATGGACTGGAAAGACACACTGAAAAGCGCTGGTTGCAGCCACTCCCACAGTGGGTCCTACAAATTTGCCCATCAGGAAGCATTTCTGGCTCCAGGCTGCGGAAAGCTTAGATCAGGATGCTTCCAGCTTGACATCCATATTACCTGTGGGGTCACGTTAACAGCAACAATTGTGATTAGCAGCAATGACTGTTCCATCCCAGGCCAGGGAATCCTTGGGTTCCCCTTTGTAGGTCCACCTGTAATATGCATGTAACAATCTATACGTCCTCCTTCTTAACCTCCATTTTGTGCCTTTTTACTGATTTCCCAGCTTGTTGACCTTTGCTGCTATATGTGTTAACCCTCTTTGTACAATAGTCACCAAAATAACAGTAATAACAAGGCAAACAACAAAAACACCTACTCCAACTACCATCCAACTACCAGGTCATCCTCTCTGATGACCAATCAGAACTGGGAAGTCTAAATGTCAATCAAAGCTGTTACACAACAAGTCTTAGAATGATGGGTTGTTTACTATTATGGTCTGAGGACCCTCATCTTGTTTTGGACTGAGCATGCCTGACTGACCCCCCCCTGCAGTGTTGGAGTGTCCTTTACTTAACCTCAGTCCACATTCTGCCTACCAATAAATTAGCCATAGGCCAAACTGCTTGAAACTGCCAATTCGTCATCCTTGGCTGTGTGCCGATATTGTATGCACACTTAAATCATCAAACTTTTATCTTATAAACCATTACCTTATTTCTTTAGTAAATTCTTAATTGTTAACTTATACACCTTAATGTTATAGTCTACTACTGCCAACCCATTTCTTACCAATTTAATTAATTTTATTTTAGTTTTTCCCCTATTTTCAGTTAATGGTGGCAAAGCAATGTTCTCAATGCTGTGCTTAAGAAACAAAATAGCTCTTCGCAGGTCTACTATCGCACAATGGAGAAAGGGATGACCTGACATCCCTCCATCTGCCAGCCTGGTTTCTGGATGGGCAAAGGACCTAGAGAATTCTTGCTCAGAGGAAGTTCAATCCATCTTTCTCAATAGAACAAAACCCTCCACAAGGAAGTGCTATGCCACCAAATGGAAGAGGTTCTCCTTGTGATGTCAGCAACATCAGTTACCTCCTGAGGAGCCCAGGATTCCTCTTGTACTGGAATATTTTCTCTCTTTGAAATCATTGGGCCTATCCATCCAGTTTCTATGAGTACAATTACCAACTGTTGAGGTCTTTCATTCTCCAATAGAGAACAGCTCAGTTTTCACCCATTCCACAACAGTAAAGTTACTAAAAGTTGTTATCAGAGCATTCTCTCAGTATTAAAACCTGTGTCTGCTGAGATTTGAAGCTGGTGCTATCTATACTTCTGAACCTACAATTTGAGCTCTTGCCCTCTTGTGCTGTCTCACATTTATTGGTGCGGGAAGCCTTCCTAACTACTATCACCTTGGTCAGGACAGTGGTCCGGGCCCACAGGGTGGACCTGTTTATACAATATATTTCACAGAGACCTAGTGTTCCTGAGCAACGCCCCAGGTTTATCCCCAAAGTTCCTTCTAACTTTCACTTGAACCAAACAGTGCAGCTGCCCTAAGCAACCATTTGACAGGCAGGTACCTGTTAATCCTTTACAAATCCTTGCCTTGCCCTAGCACTCAATTGTGTAAATGTTAGCATTTCTATTATAGAAACCTAGGAATTTCCACACTGAATCAGGCCAGTTGTTCATCTAATCCAGTATCCGGTCTCCAATAGTGGCCAGCAAGATATAAGAACCCTGCAGTAGCAATATATGGGATGATTTGCCCTCTCTTCCCTCATTAATTCTCATCTTGATGTCCAGTACTTAAAGAGGGTATTAATTACTGGAACACGAGGTTTACAGTTGTTAACACTCCTTCCACAACATTTATTATGATTAATTATAATAATGCTGCATTTTCTTGATACCCATATAAATGTCCAATCCCTTTTTTGTATCCTTGTAAATTCTTGGCCTCAATGACTTCCTGTCGCAATGAGTTCCATAGTTTTTATAAGTTTTGAATTTCCTACCTTTAAATTTCATTCACAATCTCTTTGTTCAAGTGTGATAAGACAGGGAAAACAGAAGGTCCCAATCTTCTTTTTCTATATCATTCATCATTTTATCATGTCCTGTCTTATTCATCTCCTTTCTAAGGTAAACAATTCCAGTCTTTTCAGTCTGTCTTCATTTGAAAGATTTTCCAGGCCCTTCATCATTCTTGTCACCATTCTCTGAACCACCTTTAGTTCTGCAATATTCTTTTTGAGATGAGGTGATAAGCACTATGCACGGTTTTCCAGATAAGGCCACACCATTAATTTATCTAAAGTCATGATAATATTCCCTGTATTATTCAACATCCTAGTCCTTATGAATCCTAAATCTTGTTTGCTTTCTTGACCATAGCTGTAAACTGAGGACGGGTCTTCATTGAGCTGTCTATGATGCCCAGGTCCCTTCCCTATTTTATTTCTCCTTTGTAGAATGGAAAAAATATTTTCAGGTCATTGATATTATTAGGCACAAATTTAGGGGCTGGTGGTGAGAGATCATTGAGTCAGGTTTCTGTGCGATACTTACATAGTAGCTGTAAGCAAATTGTTAGTCTCTTTTAATCCTTGGGTCAACAGTGAGATCTTGCATTGTACTGCAGAACTGAGGGGGGGGGCGGAGGGGGAAGCTACCATTTTGAATTAGCTCTTGAGAAGAAATTTCCCCCACAGCAGTTTAAAATATTTTAAAACTTCATTCCAGTAGAAAACCTATGCAATAATAAAATGCAGGTTTTTCAATTATTCAGGGTTTAAAGCTGCTTGTAACAGGGTTCCCACCATGCCCCTCTGGATTCAGCCACTATCCTCCATGAATCAGGGGCACTTCAGTCTGGTGCAACACCCATGTTCTTTATTTGTGAAAAGTTCCCAACTATATACAGGCTTTACACAGGCCTGGCCAGCAACAGACTGGGCGGCTCCTACTCCAACTGAGCCTGACCTCTTAGTCTCTACCCCCTTCCTCTCACTTCCTTCCAGCCTTTTAGCTCCTGCTAACGAGGCTGGCAGGTGTGGTCAGTTACCAGGCAAACGCAGGGCAGTTCACTCAGCCTCAATCAGGGAGAATGGGCTGGGGCTGGGGTGGCAGGTGCTGGTTAAGGACTTCTCCAGCAGCACCCTGCCATACAGATGTTAGATCTAAATCCAAAATGGCAGCAGTTCAAAATTATAATGGATTTAGGATAATTTCACCCCACAAATAAAAACGTAACAAAATTGCCACACTAACTTGTAAAGCTATCCTCAAATTACCTTTGAGTTATTTGACCAGCTCTATTCTAAACACAGCTCAAGCCTCTGCTCCTCACTTACAAAGCATTCCATGGCCTATCTGCATGTCTGCTCTCTTTTCCTCTATAGCCCCTGTCATGCACTATAGCCCACCAAGCTATTCTGTTTCTTTTGATCCAGATGGTGGTCTGGTTTAGAGCTCCATTAATTTACAACCGCTGAAAAGAAGCTCCATTGATTTACACTAGCTGAGAAGATGGCCCTGTGCACTCCAGAACTGACCCATCTTTGAGGAGCTCCCTGGTGCATATGCTTACTGTGCCATCCCTTAAAGAATGCAGCATATATTCCCCTCTCTGACTGGCCAGTTCTGCTGACCAGTGCAGGGGGAAAAGAACAAGGCTACGGTCCTGCAGCTCCACAGTCCCTTTGGAGAACAGCTGTGCCCCAAGGAGCATTCAAGGAATAGCGAGGATATTAGGAGAGTACAGGGACCACGGCTGTGGCTCGTCCCTGTGGTGGGTCACAAGCAGGTTTGGCAGAGTTTAATTTTTTAAAATAATTTTGATGGATAATATTAATGTTTATTTTAAGCACTTTTTTGGTTTATTTAAATGTTTACAGTTGTGCAGAATTATGGGGATTAAGCATTTTTTCAATTTTTATGCATTTAAAGTTTCATAGTTGCAGAAAATTAGGATGGACGGGGTCAGACGATGATTTAATGACTATAGAAGATGAGATTAAAAGTGTTAAACTTTCCAATGGTCAAAACACAAATTGTCACTATCACATGTCAAAATATGCAAAGTAAACAGCCTCAAATCAAATTCTAGTAAGTTCTTAAGCAGCATTTTTCTGACTTTGCCTGTATGTACATTTTGATTATTTATTGACATATGCAGACAAAAATCTAAACTTCCAGACCTAATCACAAGGAAAGGAAACAATTAGATCTAACATTTTGTCTTTTCGCTTTCCTCAGTTTCATATCTTGTTACATTTGGTCCCTTATGCTTGGAATAGCCTCTCAATTATTGTATGTCAACCACTCTGAGATCTATATTCAGAATATCAGCCCATTCAGTAATGCCCACATGTGACCATGCCCACATCACTCTTAATAATAATGATAATTACCTTGTTGCCTGACAATGGCACCCTGAAGTCCCAGTCTAAGTTTCCCTAAGTGCTGCTCAGTTGTAAACTCTTCAGGACAAGAATTCTGGGGCTTTGCTTGTAGCAATATTCTACATGTTGTAAAATGTCAAGTGCAGCTGCAAACACTAACTAAATAATACATTATCCTCATTGTGGGACTCACTGGAACAACTTGCCATTTTATCTAACCTTCCCACCATCTTCGCACCGCCTCCTTGAATTCAATTTGTGAGTTCAGCAGGGAATGTAGTTACTGAACAATGACTGCTGCTTAAAGAAGCCAACATGGTGTGCTTGGAGAATAAACAGCCTTTTCACTTTTCTCCCTCTAAAAAACCCTTGTAAATTTACTTCAGTTCTGAAGGAAAAAAAGACAGTGGTGTTCAAGAGAACTAAAACAGTGTGAGTCACAAGGAGCATTTATTCTCTGTAAGTGAGAAGGAAGGCAGGGATTATTTTTTGTCCCCAACCTACCCCTGGTCAACTGTGGGGGTCCTAAACATTATTATCACTGACAAAGACCTAAGTGCCTGCTAAAAGTATGGTAGAAAGGATAAGCCAGCCCTGTTTTACACACAAAAAGACATTAACGTTTCAGAAGCAGAGGCATTGTATGACTGAGGACATAAAGTAAAAATAATTTCAAAGAGAAAGCTAGTGTCAAACAGCTGGTATAGGGAAACAAGTGGCTTATAAGCATTTGTAAAGTCTGCCTTTTGTAACACTTTCTCCTCTTCCTTTAGGCGCAAAGTGAAATGTATGTTTTGTGTCTGTTTTCAGCATCTAACATATACTTATCCCTTAACTCAGAGTGGACATTACTGAAACGTTCTTTTGTAGAACATGTGATAGATGCCAATAAAACTTGGCATTTCCTATCTGCAGTAATTGCATTTCTGATGCTAAGTATAGGAAATTTAAACAAACACCACCACCACCACCAAGTAACCCTCTGCTTTATTAACTTTCACTCATGGAATCCTAAACCCAGATATAGTTTGTTTTTGTTTTCTCTGGACCTCTCCAGAAAATTTTGGGTGATATTCACTAATTCTGATGAAGGGAGGAGCAATTTATACTACAGTGCTGCAGCAATCCTCTGTGCCCCAGGATAGATTAATTCCACTGATATCCCTTGAGGTTACTGCACAGGGGAGGTTCCACTACACAAAAGCGTAGTTTATGGAAGCTGGTTATAGGATACACTAAATCAACACATCCTATGTTTATGCACTTTCTCCATGAGCATTGCCCACCTTTGGGACTATATTACTCTCTCATTGTAGCTCTTCTGTTCTCCTCCCCTCCTAGTCACGAAATCATAGTGGCTGCTCTGCTTAATCTGACTCAGCAACAGATTAGATGGGGGGGTTCTGTAGTAAAGTGGTTATCCAGAGTTTAACTGGGTTACTTTGAGAATTATGGGCTGGAGCTATCACCCACCCTTCTCTTAATTCTAGTTTAGTAAGTGGGTATACCCTCCCCCATTCTGTTTGTATGTAGTTGAATAAAGCAGCACATTCTCAGCCTGAAAAACTATAAGTGACGTGTTTCTGATGCACTGAGTGGACCCTTGACAAAACTGGTGATGAGGAATGTGGTAGAGTAAACTGTCACATGATGTGAGTGGAGGGTAACAGCTATCTCTAATTAGGCAGTCCTATAAGAAGCCCCTAAAAATGGAATGGGTCTGGACCTATATGAACCCAGCCCAGCTCATTTCAAAGGATAAGGGGGAGGATGTGCTTTAGCAAATGGAGAGGATAAAACAGTGCCTAAGGAAAAGAATCCTCTTGAGAAAGGCGAAGCTACGAACACCTGCTCGACAAAAGGTACTGGGGTTTGGGCAAAACAAGCAAAGGCTGGGGGTTGCCTTCCCAAGAAAACTTGCCAAGATGTGAGATAATGATGGAGAAATGGGTCTAAAAGGCTTGAGTATAAATAATAAGTTAAATGTCTGATATTCCCTTTATCACTAATACTGCATATTCTTTGCGCTTTGATTATTTTTTTCCATTCCCCCACCCCCACTTCCACCTGTGGTGGTCAGATCACCCTAGTCCATTGTAGCTTACCCACATTAGTACATTAATGATTGTCTACCAAACTCCCCGGGGCTGGTGAGGATTCACTGGTTCACAAGCGTGAGCAGGGTCTAAATGAGCTCTCCCCTGACATCTAGTGACAAACAGGGGTGGGGGAAGGGGGAAGATTCAGGACCAAACCATATTTACATAGACACACTTTTTCTGCCTAGATGCTCAGCTGGCAGAGCTGCTTTGCTAAAGGAATCAATGTTAGCTGATTTGGGGTTACAATTCACTTTTGTATCAGATGCTGGAGTAATGAAATTTTATCCCTATTGTATGAGACAAGGGAAGCTGAACTACACTTAGTATATGCTGATTGAGGGGGTCACCCTAGACTGGACCTCACTTGCTCAGTAGCAGGATAGAAATGCCAAATTTCAGCAAAATGTAGTGGGAGTGGAGACAGGTGTTCCTACCTGAAGGCATGGCTGCTTAAATGCCATTTGGTCCTCCTTTTTCCAGTGTATAAGACAGAGCTGATAGGCCTCAGTTAAGAGTCCTTATTTCTGTTCAGTGATTACTAGAATTGAAATCACTAATGAGCAGGTGTAGGGACTAAGTCTAGATGTGGTGGGGGGATAGTGTCGTATGAAAGACACTGAAGGAGTAGCAGCTGAGATGTTAAGCTCAGTTCTTAGTGATTTCGGTGGATAAGGGGTGGACCCTCAAAATGCAGCTTTGCAGAAGTGGCAAAGCAGCAGCAGCACAGATAACAGTGGCTGTGGTAGGGTATGATAGCATGTGGTAGCACAGATAGCAGCAGCAGTGAGCAAGTTGCAAAACTGGCAGCAGATACACTGCTTGGTGAACTTCCTCCTCCCTTTTCAGGGCTGGGAGGTGAATAACTCTCTGAACTCTGGATCTTCCTTGACCAAGGACAACTAACTGTGAGTGGGGTGAAGCAGAGAGAAACAGGAGTGGTGTGTTAAAGGGACATTCATTGTCAGATTTTCACATCACGACACTGCTCAATGCATTGTGGGGTGAGTGCTTGCCTAAGGTTACATGCTTCCAAATCGTGCTTGTGGTTTTTTCCGCAAACTAATGCTGCGTTCTCTTTCCCTTTTAGTAAGTTTTCCTTTGTAATGCACAGGCTTGGTGCTTGCAAGCAGGGATCTGTTGCATCATAGAGGAGCCCAGAAGTGGTGTTTAGTTTTTCCCCATTACAGAGTGGGGGCTCAAGCTGGTTCTGCTTTGTATTAAGAGGAACTCCTAGATATTGAACCCAACCCTTGTTACTGACTCCATCTGGCAGAAGAGTTACACAAGGAAGAACACAAGAATAGCAATGTATGGTAAAATTCCTCGGTTAATGCAGAAAATGAGGAGAGTCAGCAATATTTTGAAAGACTGGAACACTATTTTCTTGCAAATGAGATTATAGATGAAGACAAATGGAGACCAATTTTCCTCAGGGTCAGTGATTGCAAAACCTACTCTTGCTTAAGGAGTTTGTTACAACCTGAGAAACCTGGAGATAAAAGTTTAGAAGACCCGCAAAATATCTTAACAGAGCACTACACCCTAAAGCTAAACATTATTGTGGAATATTTCAAGTTTCATACTAGAATGAGGCATCAAGGTGAAACTGTATCTGTGTATGTGTCAGAGCTAAAAAGATTAACGGAATATTGTTCGTTTGGAAAAGTCCTAGAGCACATTCTGCAGGACAGATTTGTTTGTGGCTTTGATAATGAGAGAATTCAAAGAAGATTGCTGGCAGAGGAGAACTCAACCTGGCTGAAAGCAGTAGAATTAGCAACAACAATGGAAGCAGCATTTTTTTAAAAAAGTACAATATTTTCACTTAGAATTCAGGGCAAATCAAACTGACTCAATAAAAAATACAAAGCCAGCAGCAAGAGACTCAGACTCCTGAGAGGTATTTCTGCTGTGGAGGAGCTCATATTGCATCAGTTTATAAACTTAAAATAGCTCAGTGTTACAAATCCCTCAAGACTGGACGCATGACCAGAAAAAGCGAAGGTGACTATCAAGCACAAGGAGGGTAGATTACAAAAGATAAGAGAAAGCAGAGGGCTTTTTACCTTGGTGGAGGGGACAGAAAATGTGGTACATACTGTATATTGTCCAAAAGTGAAGAAATGGGACCTTAGGAAATAATGGTGTAGTTAAACAATCAGTCAGTCCAAATGGAATTAGATAAAGAGACTTCAGCTATGGTGAGCAATGAATATACATGTAACGCCTCCTGGGTGTGGTGTTCTGTTCCCTTTAGTGGCACCAAGACCACTTAGAGCTTGAGTCTGCTACAGCCTTAGCTAAGGGGCATATGGCTTTTAGCTCATGTAGTAGAGGCTCATTGGCTGAGCTCCAGAGGCCCCAGGTTCAATCCTGCCCACTGACAATTGGGGGTCTGTTGGTGTTATATACAGATCAGCAGTGCAAAGCAGGATTGAATATGAAAGTGACACTGCACACATATATTGGAGAACCCATACATGTGGTAGGTTTTGTGCTTGTCCCTGTAAAGAAAAGTTACTACTCCTGAGGTGAAGATCTGCTGGGCTAGGACCTGGTCTCCATATCCCTGTGCTGTGAGCATTGTGGAGCCAAGTAGCACTGGATGTCCTGCCCACAGAGGCCCTGACTAGCAGAGCCTACCATGTTCTTTATTGCCCCCAGCATGCTATTTTAGGCCTATGGGAAACACCAGTAGGCTGTTTGTGCAACAAGGCAAATCCTTGACTTGATTCTGAGACAGATCCTGCTTTGTTCCTGCATCCTTGTGTAGCCCAAGGTCCAGTGTGCTTCAACAGCAGCCAGAGGAACTACATGTTGTGGACAACAACTTCTGCATGTTGGGAGAACATCCTGGTTCCTACCAGGACGTACCCTCTGCCCCCCCCACAGCAGTAGGTCTCAGCACTGACTGAGATGGGAGCACATAGCAGGCAAGCAGAGAGGGGACTGCTGGATTACAATACTGTTCTATGTTCTTTCAAAAATAAAGCCTTGTTCCTGGTGATTTGCCTGAATGGGTCTGGTCTGAGGTGAACACACACTGACACACAACACAAAGGAGCCTCAGACACAGTTTACCAAAGTTGTGTAAAAAGTTACAAGACAGGCTTCCCCTATCTTGAACAACCTCATACCGAGCCAGTGAATAGGAAGGGGGCTACACCTGCCTTATCTCAGCCTCAGTCCTGCCTCAGACCCAGCTCTGCTCTGCCTTCCTTGACTCCAGGTAACCGACTTCTGACTCTTGGTTTTGATTCCTGGTGCTAACTCTGGTCTTAAACGAGGCTCTGGCATCTAGCTTCTGACTCTGGTTCTGAGCCTCAGTTCCATTTCCCAGCCCTGACTCCTGGTCCAACCAGTGGACCTGACCACCCTCATTCCTGACCCCTAATGACCTGGTGACAAATGTAAAATCTGTTAGGCAGAGATTGGTTGCAAGAACTAAAACTGAATTGGGAGGAAATGCTCAAATTAGACCCTAGCAAAACATAGCACTCTGGATGCTCACCTACACATTTTTAAAGAAGGGTTAGGGACCCTGGACGGTGTAATGCCCAGGATTTATACCCAGGATGGAGTCAAGCCAAAATGCCTTAAAGTAAGTCCATTCTCAACACTGGCAAAGGTATTTCAAATATTTGAAGGCCATGAGACTTTGCTTACAACAAAGTAAGGGATTTTTTAATAAAGAACATATAACATCTATAAGAATGGCCATACTAGTCCAGCCAATAGTCCATCTAGCCCAGTATCCTGTCTTTGACTGTGACTGATGCCAGATGCATCAGCATGAATGAACAGAACAGGGCAATCATCAAGTGATCCGTCTTCTGTCATCTAGTCCCAGAATTTGGCAGTCAGAGGTTTAGGGACAACCTGACCAGCTTGGCTAATAGCCTTGGCTAATAGCTTTGAGAGGTCATTTAGTCCAGACCCTTGCACTCAAGGCAGGACTAAGTATTATCTACACCATCCCTGACAGGTGTTTGTCCAACCTGCTCTTAAAAATCCCCAATGGTGGAGATTCCACAACCTCCCTAGGCAATTTATGCCAGTGCTTAACCACTCTTGACAGTTAGGTTTAGGATTAGATGCATGTGAAGAAGTGAGGTTTTTTACCCATGAAAGCTTATACCCAAATAAATCTGTTAGTCTTTAAGATGCCACCAGCTTCCTTGTTGTTTCTGACAGTTAGGAAGTTTTTCCTAATGTCCAACCTAAACTGCCCTTGCTGCAATTTAAGCCCATTGCTTTTTGGAGGATAAGAAGAACAATTTTTTCCCTCATCCTTGTAACAACCTTTTACATACTTGAATACTGTTATCATGTCCCCTCTCAGTCTTGTCTTCTCCTGACTAAACAAACCAACTTTTTTCAATCATACCTCATAGGTCATGTTTTCTAGACCTTTAATTATTTTTGTTGCTCTCCTCTGGACTTTCTCCAATTTGTCCATTTCAGGAAAGATGGGTGGTGCCCCCAGAACTGGACACGATACCGCAGTTGAGGCCTATTCAGCATGGAGTAGAGCAGAAGAATTACTTATCACATCTTTCTTACAATACTCCTGCTGATACATCTCAGAAAGATTTTTACTTTTTTTTTTTTTGCAACAGCATTACACTGTTGAGTCCTATTTAGCTTGTGAGCCACTATGACTCCCAGATCCATTTCTGCAGTACTCCTTCCTAGGCAGTCATTTCCCATTTTGTATGTGTGCAACTGATTGTTCCTTCCTAAGTGGAGTACTTTGCATTAGTCCTCATTGAATTTCATCCTATTTACTTCAGACCATTTCTCCAGTTTGCCCAGATCAATTTGAATTTTAATCCTAGCCACCAAAGCACTTGCAACCCCTCCCAGCTTGGTATTGTCCGCAAACCTTATAAGTGCACTCTGTATGCCATTATCTAAACCATTGGTGAAGATATTGAACAGAACCGGACCCAGAACGAATCCCTGCGGGACCCCACTCCTTATGCCTTTCAGGCATGACACTGAACCCCTGATAAATATTCTCTGAGAATGATTTTCCAACCAGTTATGCACCCACCTTATACTAGTTCCATCTAGGTTATATTTCCCTAATTTGTTTGTGAGAAGGTCATGCAAGACGGTATCAAAAGCCTTACTAAAAGCCAAGATATACCACATCTACCGCTTCCCCCCATCCACGAGGCTTGTTACTCTGTCAAATAAAGCTATCAAGTTGCTGTGACACAATTTGTTCTTGACAAATCCATGCTGACTGTTATTTATCACCTTATTATCTTCTAGGTTTTTGCAAATTGCTTAATTATTTGCTCCATTATCTTTCCGGGTACAGAAGTTAAGCTGACTGGTCTGTAATTCCCTGGGTTGTCCTTATTTCTCTTTTTTTATAGATGGGCAATATATTTGCCCTTTTCCAGTCTTCTGGAATGTCTCCAGTCTTCCTCGACTTTCCAAAGATAATTGCTAATGGCTCAGATATCTCCTCAGCCAGCTCCTTGAGTATTCTAGGATGCATTTAATAGGGCCCTGGTGATCTGAAGACCTCTAACTTGTCTAAGTAAGTAATTCATCCTCCATGAACTATTTTTGATTTTTTTTTAACCCAGTTATACTTTTGGCCTTCACAACATCCCTTGGCAATGAGTTCCACAGGCTGATACTGTGTTGTGTGAAGAAATACTTCCTCATGTTTGCTTTAAACCTCCTGCCTATTAATTTCATTGAGTAACCCCCGGTTCTTGGGTAATGTGAAGGGGTAAATTCACTTTCTTCACTTATTCACTTTCTGCACATCAGTCATGGTTTAGACCTCTATTATATCCTTCATTAGTCATCTTTTTTCTAAGATTAATAGTCCCAGACTCTTTAATCTCTCCTCATAAAGAAAATGTTCCATATCCCTAATCATTTTTGTTGCCCTTCTCTGTACCTTTTCCAATTCTAATGTCTTTTTTGAGCTGGGTGACAAGAATTGTGCCCAGTATTCAAGGTTTATATAATGACATTATGATAGATGATAAGACAGTAAATATCTCTTTCCTAATGGTTCTTCAGTCTTGTCACCTAAAAAGAATTGCTTGGGTGTGGGAATCTCCCTCACATCCTCTACAGTGAAGACTGAAGCAAAGAATTCATTTAGCTTCTGTGCAGTGGCCTTGTCTTCCTTAAATGCTCCTTTAACAACGTAATCACCTATTGGTCCCACTGATTGTTGGCAGGCTTCCTGCTTTTGATGTACTTAATCATTTTTTCCTGTTAGTTTTTATATCTTTAGCTAGTTACTCTTAAAAAAAACGTTTGGCCTGCCTAACTATACTTTTACACTTGACTTGTCAGAGTTTGTGCTTCTTTCTACTTTTTTCTCAGTGGGATTTGACTTTGAATTTTTAAAAGATGTTTCTTTGTCTGTAACCATTTTTTACTCTGTTTAGTCAAGGTGGCATTTTTTGGTACACCTACTATTTTTTTCTTTTAAATTTGGGCAATGCATTAAATCTGAGCCTCTATTATGGTGTTTGCTGTTTTGGTGTTTGTTTGGTTTTTTTTTTCACTCTTGTGACTGTTGCTTTGAATTTCCATTTAACTAGCTTCCTTATTTTTATGTAGTTCCCATTTCTGGAGATAAATGCTACTGTGGTGTTCTTCTTCTATCCCGCTTGCTTGAAAAACAATACTATAGAAGTAGGAATTCCCATCCATAGAGAGTCTATGGTACAGTTGATTCATTTAAGATTTTTATTATACTTGATGCTACACTTTCTTTCACATATAGTGTCACTCCCTCAGCAGCACGACCTACTCTGTCATTCCTATATATTTTGTACCCTGGCATTACCATGTCCCTTTTGATTATCCTCGTTCCACCAAGTTTCTCTGATGCTTATTATACCAATATCCTCATTTAATATCAGGCACTCAAGTTTACCATCTTAGGATTTAGACTTCTTGCGTTTGTATGCAAGCACTTACTTGTCTGCCTTCATGTGATATAATTGCATGGGACTCTTTTTCATTTGACTGTTTCTCTTCAGCTCCTACCAGCTTCCATTCTTTCTTCTTTATTAGGATATAGAGAATCCCCATTAACAGATCCTCCTGTAAGAGATATATCTGTTAGCTTTTCTCCCAGGCCTCTGTTTTAGTTTTACATGCCAGCAATCTGGTTCCATTTTGGTTTAGATGAAGCCCATCCTTCCTGTATAGGCTCCTCTTTTCCCAAAAGCTTCCCCAGTTCCTAAAAACAAAACAAACAAACAAAAACAAATAAACAAACAAAAAAACCATAAAACCCTCCTTATCAATTCCATGGGTTGAGACCATGCAGTTCTGCCTCTCTACCTGGCCCTACTCTTGGAACTGGAAGTATTTCAGAGAATGCTACCATGGAGGTCCTTGACTTCAATCTCTTAGTAGCAGCCTAAATTTGGCCTCCAGGCTTACCTTTCCCAATGTGATTGGTACCTAAATGTACCATGACCACAAGCTCCTCCCCCGACCTGTGCATATGTCTGTTTAGATTTCTTGAGCGATCTGCAACCTTCACACGCAGCAGGGAATTTACCATGAGATTCTCCTGGTCATCATAAACCCAACTATCTAAATTTCTAAAAATTGAATCCTCCATTACTATTACCTGTCTGTTTCTAATAACTGTGGTCCCCCTCCCCCAGAGAAGTACCGGCAGTGCGAGAGGGTACCATGACATCATCTGGAAGGAGGGCCCCAACTAGGAGATCATTTCCCTCTATTCCAGTTTGATGTTCTCCTTCCCTGAGACCTTCATCTTTCTCAACAGCACGGAAGTGGCCAGACTAGGGGAGGCCCTGCTATACTGTATCCCATGAAGTCTCAGCTATGGAGCTCTAGGTCTCCCTTAGCTCCTCCAGCTCAGCCACTCTGTCGTCTAGAGCCCATACTCTGTCTGTCTCTGAGGGCCATGAGCTGCTTGCACCAAATGCACACATGTCAGCCACCCACAAAGCATGTAATCAGACATGCATTCAGTGTGATAAACTGGTAACACCTGTTCTGCTGGACTTCTGCCCACATTATTTTTCAATTTTGCAGCTTTTTTTTGGTTTGGTGGTTGTCAGTATTTTTGGGGGGTGGGGGTGGGGGCAGGGGAAGGTGTTTCTTCACCTACATTTAGAGAATGTTTGATATATCTGGCTCTCACTCACTCCCTCTCTAAACTCCCTTGCAAAATGCCCTTGTTTTCAGCTCTTGCCCCCTCTTTCAGCTCCTCTGGTCACTTTTTCTTTTCCTGGGAAATTTTTGTTTTCTTTAATTGATCAAAGCGATATATCGGCATCAATCTGTCTCATGCCATCTGTACAGAGTGGGAGGGGAGCCTGGCCCAGCCCCAGTCCATGGCTTCTGCACATCGACCACAGAATCCCCTAATTACTCCAAGGCTTTTACAAGGGCATCACCTGCTTCTACATTAATCTGGGCTTCTACTTTAGCCGTTCCGTCAGGTGCTGCAGCCAGCTGGGATAAGGCCTTATCCAGAGTTGATTCAGCAGTAACGAGATCCAGCATGTCCAAAGTGGCCACCTCTTCTGCCAGCAGCTGCACAAAGTATTTAGTTGCTGTGCCATCCTCGGCAAAGATGTCACAACTCCAGGATTCAGGACCTGCAGGGTGGGAACGTAAGCTGCCAAGATGCCAAAGGAGCCACTCAGTGTGGGAACATCCACCTGCTTCACAATGCCTCAGTTGTACAACAGCTGCATGGGCAAGGCGAAGGTGAAGGACATCTGGGCTAGGCTGGCAGCCGCCTCAGCATAAGAGTGAGCTGGGGCCTGGAGGCCAGGCAGGTACAGGGCATGGGGCCCGAGGGCCGGGAGATGGCGAGTAGGCAGCATGGTGGGGACCAGGGCGAGCATGGAGCAGAGTGGGGAGGCCACCTATAGTCACTTTGAAGATGGCTTTTTAAAACCATGAATAGTCCCACCCACTATTTAAGGGCTCCTAAAGGGATTAAGGATCAAGAGTCATTAGGAGACCAGAGTGACGTACCTGGGCTACAGAATAGACAATAAGGGGATTCACTCTGTAGCAGATCACCTCAGAGCAATTAATCAGGCTCCTGCCCCTTAGAACACAGCTGAGCTACAAGCCTATTTTGGTATGTTAAATTATTATTACAAGTCTCTTCCAAATGCTTCAGTCATTTTAGAGCCCTTGCATCAACTCCTAAGGAAGAAGCTCCCCAGGTATTGGGGGGAGAAATAGGAAGAGAGAGCTTTCCAGGACTCTAAAATCTACTCAAAATCTTTAAACTAGTTCATTTTGACCCCAGGCAAAGAATTAATCCTATCCTGCAATGCTTCCTGATATATGATATAGGGACAATTTTGTCAGAGAATGGTCAATTGGCTATGTCTCCAGATCACTGACTAAAGCTGGATGGGGTTGTTTTCAGTTAGAGATCTAACTATCACTTTTAGAATACAAAAATTCATCATAGACTCATAGAATATCAGGGTTAGAAGAAACCTCAGGAGGTCAGATAGTCCAACCCCCGGCTCAAACCAGGACAAACCCCAATCAAATCATCCCAGCCAGGGCTTTGTCAAGCCAGGCCTTAAAACCCTCTAAGGATGAAGATTCAACCACCTTCTTAGGTAACCCTATTCCAGTGTTTCACCACCCTCCTAGTGAAATAGTGTTTCCTAATATCCAACCTAGACCTCCCCTACTGTAACTTGAGACCATTGCTTCTTGTTCTGTCATCTGCCACCACTGAGAACAGCCTAGCTCCATCCTTTTTAGAACCCCCCTTTCAGGTAGTTGAAGGCTGCTATCAAATCCTCCCTCACTCTTCTGCAGACTAAATAAGCCCGGTTCCCTTGGCCTCTCCTCATAAGTCATGTGCCCCAGCCCCCTAATAAATTTTGTTGTCCTCTGTTGGACTCTCTCCAATTTGTCCACATCCTTTCTGTAGTGGGGGCCCAAACTGGATGCAATACTCCAGATGTGGCCTCGTCAGTGCCGAATAGAGGGGAATAATCACTTTCCTCAATCTGCTGGCAATGTTCCCACTAATGCAGTCCAATATGCCGTTAGCCTTCTTGGCAACAAGGGCACACTGCTGACTCATATCCAGCTTGTCATCGATTATAATCCCCAGGTCCTTTTCTGCAGAACTGCTGCTTAGCCAGTTGGTCCCCAGTCTGTAGTGGTGCATGGGATTCTTCCGCCCTAAGTGCAGGACTCTGCATTTGTCTTTGTTGAACCTCATCAGATTTATTTTGGCCCAATGCTCCAGTTTGCCTAGGTCACTCTGGATCCTATCCCTACCCTCCAGTATATCTACCTCTCCCCCCAGCTTACTGTCATCCGCAAAGTTGCAATCCATCCCATCATCCAGATCATTAATGAAGCCATTGAACAGGAGTATTTGTCACACACCATGGACCAAATTTTACAGGCATGGAGTTTAAAAACTTTATGAGCAAATATGGGATTAAACATATTCAAACTTCTCTGTTGTAGGCCTGAGACCTGATCACCCCCATCTCATATTAAACCGGTCCTGGGTGAAACTCAGGGAGTTCACAATCAAAATTGAAAAAAGAACGTTCTGCTGCTGATACAGCACCTCCATCTCAGGAATATCCCTAATGAGAGTTATAACCAATAAGGTTATAAAGTAGAGACACCCAGGCTCTGAGAAATTAGGGACAATACAGAAAGAGACTCAACAGATGGTTAGATAAGCTCTAACCACAGTTTTTATGCTGACCATCTGCATAAACAGAGAAGGTCACAACTAAATTACATTTTGGGCACGAAAGATCAAATGTAAAAACTTGGGTGGTAAGGAGGACACATAGGTGCCAGTGTGTAACTGGGTAAAAGTTTGTTATTTAGGAGTGTGGCTAATGTGATAGGTTTAATAAATTTGAAGGAGGGAGCTAGTTTTAGCTATGTAACGTAAATGAAAAACAATACTTTTTGGGAACCATTTCAGGACCTCAGTTCAATATCAAGCTGCTGGAACTCTGACCACTCTGGACAACCGTGATGAGCAGAGGCATCACTGGGAACCCCTAGATGAATGAATACTGACTGGCGAGCAGGTGAAATCTGTCTGTATATTGGGAGCGGTGAGCATAAGAGATTTGCTTGGTATATGTATTCTGTGTGTGTTGCTAATAAATAGATGTTTAGAACATAGCTGTTTAAGGCTTTTTCACTGGGAAAAGGTTCTGCAGACCTGTAAATCCCTGAGCTCCAAGGGAAAGGGTGGGTACTTAAATTGACCAGGTTTCTTCCTGATCCCAGTGGGTAAGGCTAGGTACCTTACACCCTGAATCCTTTAGTGGAGGTGCCTAAATTGACCGGGTCACGCCTTGAGCCTTTGGTAGCCTGTTGACAGGGTGCTCTAGATTTTTGCGGGTAACACTGTTGTTGTCAAGTGTGTATGTGTTCTCTCTATGTGCTGTCCTTGCTCTGCACAGATAGCCAGCCCAGCAGACCTTAGAGAACTGTTCAGAAAGACTACAGACTTGGTTCAGTGGTGAAGGTGCTTGGACGTGTTTATTGTCAACAGATCACAGTCTTAGTTCCCTGGATCATTGTCTACAGGTAAACTAACGTGTATGCCCATCACAATGGACCAGCTCAGTCAGCAGTGGGACTTTCTGCTGCCCCCTAGGCCTGACAAAGAGTTAAGGTGAGGTACCCCAACATTTATAGATTGAGACAAACAGGGCCGGCTCCAGGCACCAGCGTAGGAAGCTGGGGTGCTTTGGGGTGGCCAATTCAAAGAGGCAGCACTCCGTCCAGTATTAAGGTGGCACATCCGGGTCTTCGGTGGGAATTCAGCGGCGGGTCCCTCATTCCCTCTCTTCCTCTTTGAGTTGCCGCCGAATTGCCGCCAAAGAGGAAGAGAGGGAGGACCTGTCGCTGAATAGCCGCCGAAGAGGAGGAGAGGAAGGACCTGCCGCTGAATTGCTGCCGAAGAGGAGGAGAGGAAGGACCTGCCGCTGAATTGCTGCCAAAGAAGTGGCACAATTAAGCTGCCACTGAAGTGCCGCCGCTCGTTTTTTTTTTGGTTTTTTTTGCTGCTCCTGGAGCCGGCCCTGGAGACAATCAATCTAGGATAAAAAAAACCCTTGTGTATCACCTTACGTGTTTCATGATATGTTTATCTCCTGATGCTTCAAACTAAACATCCCTATTCATCACCTCTGTCAAACCATCTTATTTTGTGGTAGGTTGGGGTGGTGTTGTGCTAGCTTGCTTGAATGTGTTTACTCATTCAGTGTGCTTTAGCAATGCTAGCGATACCTGTGTCAAGTTCACATACCAGACACTGAACTTACAGACAAGCATCTGCTTTCTAACAGGGCCTGAATTTTGCTTATAGCCTAACTTTTGCTGATTTTGTTTTAGGCCTCGGGCCTTGCCCCAGGCACGTGCACATGCGCTCTCTCCCTACTATACCCTTATTGTCAAGCTTCCAGTGGCCTAGCAGAGGGAGCAGTAAGGACCTTTAATGAGGGGATGAAGATGATGGAAGCTTGAAAACAAAGCCGGGTTGCTTCCTTTAGAAACTCCTCAAACTACAACAGGCATAGCTCATCCCATTGTTTGATGGGAAGGAAGATAAGAACTCATTTGGACTCAATCCATCACAGCATGGGGGGAAGCGCTGAGGAAGCAAACTTTTCAAAAACATAACCCTGACAGAGCTGGACCCAACGGACCTATATCAAAAGTTTCAACATTCCCCAGCCACTGGGGATTCAGGTACTATCCTAAAGCAAACTGGACCTTGTCTTTTAAAGTCCGCTTATTAAGTGATGGTCAAGTCGTAAGATGACATCATGTGCAACCACCACAGCCTTTCCCATTGGGTGGTGACTACCTGGAGGAGCCTAAACTAGAAGAGGAGGCAGTGTGATCAGAAATGACCGAGAGGGAGAACTACTGGACCAAGAGAATGGGGGAAGTGGGTCTTCCTCCCCAACCCCAAGCAGAGGTGTCCCTAGGTACCATGGAAAAACACTACCCCATGATAGAGATGAGCCCTGTATTATTTAAAAGACTACATATGGGCTGTAAATTAAGAGTGAATGGCTGTAGTAATGTGATTAACTGGGTTACTTAGGTCTACACTGGGCGGAGATTGATCTAAGTTATGCAACTTCAGCTACGTGACTAATGTAGCTGAAGTCGATGTACTTAGATCAACTTACCATGGTGTCTTCACCGCGGTGAGTTGACTGCCACCGCTTCCCCGATGGGAGAGAGCTTGGGGATCGATTTATCTAGACTGACACAATAAATCGATCCTCACTGGATTGAATGCTGCCTGGCCGGTAGTGAAGACATACCCTTACTTCCTGTTTAATTAGTATGTGTTTTCCTTGCTACACCACTCTGTATGTAGTTGAATAAAGCAGCACATTCTTAGTCTGCAGTTCTGTAATTACTGGGTGTTTCTTGTGTACTGAGTGATCCCCTTTACCAAAGCTTTGAAAATGGATAGGACGGACTTTTTGTCCAGTAGGAGGGGAAAGGGTTTTGTGCCTGGGGGAGATATGTTCTCAGTGAACAGGATTTTGTGTGTCATTCCATTATGCAAAATGCTAGTAGAGGAAGGCCAGTGTCTGTGGTAGGGTTTCCAGGTGGCCAGTTTTCAACCAGAACACCCAGTTGAAAAGGGACCTTGGCACCTCCAGTCAGCACCATTGACTGAGCCGTTAAAAGTCCAGTTGGTGGAACAATGGGGCTAAGGCAGGCTCCCTGTTTGCCTGGCTCTGCACAGCTTCCCCGAAGTGGTCCACATGTCCATCTGGCTCCTACATTCAGGGGCAGCCAGGGAAGCTCCATACACTGCTCCTGCTCCAAGTGCCAGCTCCACAGCTCCCATTGGCTGGGAACCACAGCGCCTGCAGGTGCGGGAAGCACACACTGCGAAAAGCCACCTGGCAACCCCTCTGCTTAGGAGTCAGAAACGCCAGACACTTCCGGGAGCAGTGTGGAGCCAGGGCAAGCAGGGAGTGGTGCACTGCCGACTGGGAGCCACCTGAGGTAAGTGCCACCCAGACAAAGCCAACCCCCCTGCCCCAGGTCAGAACCCCTCCCCATACCCCCCAGACCCATACCTCAATCCCCTGTCCCAGCCTTGAGTCCCCTCCCAGAACCCTCACCCTGCACCTCTTCCCACACCCCAACCCCCTACCCCAGCCGTCCCGCACCCAAACTCCTTCCCGGAGCCCTCACTCCAAACTTCCTCATGTATTCTAAACTTGAGCCCCGCCCCCTGCACCCCAAACCCTTCAGCCCCACTCCAGAGCCCACACCCCTGGCCAAAGCCTGCACCCCCTCCCACACCCCAACCCACTACCCCAGCTCTGAGCCTGCTCCCACACTCCAAATGTCTTGTCCCCATCCCGGAGCTCCCTCCTGCACCCCAAATCTCTCATCCCCAGAGCCTGCACCCCCAGCTGGAGCCCTCACCTCTTCCCACACCCTAACCCCTTGCCCTAGCCCAATTAAAGTGAGTGAGGGTGGGGAAATATGAACGACAGAGGGATGGGGGGTGGTGTGAGTGGGGGAGTGACCTCAGAAGGGGCAGGATCTCAGGGAAGGGGTAGGAGCAGATCAAAGATGTTCGGTTTTGTGGAATTAGAAAGTTGGCTACCATAGGCTGTGGGTCTTCATCAATCTCCCAAAAACCCAGGAGAATCATTAAATAATGCTGAGTGGGTCACTATCTAACCTTTCCCCCTCTCTGCTTTCCCTCAGCTCACAGGAAGGAGGAGGCTCATGAGGCAGTAGCTGACTTGCAAGCCCATGGAAACTGCTGAAAGTGAGCAACATTCCAGAGGCATGGTCTTTGGCACAGCCCTGGGATGTCCTGGAAAGTTCCTGCTATCCAGACCTCTGACAGCCATGAATCCTGCTCTCATTCTGTGAAAGGACCAACCTCACTTCTATCCCTCAAAGGCAGTGGTCAGGTGGAAACTCCTTGACTCGAAACTCATGGAGGTTCACAATGTCCTACCCTGCAAAAGGGATGATCTGGCTCAGTTGTGAGCAGTAACTTTCACAATACCAAGGTATCATCTTAAGGTTTCTCCTTTCAGTTTTTAAATCCTGTGTGTAATATCCAAAGGAAAAGTAAAGACTTGCAGTGTTCTGTGCCCCAGTGGGGATTAGCATTAGCCTCTCACTTGAAAGTTTGGGTGTTTTGGTTTTTTTCATCAAAAAATGTGTTATCTTTAGAAATGTTGCTATTGAAGACACTTGATGAATGTCCTGCTTTTTCCTCTATGCTCTTATGAAGGCTTAGCAACATTAATCCATGTTCAGAAATAATTCCCTTCCATGCAAATTAAACAATTCCTATAATTTTGTTATGGTAGAGAAGATCAATAGCTACTTTTTATGAAGAGCTTTGAATATGAAAAGTATCCTTATGAAACCAACAGTTTCTAGTGGCAGGTAAAGCACTGCCTCTCTAATTTAAATGCTTGAAAACTTGGTGGCTTTATTCTATTTGTTTCTCTGTGGGAATCTGGCAAATATTCTTGACTTTCTTGAGTTCACTGGGTGGAATGGGACTACACAATGCATTTTTATGTTAATGAATATGTGATATTCTTTTCCTAAGAAGTATATCCCACTGATTTTCTGAAATCAACGCAGTAAAGTCTGGCTGTGTGTTTTTGTTGCAAATACAAATGTTCACTTTTTTTGTCTTTTATCTCAGAACTGTAGTGTTATATTTGCATTTGTTTAAAGTATTCATGGATTTATGCGATAGATGTGCATAAATGTACTACATTAGCATTAACAAGCCAACATTTAGAATAAATCAGTGGGTCCATTCGGGTAAAGGTCTTTCCCTGCTCCCTCAGCTTCCAGCATTCCAGTTAATTCTGTATTTCAGCTGGGATTAAAAGCATAAGTGATCAGGAATCTCTTGGTCTATTAATTAAAACTCCCATTGAAGTGCAGGTTTTGTCACAGTAAAGACTCAGAGATCAGTTATTAGAATGTTTGTATAATCTTAAAACAGCTGAAATCCTTCCATAAATCACTTTGCATATGTATGTATGTATAACTGACTTTCATAACGTAGACAAATCCATCTTCCTTTCATTCACTCTTTTAAAAAACACTTTATATTACAGTAATGCTTCTGTCCCAATCAGTATTGGGAGGCCCATTGTTCTGGGTGCTGTATAAACATCTATGAAGACATGATCCCTTCTCTAAGCACCTTAAACTTTGAAGAAAGTACAGTCCAAAACTTTCAAAAGCTAGGATCTATCCAGATCCCCCTAAAGTCAATTGAAAGACTCCTATTCACTTCAGTGGGCGTAGGATCAGACTCTTTGTTTATTTTCTTAGACAACTGTTGATCATGCTGATATCTTTTCATCATAAAACTGTGAAGACATAAACTGTGCTACCGTATAAGGCAATCACGTGGTTTTCACTTAAGTCTATGGTTTTGTTCTGTTTCTTGGGAAGTAAAATCTTTAAAAATAACCCTGATAATGAAGGTCCTAACTGAGCATGCACAGTTGTTTCTCAGTCAGCTGTTAATGTTTTTAGTCAGTTAAGACCGAATTTTTAAAGCACAGCTACTGAACTTGCTGGCTTGCTTTTCATCACTGCAAACGGCACTGCTTAGCCATTCACAAGCAGTTAAAATTTGAATGAAACATAGGAGTTGGCACCTATGACTGGAAACCAGTCTGTTTCACCTGTGTTAGGCCTTGTCTACACAACGGTTTTGCCAACAGAAGAGCAGAGGTGTCCACAGTGCAATGCTCTTCCCTCTGATTTATCTCTCCTGCTACACCCACATAATAAAGCCATGTCAATAAGCAGCATAGAGCTTTTTGCGACAAAGTTAGGGCAACTCAGTATCACTTCACTTGCTTATGTCTCCCTAAGTGGCCTCCAGGAGGTATCCCACAATGCCCATTATGACTGCTCTGGTCATCAGTTTCAACTCTAATCTGGCCATTCAGCTGGGTACACAGATATGAGCTGCTCCCCCTTTGACCTCCAGGAGTTTTTGAAATTCCACTTCCTGTTTGCTCAGCATGCAGAGTTCACATAGCATCTTCCCAGCTGACTTTGCTTGCTTTCTGCAGCAAATGTGCTGCCGCTTGAGTATGTTGGAGTTGTTGGGTCTATGGGAGAGGAAGCGGTGCAGCTGCAGCTCTGGTCCAGCCATAGGAACTTTGATACCTACATGCAGATTGCTTGAGGCATAGAGGAAAAGGGGACACGCAGCAGTTATTTTCTAATATCAAGGAGCTGAGGCAGGCAACCAGAAGGCAAGAGAAGCCAACCATTGCTGTGGTGTGGCACTGAAGACATGCCACTTCTACAAGTAACTGCATGCCATCCGTGGCAGAAACCCCACCTCTACCACCAACACTCCCTATTGTTACTTCAGGGGGACTGGAGGCAACGGCCTGCAGAGGTAACCCTAAGGATAAAGTGGTGGACAAGGAAGTAGAGTTGGATGTGGAACAGGCGACAGGATTGTCCAATGGCATAGCGACCCAGGACCTCTTTTTTACTCCAGAGGGGTCTATCCAGTCCCAGTACGCTAGCTCTGGCATGCCTGAAGCAGGAGAGGGGAGCACTGGTAAATGCTAATTTTGCTTTGATGCTACACGGTGACATGAGATAGAGGTATCCGTTATTTTGTTACATGGGGCACATAAGAGAAGCAATAAAAATTAACAACACTAGGTACTGTTTGCATCTGCTTCTTATTCCCCTATGCAGCCATGCAGTGGGGATCCTACAGAAAAGTTTGTTAATGCACACCGGGATCTCCTGGGAATCATTCATAGAAACTCTAGGAAATCGTCTGCTGAAGGTTCCATGGCAGAGCTGCTTGTTTATTCCCCCATTGTAGGATACTTTGCCACACAAATTGGCAGTTACTTCTTCAGGAACCAAAGTAGCACACAAGAAAGCAGCATATGTGTCAGGGTATCTCTCCTTCACTGCTTCTCCAGCATCTTAAAGGAAGGAAAAAAATTTGGCTCTGTTCCTTAAAAATCCCACTTCTGTCACCATGTCATAGGTCTCACCCCCACTCTGAACTTTAGGGTACAGATGTGGGGACCTGCATGAACACCTTTAAGCTTAACTACCAGCTTAGATCTGGTCTCACTGCCACCATCCAGATTTTAGAGTTATCTGGAGAACTCTGTCTTCCCCCCGCAAACCTCCCCCTTCCTGGGTAGCCTTGAGAGACTCCTCCACCAAGTCCCTGGTGAACACTGATCTAAACCCCTTGGATCTCAAAACAAGGAGAATTTAACCATCCCCCCCCTCCTTTCTCCCACCAATTCCTGGTGAGTCCAGATCCAAACCCCTTGGATCTTAAAACAAGGAAAAATCAATCAGGTTATTAAAAAGAAGGCTTTTAATTAAAGAAAAGAAAGGTAAAAGAAAAAACCTCTGGGAGACAGCATACAAGCTGACCTCACAGACAACAGATTTAAAACACAGGATGTTGCCCTGGGCAAAAACCTTAATACACACAAGAGTACCCAATTTGATAATTCCCCTAATTGCACAAAGACAAGTTACAAAAGAAAATAAACATAAACCTATTTATTCCTTTCTAAAACTTACTACTCTGATAAGAGGCTGGTTCCTTGATCTTTTCCACTCCGGCTGAAACAAACTGACTCTAAACAAAGGAAACTTCCCTCCTTCCTTTTGAAACATCTGGTCAGGTGTCAGCTAGGCTAGGTGAACTTCTTAACCCTTTGCAGGTAAAAGAAGCATTAACCCTTAACTATCTGTTTATGACAATATGGAACCAGTCTGAAGCCACAGGCATGCAGGAGATGCACGCACCCTTGCATCCTTGGTTACCCTCAGTAATGCGAATATCAGCTTTCTTCACCCCCACCTGTGCAGAAAGGTGCCAGTACTCAGAGTAGTGTCCCTAAGCACTTGTAGTGATCCCCTTCTGAAACCACCCAGACCTTTTGTCCCACTGCCACCCTTTTCCCCACCCTTCCCCACCCTCTCCTTCCTCGGGCTGAACTCACCATGTTTGGTGTGCTTGCTGTGCTGTGTGCTTGTGAGGGGAAAGTGAGAAAGAAGTGTATGTAACTTCTATGATTCAAACCAGCAAGTACACTCACAATACTGATTCTGTGCATTGTTTCTTTTGCTTCTGCAAATGTGCCCTTGTGGGCCAGCTCCTACATACTGGTAGAGTGACTCTGTCAGATAAGGAGGTGAACAAGGAGGAGTAAGGAGGACCTGTTTTAAAAAGTGCTGCAGTTGTCTGTCTGATCATGCAGCTAGCAAGCACAGAGCAGGGAGAGAGAAAAACTAAAATGGATAGTCAGGAGAGGACAAAGGGGCAGGAGAGATGATAAAGGTCATGGAGGACACATCAGAGATGCTCAGGTCCCTGATTACACTACAGTCAGAACATATCCCTACTTGACTCCTCCTACAACCCATACAGACCTGCGGTCCATACCCTCCATTCCTCGCATGTTCCTGATCTGTTGCAGTACCCCTTGTACTCCATCTCTAGAGACATGTTCCATAATGACAGCTGGACTTACACACAGCTGTGAGAGCCTCATTTCAGAGACTGCTGCTGAGTGTCATGTCCCTTGTAAGAAATGGAAATGTGTGTATTGCTGTTTAATAAAAATTTAGTCTTAGAAATACAATTCTTTTCTGTGCTGCACATGATGGGTGAAGCAGAAATTTAAACACGGGTAACTGGCACATTTTCAGACTACAGTTAACGCTCAGGCAGCACTCCATTACAAGGGTCATTCATGGTGGCAAGTAAACAATGCCTGGCTGAATGCATTACAGAAAGACACATTACTGGGTCTCATTGTCAAAATGCTGCTTCAGAGCCTCCCCGATCTGAAAACCTCCCTCCCCCGTTGAGTGCCTCGAATAGCCCTGGTGTCTTGCTGCTCAAAATCAGTCATCACCAGGCAATCCAACTCAATGCTCCACCCCTGCAGAAATTCTACCCCCACTTAGCTTCACAAATGTTATGCAGAGCACAGCAAGCTGTTATGACAATGGGAATATTTTCTTCATTGAGGTCTAACCTGCCAAGAAGGCAGCATCAGCAACCCTTTAATCTTCCAAATGGACATTCAAAGGTCATTCTGCACTTGCTGAGCCTGTTGTTGAAGCACTTCTTGCTGTTGTCAAGGTTTCCACTTAAGGATTCATGAACCATGGCAGTAAGGAGTAGGCTGGGTCTCCCAGGACCACTATTAACATTTTCACATCACCTATTGGAATTTTCTGATCTGCAAAGTAAGTTCCTGCATGCATCTTGCTATACTCACCCATGTTCCTGAAGACATGTGCATCATGAACCATCCCTAATCATCCCACGTTGATGTCAGTAAAATGACCCCTGGTGAGCTACCAGTGTCTGCAATACCATAGGGAAGTTGATGTACTTTCTGTTGATGTACTCCATCACAAAGTGGTGTGGGGCCAAAATCAAGATATGTGTACCATCTATTGCCCTGCCACAGTTAGGGAATTCCATTGCTACAACACTATCCACAATTTCCTACATGTTATCTGGAGTCACAGTCGTTTGTAGCAGAAGGTGATTAATAGTCCTTCACAGTTGCAGCACCACAACTCCCACAGTGGACTACCCAACGCCAAACTGGTTTGCAACTGACTGGTGACAGTCTGGAGTTGCCAGCTTCCACACAGCAATCACCATTCACTTTTCCACCATGAGGACAGCTCTTATTTTGGTGTCCTTGCCTCATGGTGCAGGGGCAAACTTGGTACACGGTTCCAGGAAGATGGCTTTGCACATCCAAAAGTTCTACAGCCACTGCTGCATCTCAAACCTGCATCATAAGCCAATCATACTACTTACTGCTTGTTTCCCAAGCCCAGTATTGACAGCCCAACATGTGCAGCTGCCGACATCGATCTTGAATTGTTTCTTTCCATGGCACACAGCAGAGCAGGCACACAGCTTCATTTTCAGATCCACAGTTCATGAGATACTGCAGGATCAGCCATGTTATGTTCATAGCACTTATCACAAGACTGGAGAGCAGTGCAGGATCCATGCTTTCAAGCAGATGGCGGGTGCAAAAAATTTACAGAGGCAGTTGAAAAATGATGTGAAACATACTCAGAATCCCAGGGAATGATGGGATGGAGAAAACTACATCACTGGCAGTGAGCCCATACCCATGACGCACTGCAATCCATTCCTGAACTTCTAGTGGCAGAAGGTGGCAATTTGCACAGTGGGATAGCTATCCACAGTGCACTGTTCTCTCTGTCAGTGCTAGAGAACCAAATGTAGATGTGCTCTGCCAACACAAGGAGTGTCATGTGAACGTGCACAAGCGATATTATTACAGGGGATTATGATTGTTGGCATAACTTAAGTTGACTTAACTCTATCGTGTGTTGATAGAGATGATTAAGACGTGCATTGAATTTATAACAGTGTGTTTTTAATGTTTAATCTTTTATGCAATGCTTGTAAGTTGCTGCATGCATTAATTTCACTTCTAATAGTTCTTCTTCACACAGTGCACAGTCAACCTGTGGAACTCCTTGCCTGAGGAGGTTGTGAAGGCTAGGACTATAACAGGGTTTAAAAGAGAACTGGATAAATTCATGGAGGTTAAGTCCATTAATGGCTATTAGCCGGGATGGGTAAGGAATGGTGTCCCTAGCCTCTGTTAGTCAGAGAGTGGAGATGGATGGCAGGAAAGAGATCACTTGATCATTATCTGTTAGGTTTACTCCCTCTGGGGCACCTGGTATTGGCCACTGTCAGCAGACAGGGTATTGGGCTGGATAGACCTTTGGTCTAACCCAGTATGGCCATTCTTATGTTCTTATGTTATAGTCTTAATATCTTTATCACCTGATAAAATATTTAAGATTTTGATTTTTACTGTTAAAATAAATGTTTGCTCTAAAACTGTGAACCTGTTTTAAATCTCCTGCCCATAAAGAAGGCTATCAAAACTAAATGAGCCATGGTGGGACAACAAAGACTGTTAATTGCCCCTCCATGCCCAGGAAGAGGCTATGTGCAAAAGGGCACCTCCCATCAGCTTGAATTCAGGAAGAAAGAAATAAAAACAGCTGACAAGAGAATTTTTCATCTCATTTTATGGTCAGATTCTGACAAGACTGAAGCTACGAAATGGAAGCAGAGATCCCTGGGTCAACTTGGGTTAGCCCTAAAAGATATTAAAAGATGACAGATTACTACAGCACTGTCACCTTTTAAAATCACAGACTAACTCATTGGTATATATGTTTTTTGCTTTAATCTTGTGATAACTCTCTTATTTCTTTTCCCTAGTTCAACAGTTCTCAAACTTTAGCAACCTGGGGACTTCCATTTTGATTTTTTTCAGGGACCCCCTCAATTCCCCCCACTCAGCCCCAAACCCTGCCCCCACTCCACCGCTCCTTGCAAAGTCCCACCCCATACTACCTTTTCCTGTCCCCCACTCACTCCATTCCCCCTCCCTCTGTTGCTTGTTCTCTCATACCCTCACTCACTTTCACCGGGCTGGGGCAGGGTATTGGGGTGCACAATGGGGTACAGGGTGTGAACCCTTGGAGGGAGTTTGAGTGCAGGAGGGGGTGAGAGGTGGTGCTTACCCCGGGCGGGTCCCGAAAGTGACTGGCACAGCTCTGGCAGCGGCTCCTAGGTGAGGGAGCAGGGGTCTCCATGCGCTGCCGTTACTCACAGGCACCGCCCCTGCAGCTCCCATTGGCCACAGTCCCTGGCCAAGGGAGCTGTGGAGACATCACTCGGGGTGAGGGCAGTGCATGGAGACCCACTGCCCCCCCTCAACCCCAGGGGCCTCAGGGACATGCTAGCTGCTTCCAGGGCAGGTAGGGAGCTTGCCTTAGCCCTGCAGCACCACCAGATTTTAGCACCTAAAGTCTCCTGGTTTTGCTTCAGTAGCCTCTGGGAGATAGAGGGAGGGGGAGAAATTGAAAGGAGGAGGGAGGGAGTGGGAGGAGTTCATCAGCAGGGCCCACGGACCCCCTGGAATTCCCTCGGGGACCCCCAGGGATCCGCGGACCCCAGTTTGAGAAACACTGCCCTTGTTAACTACAGGATTGGCTACAAGCATTGTGTTTACTAAAAGAGCTAAGGTACAAATTGATCTGGGGTAAGGGAGCAACCTGAATATTTTGTGATCTTTGCTGTACAGCAACCGCCTATCACAAAGGCCAGTTTGCCTGGATGGCAAGATGGACTGGAATGCTTCAGGGGACTGTCTGTGACTCCATGATAAGACTGTTCTAGTGCTTTAGGAGTTCACATTTCTTACTGGGTTGGTGAAATCTAATAACAGGATATAACCAGTTTGGGGTCTCTGTCCTGCTTCCTGACAATCTGCCCTGAGGTTGGCATCACAGGCATGAGCCACTCCAGATAGCAAGACAACTTGCTCATAGATAGCTATTATATGCATTGCTATATCCATTTCACAGCAATAAACTGATGCCCATATAGGTTATGTCTCTGAACCTGCCCTATTGACGTAATGTGAGATTTGTCATTGACTTTAATGAAAGTAGGACTGAGCCCTTAAGTGACTTGCCAAAAGTCAAGCAACTAATTAGTAGCAGAGCCAATAACATAATCAAGGCATTGTGATTTTCAGTCCATACGCTTCCCGTTAGAAAACTCTGTCTGCTAAGTTTTCTGTTGCTCTTGAAAATACTAGAGTTTTCCTAACCTCATTCTCCTGGGCCGTGTGGGCTATTGGAATTATTATGGCTTTTACTGACATTTCAGCATCTGCCCTCCTGCTCTATACTTTCAAATTAGTTTGAAAAATCAAGTGTAAAAATTGTTCTAAACTGCCTAAGCGACTTAGGAATCTATATCTCATTGTAAGCTGTTATGGCAAATATGATAAAAGTGTCTGTCTATTTACCCTTAACACTGAATTATACCCCATGTCACCGCTGTAAGTCAGTGCAAAGTTTGGCTCTAAATGCATATGCTAAATAGGTCAATTCTTAGGAGTGAAAGCAATGAGTTCAGAAACACTAAGCAGAGAAAGTTAAATTTAGTTCAATAGTGAATGAAGGACAAAATCTTCCTTTTTAATTTGCAGTATGGATCTCTTAGGAACCCACTGACTCTCTGTTGTGTAGCATGCAATCCAATCCAGCATGGAAATTCCGTGAAGGAAAAGAAAAATACAACCAGCAGTTTCAAGGAATTTATATTTCACACTGGGTCTAATTCTAATGCAGAGCTGGATGAATTATGGATTTTTTTAGTTGCAAAAAATTGTTTAAAAATATTGGGTCAAAAAACCCAATGCAAAATAAAATATTCTGCTTAGATTTTGAGCATTTTTCAATGTTTTATTAAAAAAAAGAATTTTAAATTAAAAAAATGGAAACATTTCATTTCCAAATTGTCACAATTTGGAAATTGTCACAGGCTTTAAAAAAAAAAAATCATAGGGTTATTTTGACGAACAATTTGGTGAAATGGACAGGAATTGATTAAATGTTTGTGTCACAAAATCTGCATTTTTACACACACATACAAGTTCCAGCTGAAATTTTTTTACCCAACTCGATTCTGAAATCCTTATCCTGGGTCAGCTTCTGTAACCTTACTGATGGTGAGTAGCTTCTTACACATGAGTAAACACCTGAATTTCAGTGGGACTATTGATAGAATAAGGTTTCATTCAACATGAATAAGGGTGGCCCTCTGACCATTAAAGTCTGTTTTTTAATCTGTCTTTAGGCAAAGTTGTGTTGGGACTGTTTGCTGAAAGCAACAGTACAAGAGTATACATGTGCAGCAATAGCTCCTGTGTTTGCAGGGTTATTTTGAAAGCCCTTTGTGGGATGGAAGTTGGAAAGGGAAAGAATCTGGTTTTGTTTTGCAGAAAAGCAGAAATAACAGTGGTGTGCTCACTGCGTGGACAATGGCAAAGAAAGACACAACTTTATTAGTTAAAATACAACCAAGGTTCCTAGCAGGGAACAGCCTCATGCAGTCACTCGCACTCCATTGATCCTTTGTCAATCACCACACTAAGAAGGGTTCTGGATGCTTCTATTTACCTGATAGCATCTGTCCTCTTTTCAGGGGTTAAGCCAAGAGGGGAACTCAACCCCCAGCCACCACTGCCATCAAGCACGTTTGGGGGGAAGTCCCCCTAGAGCAGAGCATTTGCCCTCCGGAGTGTTAGACATACTGCCTCCCTCTTGTAAGGAGATGCCCTCAGGCTGCCCACTACCTTACCTTTTTTGGATTTGGAGTCCAAATCAGTGAGTTCCTGCACTGGGCCCCTGCCAAAAGTTGTGACAACTCACCAATTCTCACATTCCCTAGCAAAAGTTGTGACAACTCACAATTCTCACAACTCAACAATTCTCACATAAACTGTGACCTCTAGGAGGGGGGAGAATTCCAGACCTCCCTTTGTCCCAAACTCAACCTCTAGGTTTTGCTGAAAGGAATGTGAAAAACCCAACCAGCCTCACCCAGTCTGGTGGTATGGGGAAAAAATCCTTCCCTGTCTCAAAGTGGCAACCCACACAGCCCACAGGGACCTTCATAAGGGAGGCAAGGTGGGTTGACTGCTGAAAACAAGCAAACAAGCAGTGGCTCTGAGCACTTGGCTCTTATCATGGCTCCAAATTTTGTGCCAAATCATGCTAGACTTTATAGTTCCAAATCACAGGCCAAATCCTGTGAGACCTCAAGCCTACCCCACAAGTCCTGTGGGTGCTGACAATCTCACAGGGCCCATCTCATCCTGTCCTTTCCCCTTCTCCCACGGTGGGAGCCATCTCAACACACCCCTCATTCAGCTCAGGGTCCACTTGGTGTGCTCACTGTATGGAAGAAGGCAAGGACACATGGTATGGGTTTTAACCAAGCCATAACTTTATTAGTCAAATTACATCCAAGGTTTTTACTAGGGGCAGCCCAGCACAGTCACATTGATCCTTTGCCAATTATAGTGGGATCCCACAACAGCAGGATCTAATCATCACATTAGGAAACTCCCTGTGCTCCTCCACTTACCCACAAGCATCCCTCCCCTTTTTGGTGGTTGACCTCAACCTCTAGCCAGCACCAGCATCAAGTGTATTGGTAGGACAGTCCCCCAGGGTAGTGCCTAGGCACCTGGTTTGCTTTTGCCCACAGGGGTTAGAAACGATGTCCCCATCTCATAATGTGGTGCCCTCAGGATGACCATCTTTTTGGAGCTGGAGCCTAAACCAGCAAGTTCCTGCAGTGAGTTCCCGCCACAAGGGGGCAGCCATGTCTGATAACCAAAGACTCCAGCCACGTTGCCATTCTCTGGTTGGCCTTCCTCCAGGCCCTAGCTACCTTATGTGGCAATCTGCTAAACTCTGTGGGCCAGCATCTCTGACCATATTAGTCCCATGCCAGAAAACGTTTGCCAGCAGTCCAATATTCTGGTTAGCTTTCAAAATCAGTTCAAAACTGGAGCACATTCCAAGGTCATTCTACCCTAGGTGGATAATGATGATGTCCATTGTGTCCTCCTGGGTGCCAGCCCATGCAAGAAGGGCATGAGCTGGTCCCAGTGCATGCTCTGTCTGCACTGGCAAGACAAAGTCACATCCCTCCCAAAGCCCAGTTGCAAGCCTTTCATCAAATCCACATCAGTAGACCTGTTGGGTTGCTGCAATAAAGGCTGTTGGGCAGGGAAAGGAGGGGCATGAGGCTGTGCAGCCATAGTCTGGGGGCAAGTAGCTGTGATGCTGGAATACGTAAGGCCATCATCTGTGGAGCCAGTGACTGGAGGGAAGGTAGCTAGGGCAGCCTGGGCATTGGGCCTCCACACACACACATTCCTCACACCTGTAGACACACAGCATGTTGTATAGCTTCCTCCCCCCCATTTATGTTCCCCCCTCTTGTCCCATTCTTCCCAGCAGGGCTGACCCTGGAGCCCAGCCCATTGCTCTCAACAGAACTGCTGCATGGACCAGGGTGTCCCAGGCTGTACCTGACAATTGTTTTCCAAGGATCCAAGCCAATCTGACATGGATTGCATCATCTCCCTATTCTTGGCTGCTTAGGACGTGGTTCCCTTCTTGGCCTCATGCACTTTTCTCTCTCTTCTTGACCTTTCTGTTTACCTTCTGGTTTGGGATAGGAAACACACAGCCCCCTGCATCAGATGGATGCAGTGGGTCTGTTAGCACCATCCTGCTGCCCCTTGGGGCCCAGTGCCATCTCTGCAGCCAGCCGGTCACATACCCTGCATAATCCAGCAGGTGTGGGTCATTCCCAGACTGCTGCTTATGATCCATGTGCTCTGAGTGTTCTGTTCCTCTTCCACTGCTGGAAGCCAGCAAATAGGAAGTGGCTCTGAGCACATGGCTCTTATTATGGCTCCAAACAAGGCCGGTCCCGCAGCTTCGGCGGTAATTCAGCGGCGGGTATGCCGAAGGCGCGGGACCGACAGATCACCCACAGAAACACGTTGAATCCGCCTGACTGCCATGCTTGGGGTGGCAAAAAAACATAGAGCCGCCCCAGCTCAAAATCTCATGCCAAATCCCACAAGACTTTGTGGCTGCAAATCATGGGCCTAATCCTGCAAGACCTCAAGCCCACCCCCAGAAGTCCTATGGAGGCTGAATATCTCACAGGACCTGGCTCGTCCTGTCCTTTTGCCTTCTCCCATCGCAGGAGCCATCATTAGGATCAGGGCACTCAACCAACAAAATAAGTGGCAGCAGTGAAGCGAGGGAGGCAGAGAGTGAGTTGAGTGTAACCACCACCACCACCACCAGGAGTAGCAGAGCTCACAGCATTTGGCAATCACTCTCCTGCTTCACAGCCTGTCCACAATCCAGGAACTCAGCTAAACTACCAAGCACATTCCTAGTCTAGTAATTATGGAACCACCTCTTCCTCCTCCTTTATCCATCAGGATTTGAGGAGGACATGACGGTCAGAGGCATATGAATCAGAACCCCTAACATATGATCTTTTCCCCACTACTGTGTGACATTTACCCCTTATTAGTATTTCTTATTATACTGTCAGGCTAGTGCCCCCAAGTCTCATTCAGGTTCCGGCCCTTGTGCTAATATGTAAAAGAAGATCCCTGCCCTGAAGAATTTACAATCTAAGTTAAGCTAAGAAGCAACAGATTGATATATAGCTTGTCATTTGCTATGCATTATAACCAAGATTTTCTGTGTCAGACACTGTACAGAGAATCACAAGTATAGGTAGTAAGATTGGGTTTAACAGAGTACACAAATAAAGCCAAAGAGAAAAGTAATGCTGCTGTAGCTGAGGAAGGTAATGTCAGTGGCCTACTGTGTTTATTTTTTAATAAGACAGGATTTAGTATAGAAATGAAATTGCTCATGTCTGTCTTCTCTCGTTATATATTGCCTCTAGAAGGAGGTAAATTGTCAACTTCCCTTTGCTGTTCAGCCACAATAGCTTTTCAATTAATAACAACTTAAAGACAAATTGTTTTGCGTGGACCTTGTGTTTAGCAGTGAATGACACCTAAAGCATTATTTACCAATCTGTTTTGTTGCTGCAACTCACTACACAGTAAGACATGAGTGCCTGGAAGGGCCCTGTTATTTTATTTTGTATAGGTTTAATTTTGGTTTGAAAACCTCCTTGAAGAGCATCACTCTTTTTCATTTATGATGATTCACCCTTATAGGCCCTTGTGCCAAACTCCTCTTCTACTTTCATTTGTCAAGATGTGACATGATAGAAATAGCAGGATGATTATCTGACTTGGTATATGTCAGAAATGTTGTTTAGGGTTCACTGCTGCTTGTTTCTTTCTTCTCTGCTGGGCTATGTCATATAAGCAAACATAAGACTAGCATTTCCTTACTTTTGAACTCTTAACTGTGCAATCATTATATAGTGGGGGGAGAGAGTTGTTGGGTTTTTTGTAAGTTTTTTAGAGGGAAATCCTTAGATGGGATTTTTTTAAGGAAAATCATTCATAACCTTCAATTATTTGGCTAGATGCCACTGGAATAGCCTGCTCCACTCCAGCTGAATACTCAGGGTTGAAATGGCTCAGCTGGAGCCCTGTCTTCCTCACTGAACACCTTCCAAGATGTATCTCCGTAAGTCTATAAAAGAAGAAAATCTATATGATACTACAGATTGTTTTTGAGACCTAGTATGTGTATATGTAATTAACTGCCTTGTGACATATACATGCACATACAAAGAAGAAGTGTTATGAGTGAAGGGCAATCTTTACTCTGACATTTTTTGGACTTCCAAATGCTAACCTTAACATTCTCTTAACATAGGGTTTGTCGTCTTTTAAATGACTTTTCCCCTGGCTTGTCTTTTATTTTTCAAAAGGAAAAGACATTCCATGATTGGTAACAATTTTGCTAGACCCCCACTAGGATGCCTTGTCTGACACTGATTGTACATTTACTGATGCAAGGGACTCTGTGGAACCCTGCCTCGTTCACTGGATACCTTGCCTCACTGAGACAGGGCTTGAGAGTGAAGGTGGACTCTGTGCCACTGAAAATTTTGGGCCCAATACCAAACCCATTAAAGTCAGTAGAAAGACTCTCAGTGCCTTCAATGGGCTGTGGATCAGATCCTCAATGTATAACCTTAAAAGAGTACACTGAATGAAGCAGGCTCCACAGCAGCCCTGCTTTAGACAATGTACACTCTATTGCACAGCACATAAGTGCACATTTTTGGGTATGCAGTTAAATCAATCATGTACACTGGTGCAGAAGAAACCAACGTATATTGTTAAAATATTGCTATAATAAAAATACGGTGGCTTGGCCAAATAAAAAGCTATTTTCACTGGAATTATCTCCATGCCAGGGATTATATTGGAAGTAAATTTCAGCTTGTTCCTCTATTCCTTTCAAAGCTAAATCTCTTCAATAAAAGGCTAAATAAATGTTTTTATAATGGGGGAAAATGTATTTTTTTTATTCTCTGTTCCTTTAGCTGAATTGTTTTTCCTGAAACTCTCCAAACTAAGGGCTTGTCAACCTTTAAAATGCTACAGCAGCCTAGCTGTGCAGCTGCACAGCTGTCGTGTTTCAGCATATACAATACCTATGCCGATGGGAGGGACTCTCCCTTTGGCATAGATAATCCACTTCCTCATGAGGTGGTAGCTAGGTCAATGGGAGAATTCTTCTGTCGGCTTAGTACTGACTATGCAGGGACATAACTATGCCACTCAGACATGTACATTTTTCACACCCCTGAGCAACATAGTTATGCCAACCTAATTTTCTAGTGTAGACCAGGCCTTATTCACCCACAGTAAAAGACCCAGACCTTGACATTTTCAATCTAATAAGTGACAGTTATAAGCAAGGAGTTATTGTATATGAAAACACAAAGGCAAATTCATCTAGAGTGTGCAAGCTATAAATTAATGGAAAGTCATTAACATCAACTCACCAACATCCAGCACAAAGGGTAATCATTAAGAGCCCAGGTTCAACTTTCATTAAATTCAATTAGCCTTTCAATTGACTTTAAAAGGGAGTTGGATTGGGTCCCAAACTGGGACGCTTATTGCAGTGGGGGCCATCAGTTGAGGGGAGCAAGGTAAGGCAAATACCAGCAGCAAACACTTGAATCACCAGTGGCTGAGAAAGTAGAAAATTGCTGCAGTACTGCACTAAGATAATCCTCAGAAGTGACTGGTCATTGCTGTAATTCCATGTCCTCACTAGCAAAACAGAAGAAGGCCAAATCCCCACTTGGTATAAATCAATGTAGTTCCAGGGACTTCAGTAAGACTGCTGATTTACATTAGCTGAAGACCCAAAGGCTTTAACCTTTCCAATAAAATATTGTATTTAAATGGGGCATTTTCTCTCTCCAAAGCTTTCATAGAATCAGAACACTGGAAGCAACCTCAAGAGGTCATCTAGTCCAGTCCCCTGCATCAACGCTATCTAAAAGTGCAGAATTGGGTGCTGAGATCCACCACATTTTTCTTGAGTTCAGTATGCTGCTTTCCCTGTTGTTGTTGTTCTTTGTCCCTAATGACCAAAGATGACATTGATGATTGTTTTACATCTTGTGAGTACAGTTGTGGCTAGCAAGACCAATGTGTGAGTGGCAGTCCATTCCAGATGAAGTGCATAGGTAGCTCGATGATGAGGAAAAGATTGCAATCTCTGCCTGCCAAGTCTTCAGACTCTGTACTTCAGAGATCCATATGGTGGTAAACCCATCGTTGCCTACTGCTTGCCAGTATGATCTTCTTCACTGTAAAACTTTCCTTAGTCCTCAGAATTGTTTTCAGTGGTAATGGCTTGTGCTGAACCATTCACACTCTCTTGCCCATTCAGCTGTGCTCCAGTGGCATGTGTTCTCAAGGCAATTGGCAGGGGTCAGGGTGTAGTCTATGGCTGTTGATGTGAAATCATTCCTGTATAATGGCAGGTTCCAGAGTAGCAGCCATGTTAGTCTGTATCCACAAAAAGAACAGGAGTACTTGTGGCACCTTAGAGACTAACAAATTTATTTCAGCATGAGCTTTTGTGAGCTACAGCTCACTTCTGTAGCTCACGAAAGCTCATGCTGAAATAAATTTGTTAGTCTCTAAGGTGCCACAAGTACTTCTGTTCTTTTTGCGTTCCTGTATAGTAGTAGACAACTGCTCTGTCTGCATCCACATGCTAGGCCATTGTAGAGTATAACATTCCTATCTGCCATAGAAACTGGTGAGATCCTTGCTACTAGCCTGCTAACTAGGGGCAAGGGTTGGTGAGTGTCAGGCTGTTTTCCACATATCAGTGGACCTGTTCACTCTACCTCTGGGGCATCATGCTGTTCTGAGATCCCTTGCAGAATTTTGCCACTGCCAGCTGAAAACCAAACATCACATACCTAAGAAAATCTTAGGCCTTGCGAGGCAAGGACAAATAAGTGTTTGTGGTTATTGCTATCAGAATGGGAGATTGGGTCAAGAAGTGAATGTATTGTAAGAATAGGAGTGTTTGGATGGTCGACCTTGGTCTTGAGTATCTCTGACATCTCTCATATGTAAGTTTTATTATTGTTATGGCTAGAAATGTTTTTATGATAAGAGATGAGTTGTTTCTTTGAAAGTAGAAGAATTGGTGATCCATTAGGGGTTACTATGGTGACCCACTAAAAGTCACTGTAGGTTAAATGCTTTGTTTGAAGGTAGCGATAAAAGATTAGGCAAAAGAATTTGCTTTGGAGCAGTCCAAGGAATCTTTTTCCCTCCTTTTCCCTGTTTGGCCGCAAACTTCAAAGCATGATATCGTCCATATTTCCTCATGCAGTGTTAATGCACACATTTCACAATGATGTTAATCACCAGTGTATCATTAACTTTCATAAAAGACCTCACTCTATACACTTTTATAATACAGAAATACTGAATACAATCAGTTGATTAAACTGATTATCACTTGAGGTCCAACCCCTCTCTTTATAGTAAATAAACATTTTTAGTGCATTATTTGAAAAGTAAAATCCAGACCAAGCTTCTTTCTTCTGCTGGGGCAAAGATGCCATGCTGTCTCCTACTCCTCTTGTTTCTTGATATCTTTATTTACCCAGTATGTAAATGTATTTTCATTGTCTCTGCCTGACAGCTGGGCTGCGGATCAGAGAAGCAAAGCACATTCCTTTGTCTAAGATAGACTTGTTTACCAACTTCCTCTGACATGCCTGGTTTAATCACAAAGTCATAATTCTAGCCTATATTCATAACTCTTAGCACACACTGCGTACATACATAACACAAGAATATTAATGATTAGCAAGTTGAGAGGCATAAATTGTTTTTTGTACAAGGAATATTACAATAGTGTTTAGGCTGAGTACAGGGGGTCACAGCTCAGAGTCATAGCATGTTATTGGCATATGTACTGTACCACTTATGAAGCTAAATTAGTTTGGTGAAATAACTATTTAAGTATTAGGGCAAACAGACATGAGTTAACTGTCAGGCGGTGAAGGATAAGGTATGCTATAATCCATGCTATTGTGGGTATAAATGTTTTTGAGTAGCTGACACAACCTAAAACCATTTTTGACAGCAATTCATGAGTGGGGGGGATAGGGAAAGTGACATTCAGTATGACATGGTCATATCACATTAATTGCATCACTCAAACTGCCACACTGTATCCTGATGAGGGTTGTGTAAACCAACGGTCACTTGTTGCATGCAATGCCATACACCTGATCAAACCCACAAGAGAAAGATTGTATTCCAGTAAGGTCTTCGTTTAATTGCTGCTTTCAAAAACACCTGTAAAAATCAGATATACTTTTAGAGAAAAATGAGCTTTGTGCTGGAACTGTGTGAAATGTTTGTAGCAAAGCCCATAACCATGCAAACTGGAGAGAGGAGTTTGTTACTTCCCCTCCGCGGCCCAACACACAAAGCAGAATTGTATGGGCCAGCTGTGTAAAGCAGTAGTTCTACTGACTTGAATGGAGCTATGCTGATTTACACCAACTGAAGATCTGGTCCTATATATTTAACTAGGTATGAAAGAAAAAGAGAAAGGGAGAGAGAAAGAGAAAGAGGTGATTATCTTTGAAAAGTCTTAGAAGATGGGAGAGATTCCAGAGGACTGGAAAAGGGCAAATATAGTGCCCATCTATAAAAAAGGAAAATAAGGACAAACAGGAGATTACAGACATAATGGAACAAATAATTAAGCAATCAATTTGCAAGCACCTAGAAGATAATAAGCTAGTAAGTAAAAGTCAGCACTGATTTGTCAAGAACAAATAGTGTTAAACCAACCTCATGGCTTTCTTTGACAGAGTAATAAGCCATGAGGATAGGGAGGAAATGGTAGATGTGGTATATCTTGACTTTAATAAGGCTTTTGATACTGTCCTGTATGACCTTCTCATACACAAACTAGAGAAATACAACCTACTATGTGGAGCTACTATAAGGTGGGTGCATAAATGGTTGGAAAACCGTGCCAATGGACTAGTTACCAGTTATCTCATAAAGTAGGTTTTCCATTCCTCTAATCATTTTATTAGCCCTTCTCTGCACTTGTTCCATTCTCTGGTCTGCTCCTGGAGTTATGCAGCAATGAACCACCCCTTTACTCAGAGCAGATTTTAAAGTTACAATGTAGTCCAGGGAGAAGTATATCTTTTAAAAAAAAATGTCCAAATCTGAGAGAGATGTCTTAGGAATGTTTTTCTAGTCTTTCTCAGTGGACACTCTCTGCAAGCCTGGAGACCTGGGTTTTTGCTGGATAAAGAATGGACACTACCATAATTTCTATGAAGAATTTCTGTCTCAGTCTGTAAGAGACCACCTTTCGATCTTACTTCTGGGGGAATTTTGTGCCAAAAAAAAAAATTCTGCACACATTTTAAAATTCTGCAAAATTCTACATATTTTATTTAGCAAAACAACAATAAAATCACACCAGTTTCAATTATTTGGTAATATATTTCAAAATACCTATCAGCAAGTATGTCTGTAACAATACGGACAACAAAAAAAGATTCAGGAAATGTTTTCTGACCAACAGATCCCTTACTGGGCATATAAATTCAGAACTTTGAGTAATAGTTCATTTAAACTACAATACAGAAACATATTTCCTGCACCCCTCAGAAGCAATGCAAAGGCTTGGGGAAGTCAGGGTGATGAAGGAGCTGAGGGAGAGGGAAGTGATAACTGGGAAGGAGCCTGAGGGGTTGTTGGATGTGGGTGGGAGAAGTATGGAACAGGTTTTTGGGGTAGGATTGTTAGGCAGCTGGGGCACCTCCCCCATTCAGACCCTAGTTGATTCCTAGCCTCTTCCATTCAGTCAGGCACATCTGCCCCATCCCTCTCTGTCCCTGCACCCACACTCAGCCACCTCCTGCCCCCATCCGGCTTTGCACCCCAACTCCCATTTCCAGTCTATCCCCCACTATCCCTTTTGAACCCCAGTTAATCTGACCTCCCAGAAGCCCCATATGCCCAGCTATAGTCTATGTCCCCCATATCATGTCTCCTTACCTGACCATGCAGGAAGGCCACTGTGAGGAATGCAGCCTCTCCTCCTCCCTATCAGCTGCTGACTGCTACTGCAGGTGAGCCATCTGCCCTCTTTCTTGGCACCACAGCAGCTCCTGGTGGGCAAAAGTCATAACTGCAGCACCTCTCCAACAATTTATTTCTGCAGAGAAAAAAAAATCTGCAGGGGCTATGCTAAGTTTCCTGTAAGCTCCGCAGCCACACAACAGCTTATTTAGCACCGTGCAGGTGCTCAGGGAACCTGCCTGGGGACCTGACATGGCTGGGGCTGAGGCACCCCTCCTTGGCCCCAGCCTAGCCCAGCCCCTAACCTGCCACAGTTGGGGGAGGGGTGGCCCAAACCCAGCCTCAGCCCAGACCTGCTGCAGCCATGGTGCCCCTCCCCCAGCCCTTCTGCAGCTCCAGCTCAGGCCTGCCAGGGCCAGGGGTGCCTATCCTGTAGCCCCAACCCCGGAGCTGCCTCAGCGGGGAGAGGCTGCAGGAGGAGGTTGGAGCCAGTGATCTCATCCGTGGGGACTGCAGGAGGGGAAAAGGGGCCATGATCTCATGCCTGGGGGCTGCAGGAAAGGTCTGGAGCTAGTGGTGGTGTGCTCAGAGATCAGAGTTATTATGCACCTTGGTGTTGGTAGGTAGCAGAGACGGTGGAAGCAGCTGAGTCCCTCTGGCCATAGTTAGTCCCAGTGGGTTCCCACACCTTCCCTGGCCTCTGCCAAGAGGCATTGGAGTGGGAGAGCTAATTGCTTCTTGCAAGTTGAAAAGCCCATGGGGTGGCCACTGGGGCAACTGTGAGCCGGTCAGGTTGTGGAGCAGAGCCCCTGCCTGCTTCACTTTAATATGCCTTCCTGGCAAGGCGTGCAAAGGGGAAAGTGGTTCAGTGCAACCAGTCAGTTGCCTGCTAAGCTTCTGACTCTTCCAAAGTTGCCCACCAAGCTGCTGGCTCTTGGTGGGGAGCTGGGTTGGGCCGTAGTTGCCTGCCTATCAGGGAGAAGCTCCCAGGGCTCATTAGTGCCTGGCTGCTCGCTAATCATGGCTGGGAAGAGGAAAGCCCCAAAGCACTCTCCTGCACCCCAAACCCGTCATCCCCAGCTCCACCCCAGAGCCCGCACTCCAAACTTTTGCCCCATCGCTAAGCCCTTCATCCCTGGTCCCACCCCAGGGCCTACACCCCGACTGTCTGTCCCAACCCTGAGCCCACTCCCACACTCCGAACCCCTCAGCCTCACCCCAACCACATGAATTTTGTTATGTGCACCAATATGAAGGCACCAGTAACAAAATTCATTCTGCACATGGGTGGGAAAAAATAGAGGGAACACTGGGAACATGAAATTCTGTGGGCGTGTAGTGGCACAGAATGCCCCCAGGAATAGGATTTGCATACCAGGACTAATGACTGATAGAGAATTTCACCTCTCACACAAGCTGTTCTCAGAATTTTGTCTTTATCCCTCAAGACACTGGTTTACAAATTACAGTATTTCCAGCCAACAATTCTTTATTAAGCTTCTTGACTGGAAGCGTGTAAGTCTTTTCAACATAGATCAGATCACTACCTCAAGTTCCAAGACCTCCACAAACCAGTCTTCTAAGAAAGTAACCAGGTCCCATTCTCTGCACCCACTGGCAGGCCAAGGATTCTGACATTACATGCTTTCATGTGATTTTTATACTGTTTCAGTTTGGTTCTGCAGCACATCATTAACCCTTTGGGGACTCTGTGGGTAAGTCCAAATCATTATACATTAATTTTGGTTTGAAAAAATCAGCTAAAACAACATCAGTTAACTTACAGCAATTATTTCCATTTCTGCATTATATATACCACATTCTTCTAAGCATCACTCTGGAAAATCATTCCAGGAAATAGCACGCTTCTAACAGCTACGCTGTTGCAAACAGGCTAATAATATTTCTTTTTAGTCTCTGCCTATATCCCTCCTTAATTGTATTCCTGCAGGGAGGCAGGATGATCTATTGAAGTAAGTATAGTTCAAGTATTCCCAAATTCTAATCCTAGCTCTGCCACATATGAGGGTGCGTACTGTTTCATTTAATCTGGAACAGAAAATGAGGCAGGAGGAAGCTGAGGAAGATTCCAGGGAAAGACACTACAGAGAAACAGTTAATCAGAGTTTTAGTAAAATATGTTTTTCTTAGTCTAACACAGTGTTAGAAGACTGTGTTATTTACTACTGTCACTTGACAACACTGATTTGCTGTGCGACATTGGGCAAGTCTTACAGTAGTGCCAACCCCAGGCATTCAAAAATTAGGATGCAGATCCCAAAAATTATAAAATTGATTGAAAGTCAAAGTCATATGTAAAAGTTGGTGGGGGTTGGCTTTCTGGTTTCTGATCTTTTTCTGTACAACCATGAGAACTAGAAATTTACTTTGAAAAGAAAACAGAAACTGAGATTCTCATGTAAATTCTTGACTCCGGATGCTGGGCCTTTCAGAAAAATACCAAATATGGTGAGATCTCCAGTAAAATCATGAGGGTTGGTAATACCACTGGCATAATGTCTCTGTTTCTCAGATAACCTAATATTTTAAAAATGGGAAAATAATACTTCTTTTCTTGATGTACTGTGAGGAGTAATAAACTAGTGTTTGTTCAGTGCTTTGAAAGTTTATATTGCTTAGTATAATTTATTATCCTTCCACATGCAACACACACCCAAAGTGTGTTACAAAGTTTTATTTCAAAAGTGAATGAACAAACTAACCTGGCTGTACTACTGTATCACCCACTCAAGCTCAATGTACTGTGGCAAACTCAGGACAATTAGCTACCAGGAGAGGGGTAGTAATTGGTCCCTGAAGGCTTAGCCCTGGAGGAATAAGGTTCCGCTGGCCAGGGTCTAGCAGGCGAACTATATAGATATAGACTGGCCAGTTCGCTGATGTTAGCACCTTTTTTAAACCTTCCCTGGCGGGAAGCAGGGGGAGGAGAGAGAAGCAGCGGTAGCTGCTAGGGTGGCCAAACTCTGACGGCTCTTCTTGCAAGGCAGATTGCTCTCCCAGAAGGAGAGGAAACTAGAGCAAGGGGCTGGCTGAGAAGGGGTCAGCCAGACCCTGTGAGATTGGGAAGGGTTTTTTTTTCTTTTACTTTGCCCAAGCCTGTGTCTCTGAGGCTAAAAGGGACTGAGCTAACAAATGGACAGGCAGGTACTTTGCCACAGTACATAACCACAATCAGTAGGTTGTCTCCAATTCTCTTCCTCAAGGACAGTGCACAAAGAGGAATCACACACAATTCCAACAGGGGCCAACACTGAAGAAAGTGGTTTGACAAAGCCCTGGCTGAGATGATTTAGTTGGGGTCGGTTCTGCTTTGAGCAGGGGGTTGGACTAGATGACCTCCTGAGGTTCCTTCCAACCCTAATCTTCTATAATTCTATGAAAGGAAACTTAGAGGACTCACCAGCCCTAAGAATTTAAAGATTCAGCTGCATAGAATTTAATGACCCCATCTATGAGTTCTTTATTGTTTTAGAACCATCATTGCATCATCTGCCTCTCCTTTATTTTGGTAATATATATTTTTAAAATGTCAAATTTTCTTAGTGGGGCAGTAGCTGCAACCTGGTTCCCCTAGCTTTTGGTTTCTCAGAAAAGTTGACCTGAAGATTTCCACAACTGATCTTTGCTGGAGGGCAAAGTTGTTTTGGGAGGTTTCAGTAAAATTGTTTTGATGTTTTGGAGGTGATAGGAGGGTGAGAAATATATCTCAGTTGTTATTATTTATTTTTGAAGGAAAGAAAAAGTAATGATGTCCTTTTTTTAACTAGCCCAAAAGGCTGAAGTTTGAAAGACATCATTGGACGTGGAAGTAGCTGTCACTGAGGAAGGCCTACACTCCTCAGCCTAAGCCACAATAACTATGTCAGCAGAGCCTCCCGATGGACACACAGCTTATGCCAAACATAGTTCTGCAAAAATAGAATTACCATCTCCATGAAGGACATTAGCTATCCCAACAAAAGTATTCTTCTGTAAGCATAGTTGCATATATATTGAGGTTTTTGTTGGAATAATTATGTTGGATAGAGGGTATGATTATTTGATACTCTTAGCTGATATAGCTATGTCTGCTTTTTTAGTGTAGAGCAGGCCTGAGAAGCAGTTTATTGTCTTTTTCTGGTCGAAACTGGTTTTATTTTGAATGAGGTTGGGCATTTGAAAATCTCATATTGAGGAAGTTCTCTAGATTTCTCATTAATGGGAGTGGAAGTCAGTGGATCAGGACCTAATTGCATATCTCAAGCACAACTAAATTAGCTTTGCAGTGAGCTGTCTTGCTGTCATTAACATGGAGAACTCACTGAAAGAAGGGCATAAATGGAACAGTTATTGTCTGCCTTTTCTATTCAACTACACTTTAAATAGGCAAGTTTGTGGCAATCCATGTCATGGTGCTACCAGCAGAACATGAAAAGTCCCCCATACACCTAAGTCTCAGGCCATAAACTTGAGGTTAAATAGTAAACTTCCTCCTTGGCAGAATTTCCATGCCAAGAGTTGTCTTTGGTAGGGAAAGACTTTAAAAATGATTGTTTATAAAGCCTCCCACAGGCCAGTATCTGCTCATTACAGGTTAGAGCTAGCCCTAATTAGATAGCTCTGGCCCTGCTGACAGGTAGTCTGGGTTACCTCTGTTTGAACTTGTAGTTCAAGCCATTCTCCACTGATATATTTATTACATCACACCTGTGTATTCATTGTTTTTCTTCCTTCTCTTACTTGTGGTCATTAACCATACAGTGGAGTGGAATCTGGCAGTGCATGCTATATTTAGGTTGCCAGTACATTCCATTGTAAGGAAGTTTTGCAACTTTTTTTTTTTAAGAAGCTCTACTGATTCTGTTTGCTGCAGGCCTTTGAAATTCAGCAAATGGAAAGCCTTGGTCATGTAAGGTATGTCTACATTGGGGGGAAAAATCACATAAAAAACCCATGGCAGCAAGTCTCAGAGCCCAGGTCAACTGATTCAGGCTTCTGGGGATTGCAGGATGTGGATAAAAATAGCAGTGCAGCTGTTCCCACTATAAGATCCTCCCCTCATCCCTGGTTGCATAGCCCAGGCTCCAGCCCCAGTGGGAATGTTTTCACTGCTATTTTTAGCCCCATAGTGCAATCCCTGCAAGCCCAAGTCAGTTGACCCAGACACAGACTCATTACCAGGAGCAATTTTTCTTCTTCTCTCTTTTTTGTTGTTGCTTGCAGTGTAGACCCACCCATATTGTTTTTTCCACAGGACCCCAGCCTCATTCAGGATACAGAATGGAAGCATGAAGGGGCAGAATTAAAATTGCATGGTTGCATCTGGCATTTTCCAGTGCTTGACTTTGCAACTTAAAGAACATACTTGGATGTCATGTTTTGTATGCAGTGTAATACCACACAAGCAGAGCATGCTGTACCATGGCTGTTTGAGTTTAGGATTGCCACTTATTATCCACAATTTCCTACCCTTGCAGGCAATGTGACAACCCATCTCAAAAATGAAAAATATCATTTCTATTAAGCCCCCCACCAACCTGCAATTCATACATCCAGCATGACTGCTTCCATCCTAAAGCTAGTTGCAACTCATCCTTTATTCCCAGCCTCTAAAATGCAGTCATGACAAGGATTTTCAGACCCAAGCTACCTAGAGGAGTGTTTCTGTCTTCCCTAAAAGGCTATTAATAAAGCATATGAAAAAGCTTGTGGTGGATGCTACGCAAATTGTACTTCACACCAAAAGAAAATGCCAGAAAAAAATCAGAGATTTCCACCAATCCTTACTCCTACCAAGCATATAAACAAGAAACAATTCACCATGCCATGCAGAAAGACATCAGACTCTTAACAGCAATATCCACTTAGTGCAGCAAGGTTTTACTCTTGCCCACATCCCGCTAATCATTTTGGGGGAGGAGAAAAGGGAGAGGATGAAAAGGATTATCCAGTTCACAGCACAATATAGCCAACAAATGAAACATCAAAAGGTGCATTCCCTGGTAACAGATCACTCTCTAAAACTTGCAAGTACACTGCTACTTAGAGATTTTTGCACCTAAAACTTCATTAATCATTCATGAGCCCTTTGCCATTCCCTTTAGCAGTGAACAGATAGTATATAATCACCGGTATATGTGAGCAGAAAATCCCTTTTTATTGGAAAAAAATCAAAATGCTTTTAAATCTTAGGCTGCCTGCAGCATGCAGTACTCTTCCAGGCAGTGTGAGCTAGGAGCTAATGAAGGGGACTGGGAGTGGAGGTGGGGATCAGAACTTCTGCAGCTATTTTGTAGCTCTGCCGTGAATCCACTGCCTGACTCTGGGTACTTAATTTCTATATACACCTCAGTTTCCCCATCTACCAAATGGAGATAATAATACTTCGTTCATAGGTGCATTGTGAGGGTTAATCAACGGTTTGTAAAGGCCCTGGAGATCTTTTGAGAAAAGTTGCTATGTATCTAGGTGCCTGTGTTTTCTTATTGTTAACAGGAACATTCCTCAAGAGGCCAATTCTGTCTAGGCAGAATGGATCCTGACATGGTGATACTAACTGGATTTTGTTTTAGATTGTGAATGCACATTTTAAAAACATCACTTTTTAAAAATTTCTGGAAAATACAGCAAAAATCCAGAGGCTGATCCTAAATCCACAAACATTTCTGACTAACAGATTGAGATCCCCTACTTCTTTACAACAATACACACCCCAATGCCTCCAAACAACAAATAAATATTTGGCTTACGTTAGCTCGCTGGCAACATGTAAGTGTGCTGCTGCCGCTGCTGTTGCTATCCATCTGCAGTATGCACCACATCCCAGTTGCTCTACTTAGGATAAGTTAGAGGATAGATCCACTAGAGAGAACACACTGTACAATTAATAAAATATTCTTGCTATAGATGCTCTGTTTATAGCCAATCCTCGTGTTTCTGCTTTTTCTTCCTCATCCAATGTCAGTATCACTTCCTTTTACATTGCAAAAAGATGTCAGTACTTGTTTACATCCAGTGCATAGTCGTTACTGGAGCTGGGCAAAAGGCACAAACACATCTTAGTGAGTATTCACATCAGGGCTGATTCCACTGCCTTTACCAATGTTGAGTTGTACCTTACTCCATACATAGTCACATGAAGTCCTAAATTCTCAGAGTATTTCCCAGAATGCTCTATACCCCAGCCCTCCACATGCAATGAAAACTCCAGGAAGGCTGAAAATATTTACTGGAGTTCTGCTCTGGACAGCTCTGGCTGAATGTAAGTCTTGGTACCATGGAAATGAGGAGAAATTGTAAGAAAAGTCCATAAGGGATAACAGGAGAACAAAAGAGGTTTTGGGCAGTTGAGAAAGTATACTAGGCCAGAAGAGGTTGTGGGGAGGGGCAGTGGGAAGGTAGGGAACTAGAAGGGGCCTTAACGGTGGGTAGGGGAGGGAAGAAGGTGACACAATGTGCTGGAAGAGAGGGTTGGGCGGTCAACAGGAAGATGGGGAATTACATTTAGTTGTAAGGGGAGACAGGTCAGAGGAAGACCAGAAAAAGTTTGGAGAAGCATGGGGGAGAATAGCATTAATTGAAAACCAGACGCCAGTATGGAGGAAATTTTTTTTTTCCAAAATATTAACAAAAGTTATTATTAAACTTCACATGCATTGCATTTGAGTCTTCCATTGCTCCTATTATACCTGCTTCTATGACATATCTGGTGGAAACAGGCAGTTGGATTTGACCCTGGCATGGCTATATTTGCATTTCTATTCTCTTTCCCCTGATCAAATGCTGCAGGCATGAATGGTTGCTGTGGGCAAACATAAACACTCACATGCAAAATTTGTACCAGAAGGGGAGGGACACCACAAAGGGAAAACCCATTGGCAGTGTTCTGACACACTGGCAATTAAATGAGCAAGATAAGGTTTTGACTGCACCCTTTGCAGCTAAGACCGCAGATGCATACGTACATGCATGTTACTTTGGGTCAACTATGGCTGGTCAAAAATTTTCATTCAAAAAACAAATTTTTAATGAAAAAATTGATTTTGATGGAATAACAAAAAACAAAAAAAAAAAAAATTTTCTCACCTTCCAAAACATAGTTTGTTTCTTTCTTTCCTTCCTTTTTCTCCCATTTTCTTTTTCCCCACTTTTTCTCAGGGGCTACCTACCTGCATATTTTTTTGGTATTTTTTGTTTGGTTTGGGTTTTTTTTGCCAGACGAGGCCAATAAGAACTACACTCATCCAGGTCAGTGACCAGAAACAATAATGTAATTTACATGACCAGTCACAACCGGCCATCACAACTCAAGTTTCAGATATCAAATATTTAATATTCACATCAATTTGATCACAATAAATACATAATACAAAAAATATTTAAAAAAAAAGAAATTGAGAAAATTCCAGTGATAAATATATTTGTGGAAATTGCAATCATCCTGTAGGCATTCCACAAACAGAATATGAGGCTAAACACATCAAGGAAATTATTCACTCCCTTTAAGTAATTACTAAGGCTGTCGATTAATCGCAGTTAACTCATGTGATTAACTCAAAAAATTAATCATGATTAATTGCAATGTTAAACAATAGAATATCAATTAAAATGTATTAATTTTAGATGCTTTTCTACATTTTCATATATATTGTATTTTGTGTTGTAATGCAATCAAAGTGTATATTATTTTTATTACAAATATTTGCACTGTAAAAATGATAAAATAAATAGTATTTTTCAATTTGCATCATACAAGTACTGTAATGCAATCTCTTTGTCATGAAAGTGTAACGTACAAATGTAGATTTTTGTTACATAATTGCTCTCAAAAAGCAGAACTGTAAAGCTTCAGAGCCTACAAGTCCATTCAGTCCTACTTCTTGTTCAGCGAATCACTAAGACAAACAAGTTTGTTTACATTCATATTCCCCTTCATGCTTCCATAACCACTCCAGAGGACATGCTTCCATGCTGATGACACTCATTAAAAAATAATGTGTTAATTAAATTTGTGACTGAACTCCTCATGAGATAATTGTATGTCCCCTGCTTCATGGTTTTACTGCATCCTGCCATATATTTCTTGTTATAGCAGTATCACATAATGACCCAGCACATGTTGTTCCTTTTAAGAACACTTTCAATGCAGATTTCACAAAATGCAAAGAAGGTACCAATATGAGATTTCTAAAGATAGCTACACCAAGGTTTAAGAATCTGAAGTGCCTTCCAAAATCTGAGAGGGATGAGGTGTGGAGCATGCTTTCAGAAGTTTTAAAAGAGTAATACTCTGATGCGGAAGCTACAGAACCCGAACCACCAAAAAAGATAATAAACCTTCTGCTGGTGGCATCTGACTCAGATAATGAAAAAGAACATGTGTCGGTCTGCACTGTTTTAGATTGTTATCAAGCAGAACCCATCATCAGCATGGACGCATGTTCCCTGGAATGGTGGTTGAAGCATGAAGGGACATATGAATCTTTAGTGCATCTGGCATGTAAATATCTTGTGATGCTGGCTAGAACAGTGCCAGGAAAATGCCTGTTCTCACTTTCAGGTGACATTGTAAATAAGAAGCAGGCAGCATTATCTCCCATGAATGTAAACAAACTTTTTTGTCTGAGCAATTGGCTGCACAAATGTTTTTAATCGTGAAATGCATTTTTTAACCATGTGATTTATTTTTGTAACCACCTGATTAATCACAATTTAATTACTTATGTAAATTTTACTTGGGGGTTAAAACCATGTCAGTGCATGACTCATGTTCTTGGTGATTGCTTTTAGTCCTATAGTGCCAAAAAAAGGGTCACCATTAGGTAACCTGCACTCTGGTTTATAGGACTAAAATAACTGCATGTTTATCGTATAATTATATTTACAATATAGTAAGAGTGTACAGTAATGTACAGACAACTAAAAGACAGGTCCATAGGCCGAACAGTTTACAGTCCAAGGGATAGATTGTCTTTTGACCTCAAGCCATAGTAGGGGTGGCATATAGCTGTTCAACTCCAGAGACAAAGCAGGGAAGGAACTGTGCCTCTGAGAGGCTCTATTCCATCCCTATTTTCTCCTTGTTTCTGCAGGATAGAAAGCTGCTATTGTTCTTTTCCAGTGGCAAATTACTACCCCCACAAACACGCATTGGCTCAGGGGTGATGACAGTGATCCACCCATTTCCCGCCATCTGTGCAAGGGACCGTACCTGGCTCACAGGACCTCTTTTCCTTTATAGGCCTGTGGTGGAGATGCAGAGAAGCCCTGCAGGAGAATGTTCTGGGACTTGCTCCTTTTCATTTCCCTGCACAGCTTCCTAGGCTAGGACACAACCTGGTCCCAAAGGCCTTTCGTTGCTCACTCTCACCTCACACAAAGTCCTTAGGAGTACTTATGTGTGTAGAGATTTGTAGCATCAGGCTCTAAACTTACTGTGTAGCTCTTCTGTCCGTGCACTTACCACTTAAATTATAAATCCCTATGTATTTCAAGGATCAGCAGTTACTAAGTTCATAAAAAATAATGATGAAAAGAGGCAAACCAAATGAAAATTTGGGCTTAATGTAAGGAAAATAAATTCTCAGTATTGAGAAATCTGTGGGATCGTCTCTCAAGGGGAGTGCTGGAATCGACATTTATTTGGGTCATGTAAAAGTGGGCTGAAGGATGCACTAGAGTGTTGACTCTGCTGAACATTCTCATACAAGCAGCAGGATAATCTCGATGATCAAATACATCATCTTCCTCTGGAATGTCTATGATGCAACAAGGGTACAAAACATCCCCTCTAACAGTGCCCAATTTGAATATTTATGACAACACTGAGCCCAGTCCCCACACATATACTGACGTAATCCCTTTGGACTAGATTGTGCCCCTTTCTATTGCTGCAGAACAGGGTATAGGGGAGAATCATTATTTTTTCTCTCCAGCAACCCCAGGAGCTCCCTGTAAGTTAGTGCAATTCACACCGCCAGCCCCTTAATTCAGGGATTGTTCCCAACAGGCTCTTTCTAAACATGAAAGTCAAATTTCTATGGGAGACTTTCATGCTGAGAAGCAAGTACATTGTTGCTACGGGAAACTGTAATAACAAATTTACTCCAATTAGTGTCACTCTCTCAACTAATTGTGATTACAGAGTCTTCCTTCATTATCTTTGTATATTGTAATTGTTTTTCTCATTGCATACCTTCTGATTAGAAAACCTTCCTTAGCCAAAAAATGTGCTTCTTTCCAGATAAATCTCACTTCCGTGGGCCCAGATTGTCAGAGCATGTAGCAATGTGTACATAAATCTGACAGAGCTCCAGGAAAATTGTTGCTTCCATCATGCAGAAAGCTGCTGAATCCTTACCATAAATGCAAAATGTTTTGTTTAGCTGTACTTTAAGTACCTGTCCTTAACATATTTCCATGCACTTCTCTTTGAGATCTTTCCATTGAGAAAAAGTAAATAATGTATTTTCATCCAGGTTTTACATTGTTGTAATTACCAGATACAATACGATCTACAGAGTGATATTCTTAAATGTCTTCATGTATAATCCACTCTATTCAAACATGGGTAATGTCAAGCTGTGATGTACTCATGTTAATAACTTTATGCCAGCCAAGTCACTGCCCTTCTGCTGCCTTTTTTGGTGCTCCTAATCATAGCTTAAATAAAACAAATACAACCACTTTGGAAGAGAATTTAGAGTAGCAAACATGCTCAGTCTCATCCAGCTGATGTCCTAGTGTTGCTTACAAAGTAACTGCCATCTTTCCAATGACAAATATCCCATTATTTTAAAATGAACATCAGTCTGCTACATCCTGCAGATATATGTTTATCTTCTAAACCTATTCTCTACACCCTCAGTAAGCCTTTCACTCACCATAAAGAACCACGGAGCATCCCTCTTGCAGCTAATCAGCATGGATTTTCCATGGTAAATGTGAGTCCATAGGAGAAGCCAGGATAATAAAATTAGTATAAAACAATGCAAAAAAAAAAAAAAGAGTACAACATTTCAAAGGCAAACCACAAAAGATGAAGTCAAAGCAGCAGCTGCACCTCATTGATGATGAGCCCAGAAGAATAAAGCATATCTGCTAGTAGCTGATCATTTTTTGGTAGGATTAATGCAAAATCCTTGGCTGGTAATTTTTGAGTACTGCTATAGCTATCAGCCTATAAGATAAAAAAAATGCTGGCAAAGTTTTTCATTGCAGTTTTGTTTTGAAAAAGCTAAAAGTTTGAGTTGGGTTATTTTTCCAATGCCACCTTGCTGAATTTTCACCAATGTGATTATTCAGATGATTATTTTATAGAATGAATATAATAATAAAATGATTATTATTGAATCACAAGGTCACCGCACAGTGCAAGGGGCTCCATATTAGGTACCAAACAAGTGAGAGGGGAGAGACCCACAGCTCCGATCACCTCCCTATTGTTATAGATATATTAGCTATTGAGAACAATAATGTCCTTCCAATGATGGAAGTCATTGCAAGACTGAACCTGGGACTTCCAGCACTAAAAGGATGAGCTGCTATCACCTGAGATAAAGAATGAACTTCTTTAACTAAATTGAACCACCAGTGGCTCGACTGGAGTTTTTGGTGGGGACTGCATGGGAGAAAAACTCTTCAGGGAGCACCAGGAAAAGTGCAGAAGCATCCTGAGACCCATGGGCAAAGGGGACCAACCAGGCCTTTCTGTGTGTTCTACGATGGGGGTAAATCCTGCCCCTATGGAAATACCTCATGGGCTTTTCTCATGTAAGTTAGTAGATTACCCGGTTGATACCATTTCATAGTGTGCTCAGTGCTAAACTGTAAACTGTCCCTTCCACAATGAGCTTACAGGCTAAACACTCAGATAGCACAGTTGAGATCCATAATCCCCGGGCTGAGGGGATGACAGATTGGAAGGCAGAGCAGTATTATTAATATTGTAACATATAATATAACATATTTCATAATGTTTTGCAGATTAATATTGAAAGTCTTCACATAAGAAAATAAAAAGAAAAATGGGGTTTAAATGATCTGGCCTGTACAATAATTTGAGAACAACTGTAGTTAAAAATGTTGTTTCAGGTCAAACATAAATTGATTGTGGAAAGAAATGAACTACTACATGCATCTGAAAATGTCAGTACAGTTCTGTACCAGTCAAGAATCATAATGATAGGAAAAGACATAAGAAAAAATAACTGCAGTCAGGTCATGCTGATTTTATAGTTCTGACCTTTTTTTCCCTAATTAAGTAGCTACTCCATAGATTTTGTGAGTGACTCGCAAATAGAAGGGCAAATCCTGAATCACTTACTCAGGCAAAACACCTAGCTGGATTGGGCCCATCTTATGCACATGTATACTTTGTACATATACAAAGTACTGCACATGCTTCATCAACACAGCGGGGGAAACTATTTTGCCCCAGAAACACTGATCTTTTAATTAACATCAGTAATACAATACCCATATCTTAATCATAGTCCTGATTCTGCAATCAGATTTGCATGGATGTACGTTTTTGGATCTGATTGCAGGATGAAGGTTTTTGCACTTTCTCATTTTTTTTTTATCAGTGCAGAAGTTGCCAAATTAACATTTTTTAATAGTAAAGACCAGAACAAGTAGAGGCATATTTAAAATTACAATTGTACAGTTCTGCTGGCCTACGTCTTCTCTCCTATCTCCCACCCCCAGGAATAATTCTTTATTTTCCATTTCAAAACTGAAATATTTTCTAGTATGTCATTTTGTTTTTCCAGCTGACTTTTCACCCTCCATTGAAATTATACATTTCTGTGTGATGCAAATTAAGGTGAGGGAGAGAGAGATTCATGATGGACACATTTTATCTCAGGATGTGATAACAAGGGCAAATGTTCTGGGATTTTTATTTTCGTTTTTTGTTTTGTTTCCCTTAGGAAGAGGAAGTAAGTTGGACCCAATTCAGTGCCCTACTAGGTCAATGGAAATACTCTAATTGACTTCAGTGGGAGATGAATCAGGCTTAAAATTGGTTTCATAATGGACAAGTAATTACTTTTCCTTGAAAAGAGCCTGACAAATATTAATGATATGAAATTAGGGAAAGCTGGCTTCATTTCAGTGAGAGCAGATTTCCTTCAACGTTTGTTAAGTCATCCAGCCATTCTCTGCAGATCTTGAATCAAGTTGGATTTTAAGATGGACACACAGATAAATATTCTGTAAAGTGTATTAGTAGTGTAAGAGTTGAATCTAGTGTGCACGTAACAAAACTTACATGTACTGGAGTACTGTAGAGGAGCAAGTAGAGAGCAGAATAACCTGCTGTGTCATGAGAATCCCAATCTGAACTCTGAATCTTCTATGGTAATAGAGCTGGCTGACCCTTAAAAGGTTCAGAGATTTCATTCACGTAAGCAACTAAAAGTCTGGAAACATTGCCTATGTGAACCTTGCATATCACTGTGATCCTCCCAAGCAGACCCTGCAACCCCTGCTCACATAATTTTCTTTAAATATTTATTTAAAAATAGTATAGGAAAAACCCCATAATTCTCCCTAGAATACACCACATCGTTTTTTACAATGTATTTACTTCTCTAGTGCTATAGCTGTGCATGGCATCACTACTGAAATATTTCTGAGTTAACTTTCAAACTAATATACAGGCCAGGTTCTCTTCCCAGTTCAGTCCCCCTTGCACTATTCCAAAATCAGACTGTATCTGGCCAGCTGAGAAGTGACTTAGTCTGAAGGAACTTTCAGCTGGTTTGAAGCTGGTGTACAAGGTTCCTGCCCCACCCTACATGTCTTTTCCAGCCAGGCCCCAGTTCCCCTCTACCTTGCCCGTTTTGTTTCTGAGGCTGTGTTTCAGAAGCCCATTGAATTGTAGAAATATAGGGCTGTAAGGGAACTCAAGAGGTCATCCAGTCCACCCTCTGTGCTGAAGCAGGAGCAAGTATACCTAGAGCATCTATAACAGGTGTTAGCCTAACCTGTTCTTTAAAACCCCCAGCGATGGGGATTCTATAACCTCCTTTGATAATCTATTCCAGTACTTAACTATCCTTATAGTTAGAAAGATTTTCCTAATATCTAACCTAGCTCTCCCTTGCTGCAGATTAAGAACATTAATTCTTGTCCTACCTCCAATGGACATAGAGTACAATTGATCACAGTCCTCTTCATAACATCCCTCAGCATATTTCAAGATTTATCAGGTCCCCCTCAGCCCTCTTTTCTCAAAAATGAACATGGCCATTTTTATACCCTAACTACACTTTGAGTATAGTCTTTCAGCCAGTTTTGCACCTACTTTATACTAATTTTATCTAGACCACATTTCTCTAGTTTACTTACAAGAATGTTCTCCGAGAAACTTAAAAAGCCTTACTAAAATCAAGATATATCAGATCTACTGGTTTCCCCTGTTGGTTAAGCCAGTAACCCTGACAAAGAAAGAAATTGGGTTAGTTAGGCATGATTTATTCTTAACAAATCCATGTTGGCTATTACTTAGCACTGTATTGTCCTCTTGGTGCTTACTAATTGATGAATAATTTGTTCCAGTATCAGGAATCAAAATTAGATTGAGTAGTATATAATTCCCTGGATCCTTTTCTTCTCCTTTTTAAAGATATACACTATATTTGCCCTTCTCCAGACCTCTGAGACCTCACTTGTCCTCAATGAGTTCTTAAAGATAATTGCTAATGGTTCCAAGATTGTTTCAGCTAATTCCTGAAGTACCCTAGGGTGAATGTCAGACACTGCTAAGCTGAACACATTTAAGTTCTTGAAATCTTCTTTAACCTGTTCTTTCCCTATTTTGGCTTGTATTCCTTCTCCCTTGTAACAGGCCCATTTCTAGACTCAACTCAGATATGCAAGTCAAAACTTCATTATCCCAAATGTAGAACTGGATTTTGCTGGAAATTACACTTGTGTAAATCTAAAGTAGGAAGCCCCCTTTCCTTATTCTCGTCAGAAAACCTCTTCTGGCCCAGTCTCTCCACAGGAAGTACTGTTTGATGTGATTTATTTTAAAAAAATGGTTGTTTCAATATGCCTTCTATAAAATTATAGGAATAATTAGTTAATGCTCCTTTTATTTTTTTTCCATGATCACTATTGTACAAAATGGTTATTTAGAGACAACAGAAAACCGCAACCAGAGGGAGCAGTCCATAGGTGATTCTCAAGGTCTTATTGTGCTGGCAACACAACAAATTGTTTGTGATCTGTTATTGCAGAGCAGTTTCAAGAGACAGGGAGGAGAAAGAGGAAGGAAACAAATAAGAGAAGTGGACAGGATGGAGTCAAATGTGGCAGTCTTAGGCCCTGTCTACACTGGCAAGTTTCTGCACAGTAAAGCAGCTTTCTTCACTGTACACACTATCAAACCACTTAGTGCGCAGAAACTGAGCAGTTTTAGCACTTTTAAAAAGCCTACCCCAATGAGAGGTGTAGAGCTTTCTGTGCCGGGGCTACAGGGCTGCGGTGCCAATGTAGACAGCATGGCAATCACAATGCTGCGACTGGCCTCCGGGAGGTGTCCCACAATGCCTGTTCTCAGCTCTCTGGTCATTGGTTTGAACTCTACTGCCTTGCCTTAAGATGACCAACTGTCATCCCCACCCTGTAAATTCCTTTGCAGATTTGAAAGTCCCCTTCCTGTTTGTTCGATGATGCAGTGGTCTCAGTGCATCTTTACAGGTGGCCACGCCTGCTCCATGCAAAGGCAATCCCCCGCTTGGGGCAATGTCAAGCTGCTGGACCTCATCAGTATTTGGGGAGAGGAGGCTGTCCAGTCCCAGCTGCACTCCAGTCATAGGACTTATGATACCTACAGATGGACTTCATGATGCATAATAGAAAGGTGCCATGACCGGGGAACATTGCAATATATAGTAAAAGTGAAGGAGTTGCGGAATGCCTACCACAAGGTGAGGGAGGCAAACTGCCACTCCGATGCTGCATCCAGAAGCTGCCAGTTCTACAAAGAACTGGATGTGATATACGGTGACAACCCCACCTCCACTGCAAAGGCCCTGTGGATACTTCGTTGGCTCATGTGCTAGTCGAGAGTGGACCAAGCCACGAGGAAGAAATCTTGGATGAGGATGTGGAGGGGAAAGGGGATCCAGAGGCAGAGGATGACTCAGAGGCCAGAGATGCATGCAGCCAGGAGCTCTTCTCTACCCCAGAGGAGCCTAGCCAGTCACAGCAGTTGGATCTTGGTGAAGTGCAAACAGGAGAGGAGGCCCCTGGTAAGTGGATCTGATTTGGGGAATTGCTGAAGTGAGTTGTTGGGGACAGGACAGTTGCAGAAAGCAGGCTTATCTCCCACCAAATGCCTAGTGTGAGCGATGGAACTGGCTGTTGATTGATTCCCTCACTTCACGGGAAACTGCCTCAGATCTCCAGGAAACTCTCGTGGAGATACTGGGCAATCTGCTGCTGCAGGTTCTTCAGCAGAACTGCTTTGTTTCTTGCCCCATTAATGGTAACTTTCCTGCACCACTGTGACTTCATGGATGGGGGGATCATTGCTGCACACAGGCGAGCTGCATAGGGGCCACGGTGGAAGCCACAGGCTTGGAGAAGACCCTCCCTTGATTCCCTGCTCACCCTCAGCAATGAGTATCTTCCATTATGATCATATCCTGTGGAAAGTGTGGGGACAGGAATGATTACCAGGCTCCTCCTACAGTTCTTGCTCTCCCCAAGAGTCACATGCCCAGTGTACAACACAACAGGGTCCAGGAAGAGTGAATTATCCCTGTCCCTGTGGCTACTCACCATTGTGGGGGTCTTGTGGCTCATGTGTGCTTGCCTGGGGTCTGCCAGTTAGCGACAAGTGTGTGAATTCCTACTGTGTTTTAAAGCAATGAATCAGTGTTGTCTGTGCTGCAAACAATACTGCTCCTGTAAAATGTTACATTTTAAACTTCACGGAGATGATCTTGGGAGCCCGGCCTCCCTCTTTGTTATCAGTGGCAGAACAGCTGCGGAGAATTAGAAAGTGGCCAAGAAGAATGAAGGAGGACTTTCTGCATGAGGTTATGATGCACTCCACCACCGAGAAACAGGAATTGAAGGAGTGGCAGGACAGCAAGAAGAGGGACCAAAAGGAGAATGCGGCACACCAGAAAGAAGTCATGGAGCGGCTCTTAACTGTTATGGACCGCCAAGTGGACACATTCCAGATGATACTAGCTCTTCAAACCAACTAGCTCCGCACCCACCCTCCCCTGCAGCCTCTGTCGCAAAATTATTTCCCATGAGCCCCCCACACACCACCCAACACATTTTGATCAATCTCCTGTCTCCACTCTCTACCTGAAGCATTCCACTCCTCCCTCCTCACAGTCCAGCAGTGTGGACTCCCAGTACCCACTGCACTCAACATCCATCCCTCTGCAGTTTGGCCCTGATGAAGTACAGCACACACTGCATCGTACTCTAAAGGAGAAGATTGGATATGATCCCTGGACATACACAAATCTGTAGCTGTCCCGGGACCCCTCCTCCTCATGGGACCTTTCCTTCCCCCATCCCCATCCTTGCTGATATATTTTTTCATTTGACTCTCTCCTCCAGTTGTCATGTTTTAATAAAAGAATTGTGCTGGTTTGAAAGCAATCTTTATTCTATTAATGAAAGCAAAAAGAGTACTGCAAAGCAACATGCAATTACGTTAAACCCCCTTATTGCATCATGTGCACCAACCATCTCCTATCATTACAAGGACTGCAATCCTGAGTATAGCAATAAATATTAGTGGATTTCAGCTTCAAATTGCTGCCTCAAGGCATCTCTGATCCTTATGACCCCAAGCTGTGCCCCTTTAATAGCCCTGGTCTCTGGCTGTTCAAACTCAGCCTCCAGGTGCTGAACCTCTGTGTTCCAGCCCTGAGTGAAGCTTTCACCTTCCCTTCCCAAATATGATGTAGTGTACAGCATGTGGCTTATAAGCATAGGAATATTGTCATCAGCCAGGTCCAGCCTCCCATACAGGCCTCGCCAGTGGGCTTTTAAATAACTAAATGCATACTCAACAGTCAGTCTGCACTTGCTTAGCCTGTTTTTGAACTGCTCCTTGCTGCTGTCAAGATTCGTGTCATGCAGCTTTCCAGACGAGCTTGTGTTAATGTCTATGAAATGCCCACAGTGATCCACAAGCACCTGAGAACCATTGAGAAACACCCCTTGCAATTAATGTACTCGTTGGCTAGGTGGTCTGGTGCAGAATTGGAATGTGTGTACCCTCTATCACCCCTCTGCAGTTCGGGAAGCCCATTTGTACAAAGCTGCCCACAATGTCATGCACATTGCCCAGAGCCACGGTCTTTTGGAGAAAGAGGCGATTAATGGCCCTGCAAACATCCATCAGCACAAGTCTAACGGTCAACTTTCCCACTCCAAACTGGTTAGCAACCTATCAGTAGCAGTCTGGAGTAGCCAGCTTCCACAGTGCAATTGCCACGCACTTCTTCAATGACAGGGCAGCTCTCATTCTCGTGTCCTTGCACCACAGGGCTGGGGTGAGCTCATCACACAGTATCAGGAATGTGGCTTTCCTCATCCAAAAGTTCTGCAGCCACTGCTCTTTATCCCAAATGTGTATCACGATGTGATCCCACCACTCAGTGCTTGTTTCCCAAGCCTGAAAGCAGTGTTCCCCTGTGGTCAGCACCTCTGTGAATGCCACAAGCTATCTTGTGTCATAGCTAATATGCATAGTGAGATCAGTGTCTCACTCCTCTTGACTTTGTAGTTTAAGGAATAACTCCACTGCCACTCGTGATGTGTTGGTCAGAGAGAGCAGCACACTGGTCAGCAGTTTGGGATCCATTCCTGCAGCCCGAAGAGGCAGGGCACACAGTATACAAACTGTTGAAAGATGGCACCAAATGCAGGCAGAAGCACAGGGATTTCTGGGATGCAAAGCAATGCATAACGGGGCATTGGGACAGACCCAGAATGCCCTGTGATCCCCTCCACCTTTCTCAAGTCTTTGTGGCAGAAGAGAAAGAGGTGCTCTGTGGGATAGCTGCCCAGAGTGCACTGCTCCAAATACTATTGCAAGTCCCACAAGTGTGACCATGCTGTTGTGCAGGAAGCTGACAGTGTGAACACACAACAGTGGTTTCCCTTCAACTCTCTCTGAGCAGTGCTGTAACTGCCGGTGCTGTAACTTTGCAAACGTACATGTGCCCTTACTGCTGCCATCCCATAATATTATTTGTATTGCCAAAGTCTAGAGGTGAGCTTCCAAAATAGGGCATTTGGTAAGTACTCAAGTAAATCCATCACTGCTAAATAGACAAATGTGGATTCTACATGAGGAAAGGAAGGATTAACATTACAGAGTTTGTGGTAATTAGCATTTATGCCTCCGAGCAAAAGATTTGATTATCTTTATCACTTAGCATAGGTCACTGTGAGCTTTTACATCAAAAGGGAAGAATGTCTCCTTAAATAACATCATTGCAGGAAGTACTGGACACTTTTTGCTATTCAGAATGATGTATGGGTAGCATCATGTACCCTTCTGCAATGTGATAATTACTGGACTGCTGACTGCATGGAGAATTTTTTCAGGAGAATCTGGCCTCCTGGACATTTTAAGTATCATTTATAACATCTATAATTCCCCCAAACATACTTGACTAGAACTTTTGGATTTTCAGCAGACAGAGTGACACCAGAGTTGGAAAGGGGAAACGATGATACCAAGACGTGACCAGATTGTGTTACCCTTCTTTACACTGGCCTGGAATGCAAGGTTACAACAGAGTCATGCATAGCTAAGCTGCACCAGGAACAGAACATGAACCATGCTCGGACATTTCCCCTTGCTGCATTTGGTAAGTCAGCCTTTAAATTTTGATTTCAAGGTGGTCGCAACTACACTTCCCCACTGATTAACTGTTTGTAACGTAAGCGGTAACCCAGTCAATGGTAATACAGTTGTCTTGGGCCTATTAATATACTGGCTATGTGCATTGCCTTGGCCTTCACATTTAGTGGAAAGGGAAGAAGAGAGATGGAGAGAGGACCAGGGATAGAGAGATAATGAAAGGCAAAAACGTTGAGGAGGAGGGAGGTCTAGAGTTGGGTGTTTCAGAGGCCCGGCTTTATTACTGATATTTACTGTATGAATTGTGGTAGCATTTAGAGGCCCACTGTCAGGGCCCCATTGCTCTGGGCAATATACACATTTACAACAAAAGGATGGCCCTTGCCCCAGTGAACTTACAATCTAAGTACAAGACAAAAGACAACAAGTTGCTACAACAAATGGATGGGGATGCACAAGATGATAATGAGACAATTATGATAAGTGCAAAAGGCAGTGGCCACAGCACACTAGCTGTGGAACAATGACTGAGCCTTTTGCATGTGTTGTGGCGGATTGTATATCCAACTATCTTCCTTCTTCCCACAATCTCTATCTGGCTAAACTCTTATGAGATCCCATCACCTTTGTTATCTGAGCACCTTAGTTATACAGCGCTCCTTTCTTCTCACCTTCCATTGCTGCAGCCACAGTAGACACCTACTTCTCTTCCTGCCTATGCTGCCTTTCCCTCCATTCGTCATCAGTGACAACACTTCCTTTCAGCACTGCATGAATATATTCCCCCTACTGTCCCAGACCAGCCATTTCTTATGACACCTGTTAGTAGAGATGGACTTCATCTCTCATTTAAAAAAAATTGTTTGTACAAAGACAGGCATTTTAAATGCACCACAATGCAAAATGAGATAATTGTTTAATATCATTACTTTATCAGATTCTGAGATGTAAAGGTCTTCTTAGCCCTAGCAGCTTCAAGAGGCCATGATTTTTTTCTTATTCTTTTTGGATTTCGGTAGATTTTCATAATGCTTTCATTTATATAATGTCTGGAAGCATCGCAACGTGCCTCACAAACTATAGTCTGGATCCTGCTAAGCTCTGGCCGCTCACAACTCCTATCTAGACTTCCATGTATCTGCACTTATCACTTTTGTGTGATGGGGAAAAAATGGTCATAATTAGACACAGAAACCAGTGGGAGTTGTAGGTAGGGTGACCAGGTAGCAAATGTGAAAAAAAAATGGGATTGGGTGAGGGGTAATAGGTGCTTATATAAGAAAAAGCCCCAAATATTGGAACTGTCTCTATACAAATCAAGATCTCATCACCTCAGTGGTAGGTGCTCAATGCCTTTCAGGATCAGGCTTTATAGAGTCTAAAAATCACTCAACCAATCCCTCAGCCACTTATGTGTGGGGCATTGCAAATGTTTAACAGACAGCAGCAATGCTGCAGAATGGTAGAGGATTAGAAATGAAGGAAATGGAACTACAAGGGGCTGTTAAATAGCACTAATACTGAGATATTTAAAAAACCCACCACACTGGGGTTAGCACCCTTTTATTTCCAAAATATTTCAAGGGATCTTTAAACACTACAAATAGTGAGGTCATTGCTTTTGTATATTATGCCTGAACGGTACTGTACAGAGTAGGAGGGAAGAATATCATTTACTGAATCACCAGCACCACTCCTTGAAGGACCTAGGATTTTCCTTTGAGATTTCCCATCATGCCTGTCCAGGACTGATTCTGCTGAGCCTCATTCTGACATGCTTTTCCATTTATGTTATAATGCTGAGTGCAATAGCCATGATAGCGCAAATTTAAAGTGGAATGAAAAATAAAAAACTAGAACCAAGATCCACATCTGCAGCTATTGCACAGAAGGGGGACTCAGCTACCCCTGCAGAGCTATCCTCAGGCAATGGAGCTATGTGATTTACACTGGCTTCAGAGCTGGCTTACAGATCGTATATGCATGCTATGAGAAAAGAGTTTCTGGAAAATGTGGTCAGGCAGCCGCTCAAGGACAAGATGCTGATTACTAAACTGTCTTGGTTATACCATGCATAGAAAGAGCAACCTACTGTGGTTGGAGATGAAAAGCAGCAAGATTCAATATCAGCCCACTGTGATAGAGGGTCAGGTTAGGGACTACTTAAAGACGTTAGACGTGCACAAGTCTATGGGACCGGGCGAACTGCATCCGAGGGTGCTGAGGGAGTTAGCTGATGTGATTGCAGAGCCGTTGACCATTATCTTTGAAAATTCATGGCGAACAGGAGAGGACTGAAACAAGGTGGAATCAGAAGCAGTTACAGCATGGATTCACCAAGGGTAAATCAGCCCTGAAAAACCAAACCCCTGAAAAAAAAAAAAAATTGCTTTCTACGATGAGATGACTGGACTTGAGGATGGGGGCAAAGCTGTTGATGTTGTATACCTTGACTTAGTAAGGCTTTTGACACGGTTTCCCACAGCATCTCATCAGCAAACTAAGGAAGTATGGGTTGGAGAATGGACTGTGAAGTGGTATAAAACTGGTTGAATCACGGCTCAGCAGGTAGGCATCAATGGCACCCACTCTCTAGTTGGCACCAGTACAAGTGGGTGTGCCCCCGGGGTCTGTCTTAGGGCCCGTTCTATTTCAATGTCTTCATTAATGATCTTGATGATGGGATAGCTTGCACATTAAGTAAATTTGCAGATGACACCAAGTTGGGGGGAGTGGTGGAACGCTGTGAGGGCAGGATAGGATTCAGGAGACTTAGACAAATTGGAGAAGTGGGCCACAAGAAACCTTCATGAATTCACAAGGACAAGTGCAAAGTCCTGCACTTAGGACAGAAAAACCTCATGCACTGCTACAGGCTGCAGGACTGTTGGCTAAGTAGCAGAGCTGAAGAAAAGGATCTTGGGTTACGGTAGATGGAGAAGTTGAACATGAGCCTACAGTGTGCTCTTGTAGCCAAAAAAGCTAATAGCATACTGGGCTGTATTAGGAGGAGTGTTTGCCAGCAAATCGAGGGATGTGATTATTCCCCTCTATTCGGCACTGGTGAGGCCGCATCTGGATATTGTGTCCAGTTTTGGCGCCACACCTACAAAAGGACGTGAACAATTGGAGAGAGTCCAGCGGAGGGCAACAAAATGATTAGAGGACTGGAGCACATGACTTAGAAAGAGGACTGAAGGAACTGGGCTTATTTAGCCTGCAGAGAGACTAAGGGGATTTCGATATGCAACCTTCAACTACTTGAAGGGATGCTCCAAGGAGGAGGGACTAGGCTGTTCATGGTGAACGGAGGACAGAACAAGGAGCAATGGTTTGAAGTTGCAGTTGCGGAAGTCGAGGCTGGATATTAGAAAAAACTTTCTGACTAGGAGAGTGGTGAAGTATTGGAATGGGTTACCTAGGGAGGTGGTAGAATCTCCATCTTTAGAGCTATTTAAAGTCCGGCTAGACTGCACCCTGGCTGGGATTATTTAGGGAAAATTGTCCTGCCTTTAGCAGGGGGTTGGACTAGATGACCTCATGAGGTCCCTTCCAACCTTTTGATTCTATGATTCTATGATTCTATGATCTAGTATTACACTGTACCTACCTCCTTCTAATTCTTCTGTTATCAGCAAATCACCAGCTCCATGCTATCTGCTAACTGTGATGCCATATATAATTGCACATACAAGTATAATCCAAACATGACAACAAAATAGAATATACCATTGCAAGAATAATAATGTATAATACATTAATTTTACACTGTTGCCTTAGACCTTATACCTAACAGGACATATGACTTTCCTAACTGTTCCCACTGTTGCATTTCTGCTCTTTCCATGTTGTTTATTTGTACTGTCAGATATTAAAGGATGCCATCAGAAATTAACTGGAGATTTAATTGGAATTGTATAAAAGAAACCATATACCTGGGCACCTGACTTTATTCACTCAGAAGTTTAGATCTACACTGAAAAGTTAAATGAATAAAAAAGATATGAATATATCTTTGCAAACTATTCAATATGTTGGGCATCCACCATTAGCTTTTATTACCCACTAAAGTGTCCTAAAAATGCTGCCTAGACAGTAGAATTTTGTTTGAGAAGGAGACTTTCTTGCTGTGAATGTTCTCTCTAAAGTTATCTTCAATTCATTCCAATTTCTTTTGACTGGGGTAAAATCATGTGGCTGTGATGGCCAAAGCAATAAATACTTTGGGCCATATTTGCCACTAGCGTCAGTGGCTGAAACTCTATGTAGTTCAATTAATTTGCACTCATTTCTGCCAACAGTGAATTTAGCCTTTGAATCATTTTTATTCTACAGTTGTACACATGCTTTTGTCATTGTTCTGTCGATTATAAATTCTTTTTCAAGGTTCCTCCACAGTGGGCTCATTGAAGGTACGGATGTGTCTTGGTGTCTGTTATGTTTCACAGCATGCAAACAGAGAAGTTAAATAAACATAAAAAAGTTTTGCTGGAAGGCTGCAATGTAACACTACTTTATTTCTTAGAGTTCAGAATGATGATGTATAAGAACCTCAAAACAGAGACACAAAGCAGGCTACTCCCTAGAACAGAGATTGGCAACCTTTGGCATGCGGCTCATCAGGGAAATCCGCTGGTGGGCTGGGATGGTTTGTTTACCTGCAGTATCTGCAGATTTGGCTGATCGCAGCTCCCACTTGCCACGGTTCACCGTTCCAGGCCAATGGAGTCTGCAGGAAGTGACATGGGCCAAGGTATGTGCTGGCCACCCTAGAACAGAAAGTCACAGTGCACCCGACCTTACTCTAAGCTGTCTTTCTGAAAATTGACTGTTACATAGACTACTTCCCTACAGATCCCTCTAGCCTGCAAGCCGGACCAGGAAAAGCCATGAATATTTAAAGTGACAGCTTAAAATTTCAACATAGTTTTCAATATACCACACTTTCTAAAAGATATGCTCAATTTCAGCCTCAGGTTATGAGGGAAAATGGGATTCATAAACACAGGACAAGGGACAATGTCCCTTTGCAGAGGAGGAAGAAGGCATGACGTGCACTGTTCTTCCATTGGCTATGCATCCAGTCCCTCAGTGTACTTGGTCCCTCAGTGAGAGAAAACAGACCCAGGGGGTGCTACTACTGCTTTCATCCTGGTGGGCCAGGAATGCACAAATAGGTATGGGAGACTAGACAGAGCTTTGGCTCCATCCCATTCATTGCAGCAGTGCTGTAATCTGCTGCTCCTTCATGTGAGTGTTACCCTTACTCATTGCAGATTGCAAGTGATAATCTACCTCACAGTTGGGAAAGATAATTCCTTACAATGCAGGAATTACTGGGTGAAATTCCATGGCCTGTGTTATGCAGGAGGTCAGGCTAAATGGTCTTTTCTGGACTAAAATATCTATGAATCTCTTCACAGACTGAGTTATTATGACAGTAGTTGGGAAAAAAAACTACAACAGAACCTCAAAATCATTAGAGAGAGAGAGTCCCATGCCATTACATTACCTCTACCAATGCTTAGCATCAGTGAGTTGGCACTCTTCTTGTGGGACTTCACCTTCTTTCCTTCACATATACACCTTTCCTTCAGTGGAGCAGACTCATTTATGCCTCATCCCTCAATAAAACTCAGTTACAATTTTTGTCACCATTTCTATGTTGTCTGCAGTCAAATTTTAATTGCATTCCTTCCATACCTTCCAGTAGCTTGGTGTGGACAGGAATATACACTTTCTACAGGCTGTTCTCACTCCTTATCACTCTCCACAGGTTTTCTGTGTTGAAATTCCCAGTATAATGTTCTTTGAATTACAGTTGATACTGACCCTCAGTGTGGAAGGTACACTGATGTCACTGTGATACACAAGGGAGGATAAGTAGATGGATGCTGGGTTATAGATCTGTGACCAAGGTCCCAGAGGGCCCACACTGAGGTTGCTTAATTAGAGCCAACTGCAAAGAATGAGGCAGACAGTCCCCTGAAACTGGTGGATATTCCAATGCTGAGATTCACCAAGCCAGCATCAAAACAGCTTCTATAATACCTTACTGGTTACACAGAAGCCAAAACACAGTTACCTTAAAGCAGGGATTGGCAACCTTGGGCATGCGGCCCTATCATAAGCCTTTCTCCCAAATCTGGACCTTAACGTCCAAAATCTGGGTGCTTAGCATGAACCTCTAAGCTTAATTACCAGCTTGGATTGTATCTCGCTGCCACCAACCAGGAATCAGTGCCTGGTACACTTGAGCCCCCCAAAACCTTCCTTGGGGAACCCCCAAGACTCAGATGCTTTGAGGTCTCCAACAAAGGGAAATAAACACCACTTTCCTTCTCCTCCCTCTCCCACCAGACTTTCCTCTCTGGGCTAACCTGAGAGTATTGATGCAATCTCTTTACATCACAATACCAAGAAGCATGTCTCCTTTTCCACAAAGAGACAAACCCCAAATACAAGGAAACAGAGATGATCCCTATCTCTTCCCCTCCCACAACTCCCTGGTGCTGCAGGCTTACCCTCCATAGACTCTAACACAAAGAGAATTCCCTCCCCTTGTTCCTAACCTACCCAGAGAGAAAACTCAAACAAGTCTTACAAAGAAAACTTTATATATAAAAAAAGAAAGAAAAGACATAAGAATATAAACTCGCATCAAGATGACAATACAGGGCTATTGCTTATAAGAAAATATGAATAAACAGTCTGATCAAAAAGACATCCATTTGAACACATCCAGCAAGTTTACACACATGAAATACCCCCAAACAACATAAAAGCCTATATTGTTTTTTCTACCTACTTTACAAGTTGGACCACAGAAGATTAGAAGAAAGAAAGGAAGCTCTCATAGCTGAGAGACAAACAAAAGACCCAGAGTCCAAAAATTCCCTCCCTGACTTTGAAAAATCCAGTTTCCTGATTGGTCCTCTGGTCAGGTGTTTGGTTCCCTTTGTAACCCTTTACAGGTAAAAGAAACATTAACCCTTAGCTATCTATTTATGACAGGCCCATAGGAAAAGCCGATGGCGGGCCAGGCCAGTTTGTTTACATGCAGCATCCACAGGTTTGGCTGATTGCAGCTCCCACTGGCTGTGGTTCACCGTTGCAGGCCAACGGAGGCTGTGGGAAGCATCGGCCAGCACAACCCCCTGCCCGTGCCGCTTCCCACAGCCCTCATTTGCCTGTAACGGCGAACCACGGCCAGTAGGAACTGCGATCAGCTGAACCTGCAGATGCGGTAGATAAACAAAATGTCCTGACCAGCCAGCGGCTTTCCCTGATGGGCCGCGTGCCAAAGGTTGCCGATCCCTTTCTTAAAGCAACCTAGACTTGAGCTCTCACCCAGACAGCCAACTCAAATATGATGAAGATTACTGAAAACCTTGTTCATCATATAGGAAAGTTCTACCAATCCCGAAGGATCGGACACATGACCCACCAAGTTTACATTTCAAAGCTCTAGCCCAGTATTTCTCAAACTTAGGAAGCCGCTTGTGTAGGGAAAACCCACTGGCCAGTTTGTTTACCTGCCGCGTCTGCAGGTCCGGCCCATACGGCTCCCACTGGCCATGGTTTGCCATTCCAGGTCAATGGAAGCTGCTGGAACCGGCGTGGACTGAGGGACATACTGGTCGACACTTCCAGCAGCTCCCATTGGCCTGGAGCAGCGAACCACGGCTAGTGGAAGCTGCGATCGGCTGGACCTGCAGATGCGGCAGGTAAACAAACCAGCCTGGCCCGGCCCGACAGGGGTTTTCCCTACACAAGCAGCGTCCCAAGTTTGGGAAACACTGCTCTCATCTAGCTAGCATAGAGTGGCCCAAATTATCATTTACATACTTTAATATATCTCTAAAGGTTAAATCTGAGTCAATTAGCCTATAGGTTGCTTAGCCATTTCTGGCCATGTGTCACAAGATCACTCATCTATTTTTAATAGCATTCTATCTTTAGTTCAGCTTGTTTTGGATTCCCCATCTGACGGTGTCCTTTTTGTTCCTGACTCCAGGTATAGTCCTCCACCCAGCTCAGGGTGCTGTTTATGGCTGGTTTAAGAAGAGAAGCTCCTGCTTCAGAATGCAGTGGCTGAACAAGAAACTGCTAGTCTGAGGGACCAGCGGCAGTTTTAAGCCTGATTTCACATGTTTACAAGTGGATGATATAAAGCACTAAAAAGCTGTGATCCCAAGCAGTTAGTTAGTATATACAGCAATAATCTCTAGCTCCAAGAGTTTTCACACAGAAGTGAAATGATTGAAAAATAAGCAAGCTGTTAATGCAGAATGATGTGATTTTAAGATCTGCTATCTCATAACCTTCCATGGGTAGAAACACCTGCTGCTCTTAGGGTACGTCTTCACTGTGTTTTAAAACCAACGGCAGCAAGTGTCAGAGCCTGGGTTTGCAGATGCAGGCTTGCTCTATGGCACTAAAATAAGCTGTGTAGATGTTTGTGTTAGGGTAGGGCTCAGGCATATTGGGGGGCACAATATAAAAGGGAGGACATGTGACTTTCCCACATCTTCTTTGCCCAGTGGCTCCCCCAACCCTGCGCCCAGCCCAGGGCCATCACATTCTTCCTGCCTCATGTTACCTGTGGAGGAAAGCAGCGCTGTCCTTCTCTCCCTGAACGCCCCAGCACATTCAGCCACTCTTCCTGGCAGCTGAGCAGGGAATGGGACAGAACTGCTTCTGCCTGAAAGAGCCTGGCTGTGAGGCAGTAACGGGGTGGCACATCCCACCCCCCAACGCCGAGCTCAGCTGCCAGGGACGGGCCAAGGTGCTGGGGGAGCTCCAGCTCGTGTAGTCCCTCTTCCTCCCTGTCCATAACAGGTCAATCTGGGGGGGCACTTGAACCCCCACTGCTCACCGCCTACGCATCACCCCAGGGCTCAGGTTCTGAAGCCTAGGGATGGGGCTGGACATCAGAGCTTGACATCTACACTGCTGTTTTTAGTGTTATAGTAGAAGGCCGAGTCTGTAGCCCTGAGCTCTGAGACTCATTACCACAGGTGTTTAAAATTCACCGATCCTTAGAATCCCAACAAGGGGCGAGCGTTTTTAAGATATCAGATTTCAAGACTGGTGATGCTTTTATACTCCATTCTTCATCATCAGCTACTGCATTCCACTGCCAACGTTATGGAAAATAACCTCAACCAGTATGATTTGGCTTCTCCTTCCGGCCATGAGCGATACAGAGGCCTGTGGTAATGAATAGAGGGCGCACTGAACTCCTCACTGTGAAGAGTGTGTTTAGTGGGGAGGGGAGTTCAGAACAGCACAGTTCCCTCAAGGTAGCAGATAAAGGGGTGCTGGGAAAAGAGCAGAGCAGGTGGGTGGGAGGTTCCTGTGGAACTTGTGGGGAGCTTTTCATGGGGGTTAGGTACCTAACTGCCCTTTACGCCTTTGAAAAGTCTCTCCCAACCTTTTTCAGCCTCTCCCAACCTCCTATTCATCTCTAGCAGTAGTGCTTGTTTCATTCAATCATTTACCTTGATATTCTGAGCTGAATGCTGTATGGATTTATTACCCTGTCTGTGGTCCACTTTGTGTAGTTACTCAAAGATGGTGGCTTGCTGTTCTCAGGCATGCTTTTTCAGGAAAAAAGAGCTTATTCTCCACTAAGGCCAGGCCTTCTCTTCCGTTCACCCCCACTCTTCTTGTTAGTACTCTACTCCTTTCTCCTTCTATTTAGTTACATGCTGCATTGTGCCCTACCATATGGGTTAATTAACATATCTTTCTGCCTACCATAACAGCTGAAATATAGCTGTCTAAAGTGAGAATCACTTTGTCTTTCTCTTTCTGTTAAAAAAATTGTTTAATGTAAGTCAGTAAATTTGTTTAGGTTTCTAAAATCAAATGCCAAGTTACCTTATTTCTTTGCAATTCCAGTTAAAGCCTTAATTGATACTAGTGTCCTTTAGTACCAGATGCTTAGCATAACCAAATTGTGTGTCCTCGGGGCTTCAGCTGCCCACTCCCAGATAAATAAATAAATAAATACATAAATGAATAAGGCCAGACGCTTAGTTTCAAAATATTTCCTTTTCATTCCTCTGCATACAAGCCTCTGGAGACATTGATAGCCAAAGCCTGCAGCATCGTGTGACTGAGGGAGTGCTGAAAACACATGGAATAAAGGCTAAGTTATGGAATTTGGAGCCCACTACAGACTCTCTTACCAGACCTAATTCCACGATGGGAAGGATCAACATGGCCTGCTGTGCTGTTCCTTTCTGGTGTTATCTGCTAACTCACTCCAATCCTTGACTCTGGGACCCAGCCCTACCCTGTGCTGCTGTGAGAATCCCTATTCCTGGGCTGTTCACACACAGCCTTTGCCATGTAAGCTGCTCCTTGGATTGTACAAGTGAATGACATTAGCCATTATCTCTGGTCCCAGACACACCCCTAGGAGCCTCCATCTTGCAGTGTCCAGTTATGCCTGCTGGATGCTGCAAGCTTATATGTGTTCAGCAATTTAACAGATAAATTGGTATGTACCAGGCTTGTTATCCCAAGGGGAGCATCTTTTTAATAATGGAGATATCCTATCTCCCAGAGCTGGAAGGAACCCTGAAAGGTCATCAAGTCCAGCCCCCTGCCTTCACTAGCAGGACCAAGTACTGATTTTGCCCCAGATCCCTAAGTGGCCCCCTCAAGGACTGAACTCATAACCCTGGATTTAGCAGGCCCATGCTCAAACCACTGAGCTATTCCTCCCCTCTGATGCACTTTAAACCAAATGCACTGCTTCAGGTAGAATAAGCAAAGAATTATTAACTACAAAGATTGACTTATAATTACTTAAAATCTAAGCACAACAAGTCAGATTTAGTCAAATGAAATTAAAAGCAAAATGCATTCTAAGCTGATCTTAATACATTTATGTCTTTACAAACTTAGATGCTTCTTACTGCAGGCTGTCTGGTTGCCCTTCAGCCACGCTCTCCCCTTTGATCAGCGCTTCAGTCACTTGGTGATGGTATCTGTAGGTGTTGTTGGAAGGGAGAGGAAGAGCATGGCAAATCTCTCTCTCTTTTATCATGTTCTTTCTTCTCTCTTGGCTTTGCACCCTCCTCCCCCTTCAGAATCAGGTGAGCATTACCCCATCTCAGTCCCAAACTGACCAAAGGAAGGATGGGTGACTCACTCAAGAGTCCAACAAATCCTTTGTTGTTGCCTAGGCCAGTATCCTTTGTTCCCATGAGGATGGGCTTGGTTTATCCTATGCATGACCTGATGAGGTGTGAACTGCCCCTTTGCTCTTGGGGAGTTTTTGCCTGGGCGGCTTTAAGCCATGAGGACACATTTTCAGCCTCATAACTATATACATGAAATTACAACCTATAACATTACTATAACAATTATTACGATAACATTACCATAACAACACTGCTCAGTACATCATGAGCCTTCCAAAGACACCCGACATGACAAATTTTGCATTAGATACCACACAATCATAGTATAAGGATGAACCTGGGGGTGTAGGGTCTTCCCACGAGGTACAGAATGTCATACCCACTCTCTCAGAGGGAAAGGAAGTTGAACGATGAAGGTGTTCCACTCCCCCACCTTCCCATTGAATCTCCAATCTTTTACCACAGAGATGCTGTGGAAAACTGCAGGCTAGGTTTTATCTTACTTCAGACATGCTTCATTCACCTATTGCATACAGTATAACATGCATAGGTACTTTGTACATTGTAGTTTCTACAGTGGTATGTGACATAAATATCATTATACTGCAGAGTTACCTGCAGAGCCATGATGCTTTGACAGACAGAAATATAATAGCTGTGGTCTCAGTAAATAAGAGAGATGCATCTGCACTGCAATATGTTACATCTAATGATCGCATAACCCAGGCATATCAGCATTGTTCACACTTAAGTGAATTTCCATGTTCATCAAATTCGTTTGGATCACAATCATGGAAAACAAAGCCCTTTATTTATGCACAGAATGAGATTAGCATGAGCAAGAACAGTACAAGCTTTCCTTTCTGTGCTGCTGATGTGCTCAGTCCAGAGTCAGACGGGCTACCTCTTCAAGTGAGAGGATGTTTCAGACTCTCTACTGAAACTGCCAACAAAAGGTGCTAATTAGCGCAAATGGTAAGCTGGAGATTTGCTCTCTGGAAGGGAGCTATCAACTCACTGCACATAGACCAAACAATCACATGGCACGTATTTTATGTTACTATGAACCTGATCTGGATTTGAAATGATGACCAGGTAATGTTTTGTATTCTAACAAGTTATTGGAACACGGATTGCCCTATTCATTCCTCCATTACCATAAATTTGAAAATAATAATATTCTGTGCTTGAAGCCCTGTGAACCACTGCAGAATTCACTTCAATAATTTCACTAATGTTGTAAAAACAACAAGGAGTCTGGAGGCACTTAAAGACTAACAGATTTATTTGGGCATAAGCTTTCATGGGTAAAAAAACTCACTTCTTCAGTCGGGGGCGGAGCTAGGCATTTTGCCGCCCCAAGCACAGCAGGCAGGCTGGCTTTGGAGGTTTGCCTGTGGCATGCGGGAGGTCTACCAAAGCCGCGAGACCAGCAGACCCTCCGCAGGCAAGCCGCTGAAAGAGCCTGCCTGCTGCCCTCATGGCAACCGGCAGAGCACCCCCAGTGGCTTGCAACTCCAAGCACGCGCTTGGCATGCTGATGCCTGGAGCCGCCCCTGACTTCAGTGATGTTGTAGATTTCCCTTAAAACTGCATGGATGACCAATTCTCGGAATCTGTACCCGCTGCTCACATTTTGGCTGTTGATGTGCTTTTAGAGCAGTTGGACTCAGTATTAAGGAGCTGGGGATCCATAGCATCATAAAAGACCATTGCAGAGTAGGACAATATGGCAATCTGACTTTGTGCAGTTTGCATTGTGACCAGAACTGGACAAATTAAATTGATTGGATAATTCATTTCTAAAAAGTAGTGTGGAATTTTCAAAAGAACCTTCTAAATTTTCAAAGGAAATTAGGCACCTAAAGATGCAAATAGGTGCCTGATTGGGAATTTCAAAAGCACACAGGAGCCTACGGAGTTGAAATCAATGGGAATTAAGTACGTAAGCACTTTGGAAAATCCCACTAGGCAGCTATCTGCATTTTCAAGTGCTTAAATATCTTTCAAAATCTTGCCCTAAGTAACTTAGCAGTGTAAGTCCCACTGAAAGTCTACATTGGACTCTTCCATTCACAAACTGTTTATGAATCAATCCACATTTCTGCATATTTGTTCATTTTTTACAAGGATTTCCTGAATAATTTATGCACACAGTCTTAAGCCTGTGGGTTATTTGCAAGTTTTTCAGGTTGACTATTTACTATTTTTTATTCCTGGTATTGGACTGGTTACTTTAGTTACATGGTACTTTTTGTGCTCTCTGATTGAATAAAGAACACTTTAAGAGGGAGTATTATAAATTAAAACTGGCAAATAGCAAAAAATGAAGTATAAGTATTCTTGTCTTCCCCTACTGCTGTTCTTCACATGCCAGTACATGTATTTACATGAACAGCCACTCCCCAAAGATTCTTATGAACAAAAAACAATCAAAAAAAAAGTCATGCAAATATCTGAATAGAGTGACTATTAACATTAATTTGATCCACTCTAGATATGATGTTGCATCATCCTTACTCTGCATCGTCAGATGCTGTTGTAAGAGTACAATGAAAGTATAGTACAGTAAAGAAAATATTAGTTGGACTTTTCCAAAGCCATCTGTATTGGCTTAACTCTGCTCTCATAGACATCACTGGTAAAATTCCATTGGATCCCATAGGATCAGAATCAGACGAACTTTGAATGTACCTTTCAGCTTTTGAAAAATCCTACCATTGGGATTCTTTCATGACATATTTCTTTTTTCACTGTCCACTTCTTGGATGCCTTGTGAGGGTGTTCACACACAGTAAATTAGTGAGGATTAGCAGAGTTCCTAGCAGCTCTGTTCTATTTACTCAGCAACCCACACACAGATGAGGATTCGATGGGCCTGAGACAAAGTTGGAATCAACACATTTCTAATGATTAGGGATATTTGGATCTGGATCCAGACCACCTGGCGAGTGGTTCACCATGTTGCATTTCATTGTGCCTCAGGAAGACTTACCTTCGTCTCACCGTCCATTGCTGCGCTGTGGGACACTTACCTTGAGGGATCCTGACATCTCCAGTGCCATCCCTGTCCTAGGAGTGTGAGTATGCGAGTGAGAGTGTGACCTGCCCCTCCCTTCTTTTCAGCTTAGCTGTCAGTATAGACAAGCTACAAGGAGAAAGATATTTGGTCTGAGGATATAATTTACATTACTGTAAATTTACTAAAATTAATTTATTCATATCAGAAAGTCTAAATATACATAGAGTAGACTTTGGTTTTAGTGAACACTTCATTGGAATCATTCAGCTGTACAGAGTCAATGTGATTTGCCAAAAGCCAGTTCCCATTTGCATTAATGCTTTTGATTACCATTACTTACACATTTTTTGATGGACTTTTCCAATTTTGAGGAATTGATTTTCTTTGATGTTTTCAAAGGCAGGAAAGAACTTCATACCTTTGAGTGCCACTCAGCTGCAGGTAAAGACTTTACCAGCTTGTGAAAGTACTAATTAGGGTTCATTATAATTTGATTGATCTCCTTTGACACTAAACATCCAGCAGATCCAACTCGCTCTGTCCTTGAAGGATGGAGCTTTTGCTTCTATCCACATATTGATTTCAGATTGAAGGTGGATTAACTTCAAAGATCATATTTAGTTCATACGTTTTTTTTCTATATTACTTGAACTTTACCACCTCTCTTTCCCTAGTCCTTACATACTCCCTACATTTAATAAGTTCCAGAGACACTTGTTTGGTTATAGGTCTACACCAGAAAGGAGAAAAACCTGGCAGCCTTCTTCCCTACTCCAACTCTGCTTTTCTCTTCTGGGTGGCCAGCATCCTGATTGTGGCACATACACATGTGTTTTGTTAGGAGCAGCAGTGATCTGTATGCCATGTATATAACCTGTATCCTCAAAAGGTCTGTAACACCTCCCAACCTCCTTTTGTCTCCTCTCCCTCTTTGAATACCTGTGAAGTGGCCTCCCCCATCCGCCTTCCTCCTGGAATGTTTGTGGGATGAATGGGCTGCTTGAGCAGCTGGAAGATCAGAAGAGCTTCCAGGTAGACAAGGTGTCTGGCACTCTGATTAGGCAGCAATCACACGCCCAATGCATGGACACTGCATGGACACTGTCCGATGTGGAGTGTGACCAACCAGATGCGGCCAAGTCATCTCCAGTCGCTGACCATGAGGAGCAGGTCCTTAAAAGGGGAAGAGGCCATGTGCTCAGGAGTACACTCGTAAAGTTGTACCTCCCATGGAGGCCCTTCGCCAGGACCGCCTGGCCAGTGGTTCACTGCATTGCATTCCATTGTGCCTCAGGAAGACTTACCTTCGTCTCACCGTCCATTGCTGCACTGTGGGACACTTAGCTTGAAGGATCCTGACATCTCCAGTGCCGTCCCTGTCCTAGGAGTGTGAGTATGCGAGTGAGAGTGTGACCTGCCCCTCCCTTCTTTTGAGCTTAGCTGTCAGTAAAATAAATGTGCTGCTTTCTGCCAAACTCTGGTAGGTCATTAGTCCTCCCTAAACTTATTAGCTGGCCCAAATTCGGGTAACATGTTTAACTTCACTATTGTGAATAGTTCCAAACAGTTACGTTAGTTAGGTTATACACACATGTAAGTGTTAGCAGGACTGGGACAAATATCTTGCCCTGTATACACTCTTTAGCCCAGATCCACTAAGGTACTTGGGCACTTAATGAAGCTGGTAAATGCCTACGTTCACCATTTAGGTGCCACTGAAATTTTCAAAGCCACCATTCAGTTGTTGCCTAATCCCTTAAGCACCTAGACACATAGTGAATTAAGTTCCCATTAGTCAGAATTTGCAAAGTTGCCTAAAGTCCAACACTGCCACACAGCTAGTGAGCTGCTCACAACCCTCACTTGAGCCAAAGCCCCAGAGACTTCACAGCTAGATTGTCAAACTAAGCAGAACATTAATCTCACCAGCAGGACCTGACCCTACAGGCATAATCTGATCATGTCTAAAATTGGACACCTGTCAGATGCCTCAGCAGGGAGCTGAATGCAGGCTACTGATAGGTGGAGGGACAGCATAGCACCTGCTCAAAAGACAGCTGGGGACCAAAGTAAATGTAGGATCGGTGTGAGGGGGTATTGGAGTGAGCAGGAAATAGACACAGTTTCAGTTGCTAGCACATGGGCTTCCTAAGCAGCTGACCTGGCTTGGGTGTCTGAGGGCACGTCTACACTGGCAAAGTTACAGCACCAGCAGTTACAACGCAATCAGAGCGCTGAAGGAAAACTGCTGTTGTGTGTTCACACTGTCAGCTGCCTGCACAATAGCATGGTCACACTTGCAGCACTTGCAGAGGTGCACTCTGGGCAGCTATCCCACAGAGCACCTCTTTCTCTTCTGCTGCAAAGACTTGTGGAAAGACAGAGGGGGTCATGGGGCATCCTAAGTCCTGTCCCAATGCCCCGTGATGCATTGCTTCACATCCCAGAAATCTCTGTGCTTCCATTCACATTTGGCATCATCTTTCAACAGTTTGTATAATGCATGCCCTGCCTCTTCAGGCTGCTGACCAGTGTGCTGAAACTGCTGACCAGTGTGCTGCTCACTCTGACCAACATGTCATGAGGGGCAGTGGAGTTATTCCTTAAACTACAAAGGCAAGAGGAGTGTGACATTGATCTCGCCATTCATAGTAGCTACAAAATGAGATTGCTTGTGGCATTCATGAAAATGCTGACCACAGTGAAATGCTGCTTTGGGGCTCAGGAAACAAGCACGGAGGGGTGAGATCACATTGCGATGCATGTCTGGGATAACGAGCAGTGGCTGCAAAACTTTTGGATGAGGAAAGCCACATTCATGTGACTCTGTGATGAGCTTGCCCCAGCCCTGCAGCGCAAGGACACGAGAATGAGAGCTGCCCTGTCATTAGAGAAGTGTGTGGCAATTGCACTGTGGAAGCTGGCTACTCCAGGCTGCTACCGATTGGTCGCTAACCAGTTCAAAGTAGGAAAGTCGACCATTAGACTTGTGCTGATGGATGTGTGCAGGGCCTTTAATCTCATCTTGCTCCGAAAGACTGTGACTCTGGGCAACGTGCATGACAAATAGGCTTCTCTAACTGCAGAGGGGTGATAGATGACATGCATATTCCAATTCTGGTACCAGACCACCTAGCCACTGAGTACATTAATTACAAGGAATATTTCTCAATGGTTCTCAGATGCTTGTGGATCACCATGGGTGTTTCACAGACATTAATGCAGGCTGGCCTGGAAAGCTGCATGACACACATCTTTCGGAACACTGGCCTGTTCAAGAAGCTGCAAGTAAGGACTTTCTTCCCAGACCAGAAGATCACCACAGAGGAAGTCAAAATTCCCATTGTGATCCTGGGAGACCCCACCTACCCCTTAATGCCATGGATTATGAAGGGCAACTTGACAGGAGCAAGGACCGATTCAACAACAGGCTGAGCAAATGAAGAATGACTGTTGAGTCTGCATTTGGTCATTTAAAAGCCCACTGGTGATGCCTGTATGGAAAGCTGGACATGGCCAATGACAATATTCATATGCTTATAGCTGCATGCTGTACACTCCATAATATTTGTGAAGGGAAGGGTGAAAGCTTCACTCAGGGCTGGAACACAGAAACTCAGCACCTGGAAGCTGAGTTTGAACAGCCAGAGACCAGGGCTATTAGAGGGGCACGGCACGGAGCCATAAGGATCAGGGATGCCTTGAGGCAGCAATTTGAAGCTGAAATCCATTAATATTCGTTGCTATGCTCAGGATTGCAGTGTTTGTAATGCTAGGAGGTGACTAGTACACATGATGCAATAAGAGATTTAACATAATTGCATGTTGCTTTGCAGTGCTCTTTTTGCTTTCATTAATAGAATAAAGTTGCTTTCAAACCAATACAATTCTTTTATTAAAAGACAACAACTGGAGGAGAGAGTCAAATGACAAAAATACACCAGCAAGGATGGGGATGGGGGAAGGGAAGGTCCCAGGAGGAGGAGGGCTCCCGGACAGCTAAAGATTTGTGTATGTCCAGGGATCATATCAGATCTTCTCCTTTGGAGTACGATGCAGTGTGTGCTGTACTTCATCAGGGCCAAACTGCAGAGGGATGGGTGTTGAGTGCAGTGGGTGGACTGTGAGGAGGGAGGAGTGGAATACTGCTGGTAGAGAGTGGAGCCAGGAGGTTGGTCAGAATGTGTTGGTGGTGTGTTGGGGGTGGTATGGAAAAGAGTTTTGTGACAGTGGCTGCAGGGGAGGACGGGTGCAGACATGCTCAGTTTGAAGAGTTCATATCGCCTGGAGTGTATCCACTTGGCACTCCATAACAGTTAAGAGCCGCTCCATAGCTTCTTTCTGGTGTGTCGCATTGTCCTTTCGGCCCATCTTCTCGCTGTCCCGCTACTCCTTCAATTCCTGTTTCTCAACAGCAGAGTGCATCATAACCTCACGGAGAATGTCATCCTTGGCTCTTGTGGCCACTTTCTAATTCTACGCAGCTGTTCTGCAGCCGATAAGGGAGGTTGGCCTTCCAAGGTCATGTCCATGAAGTTTAAAATGCAACATTTTACAAAAGCAGTATTGTTTGCAGCACAGACAAAACTGATTCAGTGCTTTTAAAACACTGTCAGAACTCACATACCTGTCACTAACTGGAAGACCCCAGATAAGTACACATGAGCCACAAGACACTCAAAATTGTGAGTAGCCACAGAGGTGGGGTGAATCACTGTCCCTGGACCCTGCTGTACACTGGGCATGTGGCTCTTGGAGAAAGCCAGCACTGTAGGGGGGCTTGATAATCATTCCTGTCCCCACACTTTCCACAGGATGTGATCATTATAGAAGATATCTTGCTGCTGAGGGTGAGCAGAGAATCAAGGGAGGCTCTTCTCCAAGCCTGTGGTTTACACCCTGGCCCCTATGTGGCTCGCCTGTGTGCAGTAATGGTCTCTTCCACGCCCCCGCCCCTCCACCCCATCATGGCAAAGTTGCACAGGAAATTTACCATTAATGGGGCAAGAAACAAAGCAGCTCTGCCGACGAACCTGCAGCAGTGGATTGCCCAGTATCTCCACGAGAGTTTCCTGAAGATCTCTGAGGGAGATTCCCATGAAGTAAGGAAGTTGATCAACAGCCTGTTCCGCAGCTCAGACTAGGTATGTGGAGGAAGACAAGCAGGGCCGGTGCAACCATTTAGGGCAACTAGGCGGTTGCCTAGGGCTCTGGGATTTAGGGGGCGCCATTTTCTTCAGCAGCAACCGTGGCGGCCGGATCTTCAGCCACCCCGGTTGCCGCTGGCATTTAGGCGGAGGGAGCTGGGGCAGGGGAGTGCGGGGAGGGCTGCCTGCACAAGTAATGGTGGGGCGGCACACAGGGGAACTCTCCGCCCCAGCTCACCGCTACCCCGCCTCCTCCCAGAGCACTCTTTGACTGCTTCACTTCTCCCGCCTCCCAGGCTTGCGGCTCCAATCAGCTTAGGTGCCACAAGCCTGAGAGGCGGGAGAAGTGAAGCAGTGACGGCGTGCTCGGGGTGCTTGCGTGCGGAGCAGGGGTGAGCTAGGGCGGGAGTGGTGCCTCAGGGTGGAGAGCTACAGCAAGGGGGGTAACACAGGGCAGAGGTAGGGAGCGGCCGTGGGGGGGAGTTCCTCAGGGTGAGGGTCCGGGGGGGGCGCAAGGTGGAAGTTTTGCCTAGGGCGCGAAACATCCTTGCACCGGCCCTGGAGACAAGCCTGCTCCCCACAAAACTCCTGCCCCCAACAAATTGCTTCAGCAATTCCCCAAAATCAGATCCACTTACCAGAGGCCTCCTCTCCTGTTTGCACTTCATCAAGATCCAGCTGCTGTGACTGACCAGGTTCCTCTGGGGTAGAAAAGAGATGCTGACTGCATGGATCTCTGGCCTCCAAGACATCCTCTGCCTCTGCATCCCTCTCCCCATCTTCGTCCAAGATTTCCTCCTCCTGGTTCGGTCCACACTCAACTGGCATGTGAGCCAATGAAGTATCCACAAAAGCCTTTGCAGTGGATGAGGGGTTGCCACCAAGTATAGCATCCAGTTCTCTGTAGAACCGGCAGCTCATGGGCACAGCACCAGAGCAACAGTTTGTCTGTTCCCCATACTCCATTTTGTTTTTGTTCTCCTGTGGCCTCCCCTCCCTGGCTGTTAAGTTGTTTAGCAGGAGGGCCCCTTAAAGTTGTTTACCAAGAGCCATTGCCCTTTTCAAAGGGATGGCCAATTGTGCTAAGTGGGACCACTGCCCTGTTCAAAGGGTTAGTCCTGTTATCACCTTGTTAAACCTGGGCTCGGTGTAGGGTGGACAATGT
>NC_133771.1:27974947-27980280 GCF_003597395.2 Chelonoidis abingdonii | reverse complement strand
CATACCCCTCACTATTGAATTTTCCCTGTTTTTTGCATTTTCTTAATAAAGTTTATTTTGCACCCCACCTGTGTGGTAATTGCTCCCCAAGATCCCATATACCTGCTGGCAGGGACACAGTTTGCCTCCCGCACCGTGTGGTAGGCGTTCCACAGCTCCTTCACTTTTACCCTACAGAGCAATGTGTCCCAGTCATGGCCTCTTTCTATCATGCATCATGAAATCTATCTGTAGGTATCATAATTCCTATGGCTGGAGTGCAGCTGGGACTGCACAGCTTCCTCTCCCCAAACGCTGATGAGGTCCAGCAGCTTGGCATTGCTCCAAGTGGGGGATTGCCTGGTGCGTGGAGCAGGCATGGCCACCTGGAAAGATGCGCTGAGACCACTGCACACATCACCGAGCAAACAGGAATGGGCCTTTCAAATTTTCAAAGGCATTTATGGGGTGCAGATGATGGTTGGTCACCTGAGGGCAGGACAGTAGAGTTCAAACCGATGACCAGAGACGTAAGAACAGGCATTATGGGACATCTGGAGGTCAATCGCAGTGCTGTAATCACCACGGTGTTTACACTGGCCCTGCAGTGCTGTAGCCCCAATGCAGAAAGCTCTATGCCTCTCATCAGGGTGAGTTTTGTTTTTTTTAAGAGCGCTGCATCTGCACAGTTTCTGCGCACTAAGTGGCTTAGCAGTTTGTACACCTCAGGAGTTACAGCACAGAAAGCCGCAGTGTAGGTGGGGTCTAACTCCAGAAGAGGTTCACAGCTGAAGATCCTGTGTGGAGGGAGGCACCTTCTTTGGCCCATTAACCAGGTACACAAAGTCAGCCATTTAGGTGCCTAAGCCCCTCTCCTCACCATTTCACTCCTGACTAGCCTAGGTGGCACCCTGCTCACATGGCCAGTTTCTGAAGATCACTTCCTTTGACATCTAACTCTCCCCATGTGCTCTATGGGGAGCCTGGGTATTTAACTCGGGGCTGAGAATTCTACTGGTCAGCAAGCTATGGAGGTTAGAAAGTATGACCCTTGCAGTCTCTTCTAACTCTATGTACAGGATTAGGTGGTGCAATGCTGAGCCAACCAATGACTAAATATCTTCAGGGATCTGGGCCCTTGTGTGTGTTTACGTGTGTGTGTGTGCATGCATGTGCGTATACAGCCATGCACACAATTCTCTTTATGTTCAGAATGGACTCCAGACTCACTATATCCATACTTGTTGCTACAGCATGCTATTTTGACTGCCACAGAATGCAGTGAGTCTCCTTTCTCCATGGCACTATCATTCCAAGACCCTGCCAAGTTTGTGAAGTGAGGGTTCCAAAGTCACACTTGAGATAGGCCCTTTCCTGAATGCCACACCACAGAGCCAGACATAACAATTGTAAGAGTTCTTGTGAAACTAGCTGGAATGGAAAAAGAAGAGTTGAGATCCAAGGTTTACAAAAGAATTCAGTACCCAAGAATTTTAATTTAGGCACCTAGACAAAGTGAGCAGATTTTCAAGAGTGCTCAGCACTCAACAGCGTTTTAAGTATTTAAATTGGAGCAGAAGTTCTTTTGAAAATCTGGACCTTAACATTTCCTAGATACATGATTATAAAGCCAGTGTAACAGTCCCTAGGACTTGCCTGAATTAATTCTTGTTTGAACTAGAACATCTCTTTTTTTTTAAAAGTCCAGTCTTGATTTAAAGATCGCCAGAGATTAAGGATCTATTGGGTAAATTGTTCTAATCATGGTTAATTACCATTACTTAAGAAAAGTATTTCCATTTTTTTAAAAGAAAGAGTCAAAGTATTTGCTCTCTGACTGAGAAAATGAGACAAAAATGGCAAAAGCATGATTTAAAAAAAAAGTACAAAAATTTGAACATTGTTTTGGAGTAACTAATGAATTATTATTTTCAATTATTTTTATCTACAGAGATTATGACAAGGTAGGAAATGGGAACGCTTGCAACAGTTTACAAGTTGTTTTTTCACGAATCATTCAGGTTGAATTCAAACAGAGGAATTCACAAGGCAGTTAGAAGGAATATTTTTAGAAAGTTACTTTAAACATTTCAATTAACTCTGCTAACAAGTTAATAATTTGTTTATTTTTAATGCACTTGTGACAATGAAAGACTAGTGGGGATTGTTTTTAAATGTCAAACTGCTTGGTTAATTTATGTATTATGTTAATTTATATTTTAACACCCAAAGGATGCAATACATGTAGAGAGGAGACATTTTCTCCATCCACATGAATACCAAGATATTTTAAAATTAATTTTGCAACGTGTGATTTAATATTTTAATCTACTCAGCATACACAAATGTGAAGTGTGATTTTGTAAACTTCTTATAGACTTTTCTGACATCAGAAAGTACAGACTACATCTGAAGTCTCATTAAAAAGTGTGCAATAAAAATGTCAGAACCTACATTTTAAAGATCCATTTCAACTTAAAATTCATATTTTGTAATACATGTATATTACTAACAATTAAAATAATTAAAAGCAAAAGAATTATAATTGCCCAGTTTAATTTTCCACACTTTTAAAGGAAGGAATGAACAAACAAATAAGGAAAGCATCCTTAGCAGCATTATCTACCCACACAGTACTTGACTCTTGAAATATATTCATAGTTATAAAATATATTAAATGAAAGTGAAATCCAGTGGTATGTTTTATATCTCCCAGTCTGTGCCTAATCCACAGAAGATGTGAATCTGTGATATCTCTCAGGTAGTACGCCTGCCTCTTAAACTCAAACTGTGGAGACTTGTGCTTTTCGCTCTGAGAGCTCTGATTCAATCTTTGCTGCTGTCAACCAAGATGATAGCTATCACAGAAGCATAGACCTGCTCCTGCTTCCAGGGAAATTAGTAAGAATGCTTCCAGTATGGCAGCAGAATTAGGCCCAAGTTAAGGATCTATATTCCCTAGGGGAAATTCATGCTTCCAGAGATGTCCTGTATTTGACCTATGCAGTATCATCAGCTCTGTATGTTCAAAAATTCAAGTCAAGTCCTAAAACTCATGAGCATAGCTTAAGAATCATGGAAGTTTTTAGTTTGTTTTTTGAAGTGGATATTTTTTTTTAATTCACTTTCTCTTTTCTGAGCCTTCCAGGTTCACTTAAATCATCCTAAAATTCAGTAGAATCAAGTGCAAAGTACTACACTTACGAAGGAAAAATCAAATGCACAACTATAAAACAAGGAACAACTGTCTAGGCAGTAATACTGCTGAAAAAGGATCGGACAGTTATAACAGATCACAAATTGATTATGTGCAAACAGGACACAAAAACAAAGTGCAAGAAAAAAAGGCAAACAACATTCTGGGGTGTATTAACAAGAGTGCTGTATGTAAGATCAGGGAGGTAATTGTCCTGCTCTACTAGGCAATGGTGAGGCCTCAGCTGTAGTAATGTGCCAGTTCTGGGCACTACATTTTAAGAATGTGTAGAAGAGAGCACAAAAATGATCAAAGACTGAGAAAACCTATTCACATATGTCAGGTTAAAAGTCTGGGCATGTTTAGTCTTGAGAAAAGACAACTATGGGGGGACCTGTTAACAGTTCATATATGTTAAGGGCTGTTATAAAGAGGACTGTGATCAATTATTCTCAATGAATTATTCTCAATTTAAAATCCTCAGCAAAGGTTGATTAGGTTAGATATTGGGGTAAACTGTCTTACTATAAGGATAGTTAAGTCCTGGAATAGACTTCTAAAGAAGAGTGTGAAATCCCCATCATTGGAGGTTTCTAAAATCAGTTTAGACAATCACTTGTTAGGGATAGTTTATTGCAATTTCGTTGTAAGCGTGGTGGTTCCAGGATATGAGATAGAGAAGGTGGGTGAGGTAATCTTTTACTGGCCAACCTTCTGTTGGTGAAGGGGAAGCTTTTGAGATGCAAGGAGTTCTTCTTCAGGTCTGGGAAAAGAAATCAGCGTCACAGCTAAATACAAAGTGGGACAGATTATCAAGAATGAGTTAATATAAGTTGCAGGAGACTATTTAAAGTGAAGTGGATTAACACCCCTGTAGTCATAGGACAAAGGAGGCTTAGGAAGTTACAAATGGTTTTAAATGAGTCATAAAGCCAGTGTCTGTTGACCTGTGGCTTTTGGTGTCTAGCAGAGTTATGAACTTAAATTGCCAGACTCTTCTTTTGAAGGTGTCATGCAGATTTCTTTTGGGGATTAGAACTGAGAGGTCAAATATGGAGTGATCTCTTTGTGAAAGTGGGTGATTGGGTGTTTGTGTCTTATTCTTCTGTGTGGGTCATTCAAGAGCATAGTGGTTTCACCCACATAGTTGTTGGGGCATTTCATGCACTGCATGAGGTACACCACATATTGTCATAGATACGTGTAGGATTTATGGATCTTGAAAGGCATGTTGGGAGTATTGATCATCATAGCAGTGGAAATATGTCTATATCTGTTGTTATGGCAGGATCTGGTGCCACTTTGAGTTGGTGCATCCTCGTCTGTGGTGATGAGCTTGGCACAGGCCAGAAGAGGGGGTTCTGGAAAGTTCTCTGTCAGTTTGTGGTCCCCATTAAGTATTTGTTGTAACTATTTGATGATATTCTGTAAGGGTTCCAGGGTGGTGTGGTAGCTGATGACTAGGGCTCAGTGGGATTTCCTCCCCTCCCCCCCATATTGAAGCAGGTTGTCTTAGGGCAGTGGTGGGCAATCTGTGGCCCATCGGGGCAAGCTGATTGGGGGCCGGGAGACATTTTGCAGATGTTTACCATCCGCAGGCACTGCTCCACCTCCTCCCAGCGGCCACAGTTCACTTCCAGCAGCTCCCATGGGCTGGGAAGAGTGGCAGGCCACAGGGACATGCTGGCCACCATTGTCTTAGGGTATTTGGGTGGCCTATTCTATTTTGTGATCTACGTCTCTGGTGGAGTGAGCTAGGTGTACTTGGTCCTGCCTCAGTGCAGGGACCTCTGGCCCCTTTCAGCTCTACATTACTGTGATTCAACATTTTCAGCTTTCCTCAGCAACCAGAAGGGCTACACATATTTGTTTGTTTTTTTAAAGAATGCTGAGAATCTCGCAGTCACAAGATTACCAAAGCTGGGAGTCAAGACAAATACCACCTATCATAAAATTTGCAATCCCTGTGGCTAGAATTAGCCACATTGCATATGCATCACTGTAGTCTGCTTAAAAGCCCTGTCATAAACAGATAGTTAAGGGTTAATGTCTCTTTTACCTGTAAAGGGTTAAGAAGCTCAGTAAACCTGGCTGACACCTGACCAGAGGACCAATGGGGGGACAAGATACTTTCAAATCTTGGTGGAGGGAAGTCTTT
>NC_133771.1:27972202-27974685 GCF_003597395.2 Chelonoidis abingdonii | reverse complement strand
GAGGGGAAAGTTTTTGGGGGACAGAGAGTGCTCCAGACACTGGAATTCTGGATGGTGGCAGTGTACCAGATCTAAGCTAGTAATTAAGCTTAGAAGTGTCCATGCAGGTCCGCACATCTGTACCCTAAAGTTCAGAGTGGGGAAGGAACCTTGATGTTTATTTTTTTAAAGAATGCTAAAAATCTTGCAGTCACAAGATTACCAGAGCTGGGAGTCAAAACAAATACCACCTATCATAAAATTTGCAATCCCAATGGCTAAAGTTAGCCACATTGCATATGCATCACTAGTCTGCTTAAAAGACCACATAATAGGGTTTAGTTGGGAACTGGCAGATTGTGTAGATCCAGAATTTGACCAATGGTGAATTTCACTGTAACTGACTGTGCAGGGAAAACAGTGAAATTAACTAAAACCAAAAATGCTTTCAAATACATAAAAGCAAAACAAACTAAAAATCCCTGCCCTTAATCCCCATCCCTGACTAATTTATTTCAGTTATACTAAATTTATGGATTACTTGAAACAATCATAGGTGCGATATTTCCAGAAAGAAATGTGATTGAAGAATATTACTTGGGATCTGTTATAAATATATCCGTAACATTGGAGTTGTTATACATGAGATTTACTGCTTTTTTCAGGTAAGCAGACATTCAAGTTAAGAGTGGAACAATGCAATTCTTTGTGCCTATTATGAGGTATTAAACAAAACCTGTGCAGTATCTGTCTGTATGGTGGAGAAGGGAAAAGGAGATGAACAGAGAAAGAAATTAAAAACATCTCTAAGCCAGGAATAAGACAAGACATTATGTTCTTTTAAAAAACTTTGTAACTTAATAGCAGACGTGGATGATAAGAGAAACAGTTGGTATCACATACAGTATAAAAGGTGGAAAGCTGATTGTAACAGCAACCAATAGCATTACTATACATCATTTGCACTTGCAAGTTTATATTAGAGGGTCCATGTGAAAATATGCTTTTTAGCCCAATGAAGTTATGCTATAAATATTGCCGGAGTGTGTGTGACTGTTTGCTGACATTGAAACATCCCTGTGTTCTGTGCATCCTCTCATAAGCATAGTCCCTCCATCACCCTAATCCTCAAAGACAACAGGGACAACTTGCTCTTGAGCAATGCTAATAGATTGTCAAGACTAGATCTGAATCTTTCCTAAGATGTTCTATTTCTCTGTTTCTTCACTGGGCTCCAAGGATAGAAGGGAATGTTTTATACATGGTTGTAGTTTTTTTAACTTATTTTAATCTTTTCTACCAGAACAAATATTTCTCACATCACTACAGCTCACAGTTGATACCTCAAATAACCCAACACTCATGGACCTCATTTCCACTTAAAAGTATTAGTCTTCCTGTCTAGGAACAGAGGCACCTTTGTAGAACCCATTGTCTGATTTCCCTGTCAGGTCAGATCCTCTTGATTCATCGCTTGTGTCACAAATGTGCTTTATTTTATCTTGTCACGGGGTTTTTCGTTTTTATTTTTTTACCAGCAACACCTGGGCTTTGGAAGGGATTTTTAATCTTCTTGTAATGCCACTTCAGCATTTATAATACACTGCAGAGGCCTTGTGATGGGGTATATAAACCCTGGACTAGTATGGAAGTGGTTAAGGAGCTGCTTTGGGCTAGAAAGGCCTCACTCCTCCACACATGCGCGTCATGCCAGGACTGAATGAAGAGTTAAAAGGGACAGAATGTTTTTCAGATTGGGCCAACCCTGGGAAGGAAACAGTTTTTTGAGCCTCCCTAACCCTGAAGAGGACTGGGCGCTTGCAAAGCCCCGGCCCTTGCAGAAGGAGGTGTCATATAGCATAAGTCCCAATTCTGAACCTTAGCGTCCAAAATGTGGGTGCCTGCATGAAACCTCCAAGCTTAATTACCAGCTTATATCTGATAGCGCTGCCACCAGCCAGAAATTCCAGTGTCTGGCTCACTCTGGTCTCCCCAAAACCTTCCCTGGGGGACCCCAAGACTCAGATGCCGAGTCTCACAACAAAGGGAAATAACCCACTTCCCTTCCCCCTCTTTACCTCCTCCCAGATCTTCCTGCCCTGGGTACTCTAGGAGATTACCCTGCTTCAATTCCTTGAACCACAAACACAGAGAGATCAGGTTTCTCCCTTCGTTTCCTGTAGCCTTACCAGAGAAAAAAATCCAAAACAGGTCTTTAAAGCAAGCTTTATAAAAACAGAAAAAAAGACCATAAAAATGTCTCTGTATCAAGTGACAATATACAGGGTCATTGGCCTTAAAAGAAGCAAAATGAATAAACAGCCTTATCCAAAAAGAAATACCAATTGAAACATCCAGCAAATACGCCACCATGTAATACAAAATATACATAATAAGCCTATTGTCTCCTACTTTGTACTTCACTTGGAAACAGAAGATTAGAACAGCCTGAGATAGAGAGATCACTCTCAGAGACGAGAGAGCACAGAGACGAAAAAAAGAAC
>NC_133771.1:27831385-27970232 GCF_003597395.2 Chelonoidis abingdonii | reverse complement strand
ACACACCCAAAACTTCCTCCCCTTTGAGATTTGAAAAACCTTGTTTCCTGATTGGTCCTCTGGTCAGGTGTTTGGTTCCCTTTGTTAACCCTTTACAGGTAAAAGAAACATTAACCCTTAGCTATCTGTTTATGACAGGAGGGTTCAGGACCCCTTATATGAAGCAGAAAGAGGACTGATATTTACTTTCACTGAAACTCTAATGGACAGTGATAGCCCCATGGCCCCTCTGAAGTAAGCGAGGGCCATATTCTGGAGAGAGCTGCCAACAGGGTCCCCCCTCTGTTTTGTTTAGCCCCATTTACTGACTGCAGGCTGTTTTGTGGCTTCACCTGGGACCCTGACAGGGGACCAGACTCCAGAGGCCTCAGCCATAGGGTTGAGGGCTGACCTGTTAGAAAGATGCCCTGTACACCTGCTAGTGTGGGGATAATTGGACTGGGGTGTGTACTTCCCATGTAGGTCCTAGAGGGGGCACTCTACAGACAGACTCATGACAGGCCTATGAACAAAGGCTACTTTACACCCCTTTGACAGTAAAGTGACCTTAAAGTAAGCCACATTTTCACCCACTTTAGGTAGTATAAAGGGCCCCTAGTGTAAGTGATAATTGGGCCCCAAATGCATTAGAGTGGGGGAGGCCCTTCCTCTTCCCTCCCAGCAAACCCTCAAGATGACAGCCATAATATGGCTGGGATTACAAGACATGCAAGATGGTTAATGCAGCTGGTGGCATACCCAGTCTACACACCAGTGTGTGCTGGCTGTGTGGTACTGTAGGCACCACAGCGTATACCTTTAAGCTGCAGCATGACTCTCTGTCATGCATCCCACACTACTGCTGGAAGCATAACATCTTCCTCTTTGCTCCCTCTAACCTAATATTCAGAGGGCCACGATTTGGTCCTTAATGTTTTTCATGATTGTATTACAGGCAGTTTTGTAGCTCTAGCAAATGCATTGAAGGGGTGCATTGATTTACCCATGCCAGAAAAAGTGCAAGAATCATGTGTGAAGACACAGAGTCAAGGATTAGTCCTGTTTTCCACAAGACCAAACATAAATAAAAGAAACATGCCAGGATTTTGACTATTGAAATAGCATTATCCCTGCAAATAGTCTCTTGCTTAACCCTTGCACCTAACAATGCTTGGCAGACCACTCTTTTTATCTTTGCATGGAAATAATGGAAGGTTTAAAGAAGGTGGTGATCTACTTATTAGCCATGCATCGTTTCATTGTAAGGATTAATGGAGTTTTACATGGATGCAAAAAAGTGCCAGAAATATGCAAAGATCCTCTGTAGTTAAGAAAGGAATCCTTGCCTTTTAGAATCATAGACTATTAGGGTTGGAAGGGATCTCAGGAGGTCATCTAGTCCAACCCCCTGCTCAAAGCAGGACCAATCCCCAACTAAATCATCCCAGCCAGGTCTCTGTCAAGCCAGGCCTTAGAAACCTCTAAGGAAGGAGATTCCACCACATCCCTAGATAACCAGTTCCAGTGCTTCACTACCCTCCTAGTGAAACAGTGTTTCCTAATATCCAACCTAGATCTCCCCCTACTACAACTTGAGTCCATTGCTTCTTGTTCTGTCATCTGCCACCACTGAGAACAGCCTAGCTCCATCCTCTTTGGAACCCCCTTTCATGTAGTTGAAGGCTACTATCAAATCCTCCCTCACTCTTCTGCAGACTATATAAACCCCGTTCCCTCAGCCTCTCCTCATAAGTTATTTGCCCCAGCCCCCTAACCATTTTTGTTGCCCTCTGTTGGACTCTCTCCAATTTTTCTACATCCTTCATGTAGCGTGGGGCCCAAAATTGAGGCCTCACCAATGTTGAACAGAGGGGAATGATCACATTCCTCGATCTGCTGGAAATGCTTTTACTTATACAGCCCAAAATGCCTTTAGCCTTCTTGGCAACAAGGGCACACTGTCAGCTCATATCCAGCTTCTCATCCACCAAACCCCCAGGTCATTTTCTGCAGAATTGCTGCCTCGCCACTCGGTCCCTAGTCCGTAGCAGTGCATGGGATTCTTCCTTCCTAAGTGCAGGACTCTGCACTTGTCCTTGCTGAACCTCATCAGGTTTCTTTTGGCCCAATCCTCTAATTTGTCTAGGTCCCTCTGTTCCCTATCCCTACCCTCCAGCGTACCTACCACTCCTCCCAGTTTAGTGTCATCTGCAAACTTGCTGAGAATGCAGTCTACGCCATCCTCCAGATTAATGAAGATATTGAATAAAACTGGCTCCAGGACGGACCCGTGGCGCACTCCGCTTGATACCGGCTGCCAACTAGACATGGAGCCATTGATCACTACCCATTGAGCCCGATGATCTAGCCAGCTTTCTCTCCAGCTTATAGTCCATTCATCCAACCCATACTTCTTTAAATTGCCGGCATGAATATTGTGGGATACTGTATGAAAAGCTTTTCTAAAATCAAGGAATAACACATCCATGGCTTTCCCCTCATCCACAGACCCAGTTATCTCATCATAGAAGGCAATTAGGTTAGTCAGGCATGACTTGCCATTTGTGAATCCATGCTGACTGTTTCTGATCACTTTCCTCTCCTCAAAGTGCTTCAAAATTGATTTCTTGAGGACCTGCTCCATGATTTTTCCAGGGACTGAGGTGACGCTGACCACTCTGTAGCTCCCTGGATCCTCCTTCCTCCCTTTTTTAAAGATGGGCACTATATTAGCCTTTTCCCTGTCATCTGAGACATCCCCCGATCACCATGTGTTTTCAAAGATAATGGCCAATGGCTCTGCAATCATATCAGCCAACTCCTTTAGCACCCTCAGATGCAGTGCATCTGGCCCCATGGACTTGTACTTGTCCACCTTTTCTAAAAATAATCCTGAACCACTTCTTTCTCCAGAGAGGGCTGGTCACCTCCTCCCCATACCGTGCTGCCCAGTGCAGTAGTCTGGGAGCTGACCTTGTTCGTGAAGACAGAGGCAAAAAAAGCATTGAGTGCATTAGCTTTTTCCACATCCTCTGTCATTAGGTTGCCTCCCCCATTCGATAAGGAGCCCACACTTTTCCTGACCGTTTTCTTGTTGCTAGCATACCTCTAGAAACCCTTCTTGTTACTCTTAATATCCCTTGCTAGCTGCAACTCAGCTGTGATTTGACCTTCCTGATTTCACTCCGGCATGCCTGAACATTATTTTTATATTCCTCCCTGGTCATTTTCCCCCTTTGTCCTTGCATATGGTTCTTTAGGAAAAAAACAAGACTATATAAATTCATGCAGGATAGATCCATCAATGGTTATTAGCCGGGATAGGCAGGGATGCTGTCCCTAGCCTCTGTTTGCCAGAAGCTGGGAATGAGTGATAGTGAATGTGTAAGAGGTTTGGTCACAGAGACCTGCTTGGGACTGTCACTTGATGTGCTGGAATTACCTCTGAGCCCGTTTTCCCTGCAAGCTTGTGACTCCAGAACCCTGCCTTGTTGAGCCAGACTTGCTAGCCTGCTGCAACACAGATCCAGGTCCGGTCCATGTCCCCAAAGCTGCAGACTTTAGCCAAAAACTGCTCAGCTGGTCACCTATCTCCAGCACCCAAACACACAGTTCCCAATGGGCTCCAAACCCCAAATAAAAGCTTATACAGGGTAAAATCAAATCGTCTGCCCTCTATGACACTGATAAAGAGAGATGCACAGCTGTTTGCTCCCCCAGGTATTAATCACTTACTCTGGGTTCATTAATAAACAAAGGTGATTTTATTAAGTATAAAAAGTAGGATTTAAGTGGTTTCAAGTAATAACAGACAGAACAAAGTAAGTCATCAAGCAAAAACATGCAAGTCTAAACCTAATACGTTAAGAAACTGATTACAGGTAAAATCTCACCCTCAGAGATGTTCCAATAAGCTTCTTTCATGGACTAGACTCCATTCTGGTCTGGGCCCAATCCTTTCCCATGGATTAAGTCCTTGTTAGTTCCAGCAGACATCTTAGGTGGAAAGCAGTGGTGTTCTCATGACTGACAGCCCCCTTTGTTCTGTTCCACCCCTTTTATAGCTTTGGCACAAGGTGGGAATCTTTTGTCTCTCTGGGTCCCCACCCCTCCTTCCACATGGAAAAATACCAGATTTAAGATGGATTCCAGTATCAGGTGACTTGTTCACATATCCTGTGAGATCCCCAGCCTGCATTCTTCCAGGGCTGACCCACATGCACCCAGGAAGGCTTGCAAGTAAACAGACCGTTTACAACAAATTGAGCAAGTCAATGGGAGCCATCAAGCTTCCAAACCACCATTAATGGCCCACACTTTGCATAATTACAATAGGACCTTAGAGTAATACTTCATATTCCTAGTTTCAGATACAAGAATGATACATTCATACAAATAGGATGATCACAATCAGTAGATAAGATTTGTAATGATACTTTACAAGAAACCTTTTTCATAAAGCATATTCCAGTTACATTATATTCACACTCATTAGCATATTTCCATAAAGCATTATGGAGTACAATGTCCAGGTACCTGATGATTACCTGTTCATTCCCTGTAGGGCACCTGGCATTGGCTACTGTTGGAAGACAGGATACTGAGCTAGCTGGACATATGGTCTGACCCAGTATGGCCATTCTTATGTTCTTAAGTCTTGCACTAAAACAGTGCAAGGGAAATGTCTGCCCAAACAACTTGCTTAAGCCTGCCACAAAAAACACCACATGGTTAATTCATTCACCATCACAAATTAAAAAGAGAACAGCCTTAAAAAAAAAAAAAAACACTCATACCTAGTTAAATGTTTCCTCAGAAACCCAAAAGTAAAATAGAATCTACAATATGAGATAAATTTTAAGAAGCATGGACTGGCAGAAAAGGACTGTTTCTGGAGTGAAAAGTAATTCATTCATTGTCACCTGATATTTAGTGACTAAATTTATGTGCTTGCAATCATACAGCACTGAAGGGATTTAGTGTCTACACCATAAAACTGGAAGTCAGAACTCTTACACTCTACTCCCAGATGTTCGACTGATTTGCTATATAACCCTGCTCAAGTCACTTAATTCTGTGTCTAAATTTATCCATTTGCAAGTTGGGTATAAGACAATACCTACCTACAAAAGGGAATTGTAGGTTTCATTAATAAGGGTTCTATTCTACTAGTCTCTCTCCTGCTGAGAAGTAGTTATTCACACAGTTCCATTGTACATAATGAGACTGCTCATATGAGTAATTGCTACTTAGCCAGACTAAATATAAACAAGATTTCGGCCTCGATTGTAAAGTGATTTGAGGTGCATGGACAAGAGATTCTACAGAAGTTGACTTCATAACAGTAACAAGGACCTGGTTAATATCTAATGATAGTTGTGAAAGATGAGCCTTTTAACGACCATTTAAATATTTAAAAACGCTATTATGTTTTTAGCCAAGGATTGCACCTTACACTGACATAGATCAGAATAAAAAATATCATTTGGATGCACATTTCTCTTACAATATCAGCTGAGCATGTGAAGGAGAAAGCATGGTATTATACCATATAATCTATGCATGTCAATTACCCTATATACCTCTGATCTTGAGATATGATCGATGTCCATCAATGTCTCCTTATGCACAAGTTCAAATATTCACAGTTTCTACCTTTCAGGAACTTCTTTCCCTGAAACTAACATTTTTTAAGACCTAGTCAAGCAATTTCACATATTTCAGTTCTCTGTACCAAATAGCATTGTACTCAATTGACAAGTGTTCTGCAGCTATATTTATTTGTCCTTGAGATATTTTCCTCTTCATATCCCTCTTTAAGAATCCTTTGCAGCTTCTGTGTGCATTTTCCAAACTCCGTATAGATGTTGTGTTACTGTTTTGCCTGAGAGATTTTTAATACAACAACATAGTTGCAATAATGATAAGTATCAGAGGGGGAGCTATGTTAGTCTGAATCTGTAAAAGCAGCAGAGAATCCTGTGGCACCTTATAGACTAACAGACATTTTGGATCATGAGCTTTCGTGGGTGAATACCCACTTCATCAGATGACAAAGTGGGTATTCACCCACGAAAGCTCATGCTCCAAAACGTCTGTTAGTCTATAAGGTGCCACAGGATTCTCTGCTGCAATAATGGTAATTAACCATAAATAATTAATGTCCAAATCTTCTTTGGATTACAGAATCTCTTGAATAGAGGAATCTCTCATATGAATAGCTAGTTAAAAGAATCTCATTTTAAGTATGCAGTAGATGGTCTTGACATGTGAATGTCAAGCCCGTCTAAGTAGGTAGGGGAGTGGAAGCATTAAAATGGGTCCAGGAAGAGCTCCTTGATTCACCACCCTGTGTCAGACCTAGCCACATGAGCTTCCCATGAAGATAAGAGTAAGAGCTTGAGCAGCAAGGACAATTGCTCTGTAATAGATATCAGCACTCAGCTCCACTTGCTTTCCAGATTCAAAAGAATAGATAAAACCCGAGCAGTATAATGGAATCTCTCTGCTCATGTGTCAGATAGCATAAGACCTTTCCGCCTCCCACCCTCCAAGAGTGAAGCCTATCAGATATTATGGCTTGTATTATGAGGATTCAGAACAACAGCTCTTTCCCTGACACTTCAGTGACAGGTCATCAATTTAGCCAACAAGCTTTTGTTTGGCTTTGTTTTGACAAGTCAGTTTGCTCAACTATTTTGAATGATCCGAAAACTGAACTGTTTGTTTTCACTGTCATTTAGTGCCAGGACAGTTCTCAAAATGTTGACTTTTAACTCATCTAAATAGATGAATGGCTGGCTTCAAGGTGAGTGATACTTGATTCATATTTCTGTATATCATCAGCTCCCATGAAAAGAATTGCAAGGGAGCTGAAGCAGGAAGGATAATTGCTCTGCAATAGGTTTCAGCACTCAGCTCCACTAGCTTTCAAGATTCAAAAGTAAAGATTAAACCCCTAAGGGAAAGAGAAGTCACTGCCTGCTTCTCAAATAGCATAAAGCCAGAAGGTGACCAGATGTCCCTATTTTATAGGCACAGTCCTGATATTTGGGGCTTTTTCTTATATAAGTGCCTATTATCCCCCACTCCGTGCCTTGATTTTTCACACTTGCTGTCTGGTCACCCTATAAATCCTGCTCCCCTCTCTTCCTCTGTCTTGCTTCAAGAGTGACCTCTAACATGCATGAGATACAAGGGGAGTGAGGGAATATCTTTTATTGGACCAACTTCTGTTGGTGAGAGAAACTTTTGAGCCACACACGGAGCTCTTCTTCAGGTCTGGGATGTAAGCTTTGTGCTATGAGCTTTCACATCAAAAGCTACCCCAGTGTAGATACAATGACAGGTCATGAGTTCACTTATTACAGTGACTTTTGGATAAAACAATTGGCTGAAATAAAATGGCAAGGTAAGGGGAAGTATATGTCTGATTCCTTGTCTTTTATTGCCCTGACAGCTTTACAGAATGGACCATGTGACATTGCACTCCATATGCATTATGAAAATATGCTTATGAATGCGAATATGATGTAACTTGAATATGCTTTATGCAAAAGGTCTTTTGCAAGGTATCATTACAAAGCTTATCATCTACTGAGTGTAATCATCCTATTTGTTTTCATGTACTATTTCTATGTCTAAAGTTAGGAGAATAAGATATAAACTTGTATTACTGATGTAAACATATTAAGTGGATATTAAGGGTGCTTCAGATTCAATGAACTATAAATGGCTCTGTTTATTTGCAAACCTTTCTGTGTATGTGTGGCCCTGGAAGAATGGATGCAGGGATCTCACAGAACATGTGATCATGTCACCTGATAATGAAATCCATCTTAAATCTGGTTCTTTTCCTTTTAGAAGGAGGAGTGGGGACCCAGAGAGACAAAAGATTCCCACCTTGTGCCAAAGCTATGAAAGGAGTGGAGCAGAACAAAGGAGGCTGTCAGTCATGAGAACACCACTGCTTTCCACCTAAGATGTCTGTTGGAACTAACAAGGACTTAATCCACGGGAAAGGATTGGGCCCAGACCAGAATGGAGTCTAGTCCATGAAAGAAGCTTATTGGAACATCTCTGAGGGTGAGATTTTACCTGTAATCAGTTTCTTAACGTATTAGGTTTAGACTTGCATGTTTTTGCTTTATTTTGCTTGATGACTTACTTTGTTCTGTCTGTTATTACTTGAAACCACTTAAATCCTACTTTTTATACTTAATAAAATCACCTTTGTTTATTAATGAACCCAGAGTAAGTGATTAATACCTGGGGGAGCAAACAGCTGTCCATCTCTCTCTCTCTCTATCAGTGACATAGATGATGGACAATTTATGAGTTTACCCTGTATAAAGCTTATACAGGGTAAAACAGATTTATTTGGGGTTTGGATCCCATTGGGAGCTGGGTGTCTGGGTGCTGGAGACAGGTAACCTGCTAAACTGTTTTCATTTAAAGCCTGCAGCTTTAGCGGTGTGATAAATAAAGGGAGAGTGGTAGCTCCCTTTTATGGACATCCAGCTAGCTGTAAAATCCCTCTTGGTGTCTGTTCTCTGCTTGCTTTACCTGTGGGTTTAAGGGGAAGTCCTCTCCCCCCATTTTAAAAAGTTTTAACCATCCCCTTGGCTCTTTTGGTCAGGTGTCCACTCCGTTTCTTTTACCTGTTGGCTTGTTAATTCTTTAGCGGTAAAGGAAGCAGAAAACAGACACCAAGAGGGATTTTACAGCTAACTAGAATATTTTCACTCCATGCATCTGAAGATTCTTTTCACCCACAAGGGCTTATGCCCAAATAAATCTATTAGTCTTAAGGTGCCACCAGACTCCTTGTTGTTTTTGTGCATACAGACTAACACTGCTACCCACCGATACTTGACTTAAAAGGGAGCTCCCCCACACACACACACGCACCTTCATTAATCACAGAGGGTGTGGCCCAGACCCTGGGTCTGTGTTGCAGCAGGCTAGAGTGTCTGGCTTAACAAGGCAGGGTTGTGGAGTCCCAAGCTTGCAGGTAAAACAGGCTCAGAGGTAATGTCAGCATGTCTGGTGACAGTCCCAAGGGACTGAACTCGTCATACCACTCAGCTGTTTTAATTAATTTGTCACCTCACAGTATATTTTCCTTTAAAAACACTCAGTGGGTCTGAAGGCAGGGAGTTGCCAGTAGCAGCACTACAAGTGCTGCACTTCCTGTGGATCACACTGCAGGACTTGCCACCTCTGCTTGTCATGCACATAGGATCCTAGCATGTAGGAGGAGGCTTTTTTATTCATAAAAAAAATCTAGGAAATTACACACACACCAATGCTAAAAACATTAAGGTTGCAAAGTTAAGCTGTTGAAAATTAGCAAGTGCCTGAATTAGATGCCTGTGCAACCTAATTTTGCCTTCCCTTTCCTCCTCCCTATGCATGCATTATGATACAATCTTTAATTCCGTAATCATGTACTTATTTTTCCCCCACTGGACCTTTGCCTCATTCAGTGAACAGGATGGACCTGCTCCAGTGATGAATCAGGATTTTATAGTACAGGAAACGGATGTCATTAGGACCCACCCACCCCTCATTTGTTGAGAAAGTTGGAAGGTGTGAACTATTTTTAGTACTGGGGTAGGTGAGTCTAGGCCCACCCAGAATCAAAATGCTGCCCTCTCGGCTAACAGGGAGGGACCGCTAAGCACATGCTACCATTGATTTCTAGGAACAACAAATGAAAAGATAGGAGTGGGTTTGAAATCAATGGTTGAAAATTAGGGATCTTGAGGGGTACACCAAGCAGAGAACACCTGACAGCACCCACTGCTCTTCAAAAGGTTTCTAGGGATGCTGCCCAGAGGAACTCTGCCCAGAGGTATGATTGGAGAGGCGATCACAAATAGGCCGCAGTTACAGAGCACCCCCCTGCCACCATCCAGCTTCCTCCTCCTGGTATGACAGATGACTTCAGTCACTGGTTAAGGTTAAGACACCGTACTGAGGTGGGGTTCAATTCCTATTCTCAGACTAGGAATGACATCTGTGATGATCTGTATTCTTATGTTCACCACTTTCATAAAACTATGATCAGTCTTGTACAAAGAATGCCTTGCAAGGTATAATTTGAAAGCTCAGTCTGCTGAACATTACTGTCCTGGTGAAATGTGTGGCAATATTGTTAATGTAAAATTTTAAAATTCTACTATACAAGACTTGTTTCAAATCTAGGGAAACTGCTTGAAACCAATTCCCCAGAGACAAAAGGCTAGTCAGCAGCTCAGCCAACTGTTAGCATAATCAAATGGATTATCACCTGAATAATTGGGCATTCTTTGGAAGGAAGAAGGGCAAGAGTCAGAAATGTACTTCTTGGCAACTGAATAACTAGAGGTTTCCATGTAAACAGACTGTCTCCTGGAAATTATTCTCAAAAAGGAGGAAACAATGGAAGAATAAGGAACAGAGGACACAAATCATCTCTCCCTTCATCTCTACTTATGTCATCAATAACATTTGAAAGAAAAAGGAAGCATCATTGCACTGGGGAGTGATCTTGGCTGAAAGGCATCCAGCCAGTAAGACTGCTAAAACATGTGGTAAAAGATTCCATGCTTTGAATTCACTTTAGCTTGTTAAGTTAGCTAGTAATTGGGTTTTACTTTTAATTTCTTTGTAACCAATTCTGACTTATGCCTTGTTACTTGTAAGCACCAAAAATCTATTGTACTGTAGTTAAACTTGTTTTATTATTTTATCAAAACCAGAGTGTTTGGATTAAAGTGTTTAGGAAATTCATTTGAGATACATGGATTTGAGCATATCATTTTCTATTAACTAAATGACGGACTTTCTATCAGCTTGTATCATCCAAAAGGAAAGAACTGGACAGTACAAGATGCACATTTCTGAGCACAAGTCTGGGACTGGGAGTTTGCTGGTGTGACTCATATAATTCAGAAATGCCTGGCTAAGACCACTCATAACTCAGCGGGGCCTAATTTACATGCGAGAGGCTGAATGTGAGCATGCTAGGTGGCTCTCACAGCGAAGCAGCATAAAAGCCACACCAGGTTGGAGAACTGAGGAGACAGCTGTTTAACTGTCCAGACTGTACCCTGGGGATGTCACAACATTAGCCTGTCTTTGTCTCGGGGCAATGCTACACTGGACTCTGTTGCCAGCATAGCTATATTGGTTAGGTAGGGGTTGGGTTTTTGTTTTTTTAAAACATAGCTGTGCCAGCTAATATTCCAGTGTAGATGCAGTAATACTGGCAGATAAGTGCTTCTACTTCACTCCTAGAAGGCTCCACAGAACTGTTCAGTGACAGAGCTTATTGAGGAGGGGAATGTAGTGGATACAGAGCCCATGGACAGGATCTCTGAGACCCCGTTGAGCCCAGACAGGCTCCAATAAGGAATGGGAAGGGACTCAGGTAGATGTAAATTTACTGTCCCCTTTTAGTGGACTGTACTCCTTTTTGCATAGCCCTGCAACGCTTCAAACCCCTTTTCAAAATGGTGGCCAACCATACACAAGCAGGGAACAATAGAATTCTGTTTTAAAGTAGTCAGTTTATTTTAAGAGCAGGTACTGGGAATTAATAGGCAAAAAGTTAGAGAAAGCATACTTTAAACATGCACTTTAGCAAAAGTCTTTGATGTATTTCAAGTAAAAAAACCTCTTGTATATAGAAAAGATTTCTGATAAAAAAAATGCAAGCATATTTCAATTAATTCAGAACTGAAAAAATGAATACATTCAAATCAATATCTGAACATTCAGATTAAATACATCAAAAATACAAAAGAATGCTTGCAAGCAGTCCATTAACTGGATATTCAGACTACATGATTTTGCTGAATGCTATTATAAACTTACTGGATGGAGGTTGTGTAGTCTAAAACACAAGAATTTCGTTCTTAAGTGTGAACGTCCAAGCACAGAACAAAAATTACTTGTATGCTGTGCTTAGAATCAAGAAAGCATTAGAAACTGCTAGTGGTTCAGGGTGCATGGCTTGGACTGGCTCACAGAACTAGACCACTACCCCAAATCTTCTCCACTTGCAGAGTTTCTAGTTTACTTTGGCTCAAATATCCTTTTGTCCTTTGGCATGATTTCACTGAAGTTGTTTGGCCCTCGCCTGCACATTTCTAGGAAGAGCAGCCACCTTTCGTCTGCTTCGGATAGAGTCCTTCCCATGCCACTTTGCAATAAGCTCCAGGATGCCACTGCTGCAAGGAACCCATCAGCATATGGACCCAAGCAACCTCCATCTTGAGCAGCTGACATCTCTGGGCCTTTGGCATCCTCATGAGTGAGGATACCTGTGAACATCACCACCATCTGGAGTAAGTTTGGCAGTGTTTGCTAAATTACTCCTACACTTATCCGGGACTCCCACATCCTCTCTTTGGGAGAGGGAGAATAGTTTTCCAACCCTTAACCCCATCTACTCTCTGTGCTGTCTGCTAATACATGACCCTGAAGCAAGCAGTAGTGAGTGTGACCGTTCATATTAGTACACAGATCTGAATGAGAAAAATTGTAGGCAATTGCGACACTTCTCTTTTGATGTCTGCTAACCCTTTAAATCTAAATGGCTGGTTGCCTGGTTGTTTAATCAGTTACCTCAGCTGAGGTACAGGAGTGATGGAAGCTCCCTAAAATTGGGGGGCCCCCCACAGGAGCCCAAACTGTGGCACCATCCCCTGCACTGCCCTTCTCCTCCCCATGGCCCTGGGCACCCCCATTCTAGTGCCCCTGCTGAGGTATCCTTGAGAGCCATACCTGCTGAAAGACTGACCATGATAACCAAGAAATAAAGACCAACAAGGCAAGATGTGTTTTTGGAGCTCCTCAAGAGTGCCAAGTCCAGAGCCTGAGAGACCAGGGAATGGCAGGAACACATGCTGGAGGAATGGCAGAAGGACTGAGAGGTGCCTTGAGAAATACACCAAGGCATCCTGCAACTCCTCAGACAACAAACTCAGATGCTCCAGTGTATTATGGAGTAAAACATCCAAAGGCCTACACTCCAGCAGCCATAAACATCTTTCCACCCTACTACAATATCCATGCACTCAATCCCAGTGGCGAACTGCTATGAATTACACATACAATAACCTGCGTTACAGCCCAGAGCAGCCAACACACGGCACTCTTTTGTTAGTAGTTTGTTGTTCATCACCACACAATAAAGTTCTATTTTGTGAAAGCCATTTCTTTGTTTCAAAATATAGATACAGCCCCCCAAATTAAGGTCTGAGATTCATAAAGATTCATGGCCATGCACTGAATATTCATAAAGTAACACAAAGAAACGCACTAGCTATGGCATGCTGTCAAGGCGTGCTTGAATGGCCTTCCTCATCCATACAGCATCTCAATAGACTCTGGTCATTACCCTTGTATCAAACCACACAAAAAAAGTCAGTAGTCTTTCCACTTCGCCCCACCTCCCTGTCAGTTACATTTCCCCACTGAACTCAAAAATATTATGCAACACACACACCAACAATGGTAGGAATATTCAGCTCACTCAGATCCAGCCTAGTCATAAGACAACTCTTTTGGGCCTTTGATATGCCAAATGCACAATCCAGTCATCCTACAACTCCACAGTTGATAGTTAAATCTTTCCTTGCTCCTGTCCAGGTGTCCATGTGTATGACTTCATGAGCCAGGGAAGAAAATGGTGGACTGAGGTCCTAACAATCACAATTAGCAATTCAACCCCACCAATGTGAATACGCTGATCTGGGGAAAGTGACCCTTCTTGCAGCATTTCAGGATTTTCTTTATTCCTAAAGATGCAAGCATCGTGAGTCTTTACTGACCATCCAGTTTCAATGTCTCAGACCTCCCCGGTGATCCACCACCCTTTTCTGTTGGTGTTCTCAGAAGCAGGGTTGAGCCCATTTAATTGAATCTATTTCCTGCATATTGTTCAATCATAGTCCTGTGTAGCAGGACATGTTTCATGGCCTTTCATAGCTGGTTGGCAGCCCCTCCCAACCCACAGCCCAATATATATTTTCCAGCAATGGCAATCCAGGGCAATCAACACCCATTTCTCAACTGTTAAACACTCATTTTGGTGTCTCAGTATTGAGAGAGGCTCAGCACTCAACTCAAGACATTTGGCCTTCTGCATCTGTGGCCAGTGCTGATCCCAGATTTCCATCACAATTTGATCTCAGTGCTTATTTTACAGGCCCAGAAGAACTGCCATTTCACTGCGTGCCACTTGTCACTGAATGCCTGCAACATCTGTTGACTCTTTCACTGTCTGCATCATCCATGATGCTCTACACTGGCCATTGTGGTAGATCTGGACATACAGGAGAATAAAACAGACAAGAAAGCTAAGCTGGTCTGTTCATCCATGTTTCTGACAGCAAGTTGGCAGAGATTGAAGACTGGCATGAGGAAGTGCAGAATGTGGGATGGCACAGAAGGGATGGCACAGAATGTGGGATTTTTAAAAACTGGAAAAGAGAAGATAATGGGATGTGAGACAATCAGGGTCCAGACATCCCATGGGGTGAACAGAAGGTTTAACACACACACACACACCCCCACACACAAAAAAGCAGTTACACCAACTGATTGCATAATAGGTTATTTTACCATAAGAGTATATAGAATAAAATATTTTATGAAAGTTCATATTACACTGAACTTCAGGCATGATAAGATGTGTGCAGATTGTGGTTCTGAATGTATGTATAGAAAATTACCATGGTGACTAATGTGACTTCAGCATCACCTCACAACAAGGCAGTGAAGCAGTCAGGGGCTACTTCCCCAACCTGACAAGACATGGCTTCAAGCACCTAGCCATTGTTCAGCCCAGGAGAACAACAAGAGATCAAAGGAGATGGAACATCTGAAAACAGAAAAGAAATCCTCAGTCTTCAGAAAGAAGGCAGTGTCCCCCACCCTCTTTGAACATCTTTAGTGACCAAAAAAAAAAAATGGCACCCTTCCCCCTCCCCACCACACACACCCCAAACCCTTTTAAAATGGAAGGGGTTTGAACAGATCATCCAGAATTTGATGGGGACAGTCTCAAGCCAGGAGTCTGTGAATATTGGTTCCCCCTATAGCTAGGCAGTATACTGGGAAACTGTTTTAAAGCAATAGGTAACTCTTCTTAGATAATATCCTCTTTCTAATATGAAAGTGTACATCCAGACATGGAGTCTTCATGTTTGTCTGTGTAAGGTGTAGGTTTGCTGTCTCTTTACTACATCATCTTTGAATGTTCCCCCCGTTCCCCCACGATTAAACCTGGTTGATTTTTATCCCAAGCAGGACTCTGGTGAGAGCAAACTGTGTATGCCAAAGTGAGCTGGTAATGTGGTGGAGGGCTGGTTTCATGCCTTTGTGGGTGATGAACCAGAGAGGAAGTGAGTTTCTGGTATTTAAGAGCTTGAGGACATACATTGAGAGGGGCTGTTGGCAGAGGAAACACGTTCGGCAGAGCACTCCAGGTCACATGCTCCCTCCCCCAGAGTTGCTGCTTGGCTTGTACTGAGCATGCTCAACTACATCTGCTGAAGCTGCTGCCTTCACTCTGCTCCTCCCCCCCCCCCCCCCACTATTGGCAGGTATGGGTCATCTCTGGTTGTTGATATCATCCTACAAAGGTATAACTAGGCTTGTGAAAGCGAAGGTGTGAGACCTTATGCTTGTAGACAGGATATTGGTGTCAGGGAATTGAACTATCACAGCACAGCACAAAGGTCCCCGAAGTTACAGGGCAGGCAGTGCCAGAACCCTTTTTCTGGGTGGATCCTAAAACATGACAAAATGGAACAGAGGAAGTCTGAGAACTTGATCCAGAGATTAGTGCACCCAGTGATGTGCAGGACACACAGATCTGCCCACAGTGTCTGAACTAACATGTGGCTGTGAAGACACATTACACCAATATAAATAAACTGGTACAAACTCATTTGTGGACATTTTTCTTTTGGTTTAAAAGTGGTCTTTTTTTAGTTTATCTTCACTTATGGGGACACCACCAACCCAGCAGATTTTAGCCTTTAGACATATGCTTGTCATTACAGGTTTGTACTTTGGAAAATTAGGTAATTAAGCTTGGACCAACTTTCCTGTCAGAAGGAGCTGCAAGCGGTTCAATTATTGCAAATGTTCCCCACAGGATGCCACCTAGAACTGTGATACCACTGAGCCCCCCACTCTGACACACCAGCCTGAGCTCCCTTTACACTGTACTGCTGTGACCAGCCTGCCAAGCCCTCTCCCAAGCTCCAGCCTGCACTTTAACCAGCACACATACAGGTAGGGTCACACCCATCTGCAGTTACATGCAGATGCTGAGATCAGCTCTGCATGGGAAGGCTCCAGCTCAGGAAATTCCCAGCTACTTCAGCAAGTATGCACCCTCCTGTGGAGTGCAAACCCCAAATTGTACCACCTTGCACTGCACAGAGAACTGTACAGCATAAGCTCATTAAATTTACCCCTTTCCTCAATGTGGACAGAAAATAAACAGCTTTCTGTTTCGAGTTTTGACTCCCACACACTGGTTTTAGGCAAAGCAAAAACAAGTTTATTAACTAAAAAAAGATAATGACTGTAAGGGATAGCAAACAGATCAAAGCAGATTACCTACCAAACAAACAAAATACACAAACTAACCTTGATATGCTAAAGACACTGGATATGAATAGCAGATCCTCACCCTAAGTGACGATACAAGCAGGCTGCAGATTCTTGAGAGGCCAGCTGCACTTGCTTACAGCTTAAAATCCCCAGGTGTTTTAGTCACAGAGTAAAAATCCTTTAGCCTGATTCCAGTACTTCCCCGCAGTTCACTCTGTTCCTTAGGTGTTTCCAAGAGTCTCTTTAGGGAGTCAGTGAAAAAACACAATGAGATCATTCCCATGCCTTAAATGGCTTTTGCATATGGTGGGAATCCTTTGTTTCAAAGCTTGGTTCCCACACCAGTCAGTGGAAAAACACTGGTATTCCAAGATGGAGTCCAGCACCAGGGGACCTGGTCACATGTCCCTGTAGTGTCACAGTGGCCATAATTCAGATGCTGTCAGTAGGGTCCTCAGAGAGGCTCTCCGGTGGGAGATAAGCTCCTCTAAGGCCTATTATTTTCTTCTAATGGCTCATTAAACTGAATGGGTCCTTCCCAGCCAGCCATCTAGACCAGGAATCAGCAACCTTTGGCACATGGGCCACCAGGGTAAGCCCCCTGGCGGGCCGGGCTGGTTTGTTTACCTACTGCGTCCACAGGTTTGGCTGATCGCAGCTCCCACTGGCCACAGTTTACCACTCCAGGCCAACGAGGGCTGCGGGAAGCAGTGCGGGCCGAGGGATGTGCTGGATGCCAATCCTCGATCTAGACTAAGACCCTTTTGCCTACGAGGTGTTCTCCAGATGTGAACACATTTGTAATATAGATACACAGGAATATTGACTTACTTGATACACAAATGATACATGCATACAAATAGGATAATCATATTCAGTAAATCATAACCTTTCCAATGGCACCTCACATGACTTCTCACATAAAACAAATTCTGATTATGTCATAATCATATCATAATAATACTACTGTGAAGAATATGAGGTGCAGTGTCACAATTATATCTCCCAAACAAACAGGACACAGTATTTGAGAGCAATAAGAAGAGAGACGCCCTATTAGAAGCAGCAGCAATTTTGGAATTTTCTACAAAACTAATTCAAGAAAGCCACCAGAACAATCAAAACTCAATTCGCACACTGCAAAGGTGTTAAGAGTTTAGGATACCTAAATCCCTCTTATGCAGAAATTGGGAGGAAGTGAAAAATAGTAAAAAAAAAATTAGAAAAAGACAAGATCTATGCAAAAAGGAGAAGAACCAGGAGTGTTTATTCTGGAGAAACAATAACTAGGGGGAGACATAATTTGTTCTGCAGAAAGCTAACTAAAAATATGAAAACAGCAAGATTCAGTAATTCTTGTTAACAAGGCCAGATAAACACTCACAAAACTAACTCATTACCCTCCTTCAAACTCTTCTTTGCCATGATGCCTACAAAAAAAACTTGACAAAGGTTAAGCTTCAGCATGATGAGACCAACACCATGCAAGCTGACCAGTATTGTCTTATTGTTTCCTCTATAGTCACCAACTCCCAACTCTGTACTCACCACCAACTATAATTCCTCAGTACTTAGCAGTTTATAGTCTCTTGCTCTGCCCTTCACACAACACCTTTTAGTAGTACTCCACTTCCCTCATGTTTTTACTAAACAGTGTAATTTGTTACCTTAAGACATTTGAATTCCTCAGAAAGCTTTTCTCTTTCTTTATCAAAGCTCTTACATACCCACAAAAGGTTATCAACAGTTTCTTCCACCTTACAAAATGCACATAGTCCATCTTTGTGTCTACTTATTCAGAAAAGCTACAACGGCCAGCCCTCTTCTTGGCTCAGCTTCATCTCTTTATACAGACCCAACCTGCTCCTTCCCAGCTGCCTTTCATCTTCCATTAGGCTTTACTGAGCCCTGGCTCTCCTCCAGGTGCAGCATATTGGGTTGATTGACCTAATTTAATCTATTTTGCCATGTGTGGAGTGGACACCCCGTCACAGTCACCAGGGTAAAATTTTCGAAAGTGCTTTATGACCCTAACTCCCATTTTCAAAAATGACTTAGGACCAGATCCACAAAGGTATTTAGATGCCTAACTAACTATTTAAGTGCTTAAGTTCACTGTTTAGGTGCCATGGATATCCTCAAAACCGCCATTCACTTGCTACCTACCTCCATAAGCAGCTAAGTCCCCAAGGCACCTAATTTGCCACCAGTCAGCATTTGCAAAGTGAGGAGGGAGAAACAGTAACAGGAAACTTGGAAATGGCAGAGATGCTTAATGACTTCTTTGTTTCGACCTTCACCGAGAAGTCTGAAGGAATGCCTAACATAGTGAATGCTAATAGGATGGGAGTAGATTTAGAAGATAAACTAAAAAAAGAGCAAGTTAAAAATCACTTAGAAAAGTTAGACTAACAGATGTTTTGGAGCGTGAGCATTCGTGGGTGAATACCCACTTCATCAGACGCATGTCTACATGCACTACATGTGTCTGACAAAGTGGGTATTCACCCAGGAAAGCTCATGCTCCAAAACGTCTGTTAGTCTATAAGGTGCCACAGGATTCTCTGCTGCTTTTACAGATCCAGACTAACACGGCTACCCCTCTGATACTTAGAAAAGTTAGATGCCTGCAAGTCATCAGGGCCTGATGAAATGCATCCTAGAATTCATCCTAGATATCAGGACTGGTTCAACAGAGGGGGTATCTGAGCCTCTAGCTATTATCTTCGGACAATCATGGGAGACAGAAAAATTCCGCGGACTGGAAAAGGGCAAACATCGTGTCCATCGTTACAAAAAGGGAAATAAAACACCAGGAAACTACAGACCAGGTTATTTTAACTTCTGTGCCAGGGAAGATAATGGAGCAAGTAATTAAGGAAATCATATGCAAACACTTGGAAGGTGTAAGGTGATAGGGAATAGCCAGTATGGATTTGTAAGAACTAATCATGTCAAACAAATCTGATAGCTTTCTTTGATAGGATAACGAGTCTTGTGGATAAGGGAGAAGTGGTGGATGTGGTGTAACTAGACATTTGTAAGGCATTTGATACGGTCTCACTGATATTCTTATCGATAACTAGGCAAATACAATTTAGATGGCGCTTACTTAAGGTGGGTGCATTAACTGGGGCTGTAACCGTACTCAGAGAGTAAGTTATGTGGTTCCAGTCCTGCTTGGAAAGGTATAATGAGTGGGGTTCCGCAGGGGTCTGTTTTTGGGACTGACTCTGTTCAAATCTCTATCACACACTTTAGATATTGGCAAAGAAGTACGCTTTTTAGTTTTGCAGATGATACCAACTGGGAGGGGATTGCAACTGCTTTGGAGGACAGGGTATAATTTCAAATGATCTGGACAAATTGGAGAAAATAATCTGGGTGAACAGGATGAAGTTTAACAAAAAATGCAAAGTGCTCCAAGAAAAATCAGTTTCCACCAAACAAAATAGAAGAGGACTGTTTCCTGGAAGGAGTACAGCAGAAAAGGGGTTGGATTATAGTGGACCACAAGCTAAATATGATCAACAGTGTGATGTTGCAAAAAAAGCAACATGATTCTGGGATGCATTAACAGGTGTGTGTGAGCAAGACACGAGAAGTCATCTTTCCCCTCTACTCTGGCTGGTTAGGCCTCAACTGGGTATTGTGTGTTCCAGTTCTTGGCGCCCACATTTAAAGAAGATGTTGGAAGAATTGGAGAGGGTCCAGAAAGGCACAAAAATGATTAAAGATCTGCTGAAGAATACCTATGAAGGAAGGCTGAAGAATTGAGTTTGTTTAGTTTGGAAGTAGAGAGACGAAAAGGGGACTGGATAGCAGTTTTCAGTGTCATCAGGAGGAGGGAGAAAACAACTTGTTCACCTTAGCCTCTAAGGATAGAACAAGAAGCAATGGGCTTAAACTGCAGCAAGGGAGGTTTAGGCTGGACATTAGGAAAAAGTTCCTAACTGTCAGGGTGGTTAAACATTGGAATAAATTGCCCAGGGAGGTTGTGGAAACTCCGTATCTGGAGATATTTAAGACTAGATTAGATAAATGTCTATCAGGGATGGTCTAGACAGTATTTGGTCCTGTCATGAGGGCAGGGGACTGGACTCGATGACCTCTCAACATCCCTTCCAGTCCTAGAATCTATGAATCTAAGCACTGACACCTCTCTCTCCCCTGTTCCCTGGCAAGCTGCTTGGATCCCTTGCTCAAGTTGAAGTCCTGGCAGCCTGAAGCAGAGCTTAAACTAGGTGATCTCCCCACCATCAACCCAAGAGGACCTGATCCTGTAGGTGTTCTTAGACATGACACCAGTCACAAAGGCCGCTGGGAGCAAGCAGATTGGGAATTGTTTTTTGTGTGTGTGTGAATGCCCTAATCACAAAGCTGTGGCTATTCTGGAGTGGGTCTCTCTCAATTGCTCCTGTTGAAGCTGTTCTACTTTGTTTTTGACCTGAGCACTTAGCCAAAAATTCAAGCTTTTGTAGGCTGTTCCAGTTAAGAGAAGAAATTGGTGAGAATCAGGTATTTCTTTGATACAATTTTGTTTATTTACAAAGTCTGTTTTTCTGAATACAGTAGGAGACAAATAGCAGGAGACAGTTCCTTTGTTCACTGTTCCAAGCCTGCATTCCCAGCCAGCACTCTGTACCCAAAAAAAGTTTTCTCTTAGATTTTTTTCTGCATTATCAGCCTTCTGTTCCTGTCTACCTGGCTTTCTCTCACTGCTTCTGCTCTCTTTGTGGCTTCAGCTTGTTCTCTTTCTCACTCACACACACAAAGCTGGTCAAACAACACCCAGCAAATCCCTCAACTCACATATTTCTTTATCCTTGGTGACAACTGCTATAAAGAACCATGTTTCCACAGTCGTCCTAACTGAGGGGTGGTGGGTACACTCATCAGCTCCAATGATGTTTAGCACAAACCACAACAATATTAAATGGTCATTAGGCCAGGGAGAGTGAATGACTGTATGGCTCAGTAGTTAGGGTGCTATCCTTGGAAGTGGGTTCAAATTGCTGCTCCAAATCAGGCAGGGAATGGAGTTAAAACCTGGTTTCCTACATCCTATGTGAGTACCCTAGCCACAGAGCTACTGGCTGTATAGGGGACTCTTTTTTTCCAAGAGAAAGGTGTAGGTTGAGACTGCCAGAATACAGGCTATCTAAGTGGCTGAGCAGAGTTAGGTGCCTAACTCCAAGAGAGGATCCACAGCTGAGAATCCCAAGCAGAGGGAAGCAGCTATCCATAGTGAGCTACTCAGGTACTAAAGGCCCAGATCAATCAGAGTTAGGCACTTAAATATATTTGAGGATGTAGGCCAATGCCCCATTCCATTCCTCTGTATCTTACCTCCGACTGGCATAGGTAGCTTCTCACTCAGCTTGCTGGCTTCTGAGGTTCCCTTTCTTAGGTGCCTAACTCTTCCCATGCATTCTAAGGGGAGGTGGGAGTCCAATGTGGGTCTGATGATTCCACTAAGCTACAGGGCACCTAGGAGTCAGGTGTTGCACTGCTCAGTGTTGCAGTGCCTAAGTCACTTTGGGCTGAAGGCTAAGAAGGAGTTAAATGCCTAAGTTCCTGTTTTAAGCCCCTAAATCTCAGTTCTGGGACCACTGAAATGCACAAAGCTTCTGCTGAAACGCTGTAGATGCCTATGCTCACTCAGTGCCTAAGTCTTTTCAATCAAAGTTTCCTAGGCACCTATGTTTCTGCCTTTGGGCATACACACTGCTGCCTCACTCTGGCATCCAGATGCCTATCTCCTGCCTAAGCCTCAGAGTGATTCACAAAGCTGGGGAAGACAAGTGTTCAACTGCGTAACTCACCTAAGGGACCCACTCTAGTCGGTATGCTCAGAGGCTGTCTATCAGATCATCCTTCATAGGTGAGATTACACAAAACAGCCTGGGCTTTCATCCCAGTGGTAAGGTTACTGTGACACTGGCAGACCAGCTAACCAGTGTATGACCCATAACAACTTAACAAGAGGCATTCCAATTGTAATTAAGACAATCCACTGGACAGTTTCTACACAAAAGAATAACTGGACACAAATCTGACATCAGGAATCATAACATTCACAAACCGGTAGAAGAATACTTCAATTTCTTTGGTCACTCAATAACAGGCCTAAAAGTGGCAATTCTTCAACCACAAAAACTTCAAAAACAGACTCCAGTGTGAAGCTGCAGAACTGGAATTAATTTGCAAACTTGATACCATCAGATTAGGCCTGAATAAAGACTGGGAGTAGTTGGATCATTACAAAACCTAAACTTATTTAATTTCCCTAATACTAATTGCTCACGTCTGTTACTCACACTTTCTTGTCAACTGTCTGTAATGGGCCACTCTCTTATCACTTCAAAAGCTATTTTTCTTTGCTATCATGCTGTTAATTGATTTATCTCAATAGACTGACCTCACACTTGGTAAAGCAACCCCCGTTCTTTCATGTATTTATACCTGCTCCTGTATTTTTCACTGCATGCATCCAATGAAGTGGGTTCTAGCCCATGAAAGCTTATGTCCAAATAAATTTGTTAGTCTCCAAGGTGCCCCAAGGACTTGTTGTTTTTGCTGATATAGACTAACATGGCTACCACTCTGTAACCTGTCGCTTATGTATGGGTATCAAATAAATGTAAATTAGGCTAGCAATCCCCAGCTCATTCACTTTATATTGATAAGAATCAAAGAATAGTTGCTTAATGTGTTTGTCTGTGTTTACCCATCTTGTTAGAAGTTTACCAATTATGTATGTGTCTGGGTTCAGTTAACCTTAAGATCAAAGATGTGAGACACTGCAGGAAACCAATAACATTATCTACATTGTCTTCAGCTTAACTATCTCTATTATAATGGAGGACTGGCTAATTGTCTTATGTAAATTAATGTAACTAGTTTGCCTGTGTAGGCATAGGAAATAGAAGATTAATTTAGAGTCAATCAAAGATCCACAAACTATCTGTACTGCCTAAGCTTCCTGCTGTGACAATTTCTGTGAGCAGACTGGTCATGGTCCTTTCATCTCTAGGCTGTTGAACTTTGAACAGGGAAAGTTCAAGCCAGGGGATTGAGATCTTCCAAGTAGTAACTGGAATATGCTGTAAAATCGTGGAAAGACTTTAACAGACTCTATATCTAAGCTGACTTTGGATTCTGATCTGCTGGGATAATTCCAAAGAAACTTTTTTCAAGCCCAGAGATATAACATCACTACTATGATCCTGATGTAGGAACACTGAAAATCACTTGCATGTGTATGCTTCCTTCATCATTTAAGAACTCTCTTCTTTTCTTAATAAATCTTTAGTTAGTTTACTAAGGATTGGCTGACAGTGTGATATGTGGGTAAGATATGGTATTTAGATTGTCCTGATGGTAAGTGTCTGATCCTTCGGGATTGGTAGAACTTTAAATATGGTGAATAGGGTTTTCAATAAATTCTCACTATATGAGACAAATTTGTCTGGCTAGGAATCAAGGGCTGGAATACCTTAAAGGGGACTGTATGTGACCTCTTGGTAGCCAGTGTGGTATTACACAAGCATTTTGGTTACTGGCTTGGTGAATCTAATTATAGAATAAACCAACAGTTTTAGGGATTATCTGCACGTGATGGGGAAGTTGCCCCTCACTGGCAAAAAAGGGTTTAAAAGCAGCCATAGGGATGATGTGCCAGAGGCAGACAATCAGAGGAGGGCTGAAGGGAACAGCCAATCAGGGACAAGTAGGCCCATATAAAAAAGGAACTGCAAGGCAGAGGAAGGTAGTTTTCTGCTAGAAACCCAGGAAGGACTGTCTGTCTCTCTGTCAGGACAAGAGAACTGCCAGCACCCTGGACAGAGCAGTGCTGCAAACAGGGGCTGAGGAAGCCAGAGCTGGCTCCTGGCTGGCTGCTGGGTGGGGGTTGCAGACTGAGGCCCTGATACAAGGGTTAAGAGGGTGTCGGAGCTGTGTGGGAAGTGGCTAGACCAGGTTGGCAACTTTTCAGAAGTGATATGCCAAGTCTTCATTTCTTCACTCTAATTTAAGGTTTCATGTGCCAGTAATACGTTTCAACGTTTTTAGAAGGTCTCTGTCTATAAGTCTATAATATAAAACTAAACTATTGTTGTATGTAAAGTAAATAAGGTTTTTAAAATGTTTAAGAAGCTTCATTTAAAATTAAATTAAAATGCAGAGCCTCTCAGACTGGTGACTGGGACCCGGGCAGTGTGAGTGCCACTGAAAATCAGCTTGCGTGCCACCTTCGACACCCATGCAATAGGTTGCCTACCCCTGGGCTAGACCGTGGACTGCAGTTTACTACTGACAGGAAGTGGCTGAACAGCAGACAACAGGTACCCTAGAAGACGGCTGTGTTGCTGAAGAGGATGCCGCAGTCCTGAGAGAGACATGGGTCCAAAAGCGGGAGTCATGGTGGCAATGCACTGACTGAAGGGGGCGCACTCAACTGCAGAGCTATTCCAAGGACAGGCTGAGGAGGTGCCAGAGTGGTGAGTGCTACTGCCCCATTCCTTGCAGTTTGCCCTAAGTGTGGTGTTCTCAGTGTGGCCCCTCCAGGCACCTGGTCACAATTTTTCATCAAGGAGGTGAGAGACAGCCCCCCCCCCCACACACACACTCCACGTCCCTCCCTATCTGAGGAGAACAGGGATCTATCACCTGAAAGGTGGCAGATCCATCTAACCATTGGTCAACGGATATTCTGATTTAGGGGGTGACTCTCACCTATTGAAACTTTTGCAATGTGGATAAATTATAAATGAATCATTGGAGTTGGGGCACTGGATCCTGAGTCTCCCACATCCTGGATGAGTGGGCTGACCACCAGGCTATGGAGTCATTCTCATATTTGTGCTCACTCATGGTCTCTCTCTTTCTGTTACTGATTTATCCACAGTGCAACTGATCCAATAGGAAAGATACAGAAACACCCTATATAGACCAATGTTCATAGAAAATTAGGGTTGGAAGAGACCTCAGAAGGTCATCTAGTCCAACCTCCTGCTCAAAGCAGGACAAACCCCAACTAAATTATCCCAGCCAGGGCTTTGTCAAGCTGGGCCTTGGAAACCTCTAAGGGTGGAGATTCCGCCACTACCTCCCTAGGTAACCCATTCCAGTGCTTCACCACCCTCCTAGTGAAATAGTTTTTCCTAATACCCATCCTAGACCTCCCCCACTGCAACTTGAGATCTTTGCTTCTTGTTCTGTCATCTGCCACCACTGAGAACAGCCTAGCTTCATCCTCTTTGGAACCCCCATTCTGGTAGTTGAAGGCTATCAAATCCCTCCTTACTCTTCTCTTCTGCAGATCAAATAAGCTCAGTTTCTCTTCATAAGTCATGTGCCCCAGCCCCTTAATCATTTTCATTGCTCTCCATTGGACTCCCTCCAATTTGTCCACATCCTTTCTGTAGTGGGGGGCAATTTTCAGCAGTCCCTCTGCATGGTGCCTTGAATTGTTAACTTTTGGGGACAGGACTATCTCCCACTATATGTCTGTACCATGCCTAGAACAATGAAGCCCCAGTCTCATCTGGGGGCCTCTAGATGCTACAGCAGTGCAACCAATAATACTAATTACTATTCTTATAACTACTTCTTTTCCTCCTCACTTCTCTTCCATAAAGTACCTGCCTCGCAGATTTGTGGGGAGATTCTTTGTTTTTATCTCAGATGGTGTCATAAACAGATAGCTAAGGGTTAATGTTTCTTTTACCTGTAAAGGGTTAACAAAGAGAACCAAACACCTGACCAGAGGACCAATCAGGAAACTGGATTTTTTTAAAAGCTGAGGGAGGGAATGTTTGGGTCTGTGTCTTTGTCTGGTTCTCAGCTATGAGAGGGATCCCTTCTATCTTCAAGCTTCTAATCTTCAGTTTCAAAGTTGTGAGTACAAAGGTAGAAAAACAATAGGCTGTTATTGTTTTTTTTTTTGTATTTACATGTGTGTAGTTGCTGGAATGTTTTAAATTGTATTTCTTTTTGAATAAGGCTGTTTATTCAATTGTTTTTTAAGCATTGACCCTGTGTCATTTTGATACAGAGTATTAATTTGTCTTTCCTTTCTTTTTATATAAGTTCTTTTTTAAAACTTGTTGAATTTTCTTTTTCTAGTTATGGCAGGGATAGGAATCTCTGTGCCAGGATTACTGTTCTCTCAGGGAAAGACTGGGAGGAGGGAAAGAAGGAGGGGAAGGTAATTGTCTCTCTGTTGTGTTTCAACGGATTGAAGCAGGGAAGACTCCTAGTATACCCAGGGCGGGAAATCTGGGAGGAAGTAAAGAGCAGGAAGGGAAGTGGTTTATTTCCTTTGTGGTAAGACTCAGGGCATCTGAGTCTTGGGGTCCCCCGGGAAGGTTTTGGGAGAGACCAGAATTGAGCAAACAACTGGAATTTTTGGCTGGTGGCAGCGATATCAGATCTAAGCTGGTAATTAAGCTTAGAGGGTTCATGCTAGCTTCTCAGTTTATGAACGCTAAGATTCAAATCTGAGTAGGAAGCTACAACAGATGGCCGATCCAAAATTTTATAACCCTTCAGGACATTTGACTGCCGCATGAGAATACAAGTTTATGCTTTTGTTTGCACAGTAGGTAACTATAGAACAAGTGAGTGCAAAGAGTGCTGAATAATTTGCTGTCCTTAAAATTAATGCAGAAACTTTTTTGTTCTCAATCCAATCATCCTGCTGTTGCCAACGGTGAGTTCTTTGATGCGGTGGGGCAGTGATGAATGATTTGCAATGATAACTGAAGAAGCTATTGAGTCAGGTACAGAGGACTAAAGACTCACTGTAATGACAGCCTTGAAACAAATGTCTGGCCAAGCTAGCTTGCCTAGGGCCTGTTCTGATGATTGACTGTGAAGCAGTGAGCTTACAGGGACTGCATGCTTTAAAATACTTATTTGCCATCATCTGCACCCCTGGGGGGGATCTTTTTAGTCCCCACTCTGAGCTTTTCAGTTCATGTTTGTTTCTTTTTTGATAAAATTCTGCTCTCTTCAGCTCTCCTAATGCACTTTGCACTTACATTCAGCAAAAGCTCAATTATTCAGAGGTCTCTGGGAACACCTGAAACCTTAGGGTGATCAGATAATAGGGGCTGCCAGCATTGCAGGCATTATGGTCTGCACTGAGGTTTGGGCGCCTGCAGAACTGAGAGTTGTGATTACAGACCACCAGCCAGCACTGCTTTCATTTTACCAGGCATGCCTTACTCCTACTGAGCTGGATGTGAGAGAGTTAGCTTATTATTGTTATCCTTGTCCTCTCTTACCCTTCTCTCCTATTGCTGGCTACAATCATTTGTTGCATCTCGTCTTGAAATAAGCTCCTGGGGGCAGCCTTTCTAGTATGTTTGTGCAGCTCCTAGCACAATGGGTATAACCTCAGATAAGGGCTTTGCCCCTGGGCACTACCAGAATATTATTATAAGGTAGAATGTTTCGACACATCATACTTCATTAATCTGAAAAGGGGGTTAACTTGAAATGGTGAGTGCATGTGAATCTGTCTCTGACAAAAGAGGGTTTGGGATAAGTGAGGTTTGGAGGAAAAAATTGTGGGAAACGCCTTTCATCTAAGGATCTCAAAGCATTTTGCAATCATTAACTAATTAATAAAGATCTACATCTCCCATGAGACAGACATCACCAGTAAAATGATTCTTTACAAACCCATTTTACAAATACAGAAACTGGCCATATTTAAGTGACCCGCCAAGGTTGCAGTGCGAGTTGGTGGAATAGTCAAGAACAGAACCCCAGGATGAAATCCTGGCCATGTGGGTGTTAATGGTGTTCAGCTTATTGAATTCAATGAGTCCTAAATTTCATCCCAGCAGTCCTGACTCCCAGGCCTAATTAGCCATGGTGTGTTGTTGTTTGTTTTAATAAATTTCAGTTGTATATTTTTATTATGGGAACTTTCTATACTTGAGCCAAGAACATTCTTTCAAACACATATTTATAATGAAATAGTTCTATTCCACATTCCAGGCTGTAGTATTTCCTTGCATATAATTTGATGTATATAATTGTGATATTAGCCAGCAAATTTTGTCATTAACAAAAGGAAGCGATAAGCCTATGACTTCATCACATAAAAGAAGCATTATACTCTTCCAGTAACATTTGTAGGAAATGAAAGAGAAAGAGACAATGTGTTTCATTTGTGCTTGTCTTGCTATACATTGAATAGTATAATGTTAATGAAAATGGTGCTAAACTTAAGGCAGTCAATGCCACATGATTGCAATTATTAAAATAAAGGTTGAAGTTGGCCTATTCACTTTAGCGTTTCTGAGTACTCGAGAAGAGTACGTACCGTTCCAAAATAAGCAGCCAGTAATTCTACAGAGTAAACAAATGACTCTAACAATGATGAGGCAGGACCACTCGGTATAGTATAGAAAAGTAAACAATGCCATTTGGTGAAAAAAATCAACTAATAAAAAGTCCTGCTATTTTCAGTCAAGGACACTGCCTTGTAATACTGAAAAACTTTAGCTATAGCTCATTAAGAACATAACCGATTCATTCTTTTATAAGATATAACTAGAGATGTGGGGCATATGACAAATCCCTGAATAGAAATGACACACTCACTAGTCCTGTTCTGCCTTTTTACCGGGCATTGTTCCCTCAAATCTATCAACATGCACAAACACATAAGACTCCACTGTAATTTTATATGTATTTATATTCATTTATAAGCATCTCTGTGGCATTCATTACCTTAGAACCTTTCTCATAATCAGACATTTATATTTTTAAAAGCATAAAGAAAACCCTAGAGATAACACAATGTGTGTGACAAACAGGGCTCCTAGGTTTCCGAACTAAAAAAATTCTCAGATTAAAAAAAAGCATAAAAAGCTGCATTTCCCCCCAATTAAAATGAAACACTGAATTCTAGTTTCCACAATAGATATAGGCATCAGTTGAAAACAATGTTTTATTGATATATTTAAAATTTAAGCAACTTCAAAGCCTACTAGTGCCATCAATCATTATAATAAAATAAAAATTATACAGTTGCAATTTGTATTTCTTACATTTCTTCTATGTCTATATTCTGTATTTCCAGAAAATTGTTGGGTTTTATTATATGCACCAAAAATAAAGTGAAAATTGCTTTTATATTAACATTACTCACTTTCTGAGTTAGTCCTGGTTGTCAAAATAGAGTTGCAGGATTCCATCCACATTTTCCTCTTTCAGACTTTGGTGCTGAGCTCAGAAAAGAGCCCCAAGTTTGATGAAACTTCTTTTCAAGTCAGCTGAATTTACAGTCAGTTGGAGGAGAACCACTGTTTTGCTAGGCTGGGAACATGATCTTCAACAGACATCCAGAAGTAAATGGGATCTTCAAGGTCTCCAGACTTGTCTTTGGCAATCCCTCAATACACTGGCCAGTCCATATTGCATTCCTCAGACAGCTTTAATTGTGGTTTCACAGTTTCGTAATCTGTACAAGCAGCACCTACTTGTTTAGGATCCAGTGCATGAACAGCATGGAGAAAATCAATTGCTGGTGGTTTATTTTTTAGGTTGTACTGTCTCAGTTTATCAGCAGCGCTTTGAGCCGCTGCAAATTCATCCACATTATCAGTTGATGCAAGATGCTCCAGCCATGAAATTAAATCCAGGACAATGTGGCACACTTTGTGTGTTTGGTGTTTTGGGGACTGTAAAATGTCCAGTACTGTCACCAGGCATCCAATTCTCTGCAAAGTATTTCAGGCTAGCGCACATCTTCTATCACTAACAGACTGGCTAGTTCCACAGAACAGATATATTCCCACATTCCATTTGCTCATGATCCACGAACCCATGATAGAACAGGTAGTACAGTGCATGGCACTTTACATAACTGAACCATGTATTCTCCTGGTCACAACTGGTTCAGGTGGAAGTGTTGGCAAATCAACACACTGTTCATTCAAGTATCTCTATGACTGTGCACAGAGAGCTGGAGCTTTCACTAAAAGTGACTGCATCAAAACAACAAAGCAATCCACTTGCTAAAAGGTATCTCACATGGCTGGTTCGGAAAGGAGGTTGGGGGAGGCTAAGCCTCCCCCAACCTCTGCTAATGCTCCCTATCCCAGGGCCAAGCTGTGGCTGGAGTTTGGGGCAGCTTGGGTGGGTGCGCTGGGGGTGGATGGGTGGGCCACTCAGGTGGGCTGGGGTTTGGGGAGGCTCAGGTGAGTGGGGCAGCTCAGGCAGGCCGTCAGGGCTTGAGGCTGCTTGGCCAGGCTAGCAAGGGCTCCTTCTGCTGCAGTCCAAGGCTTGGGGCTCATCTGACCTTGGTGGGCAAGAGCAGGGGGGGCAGAGTGGGGGCAGGGCCTTGGGCAGGGGGCTAGCCTCCCTGACTGAGGTGTTCACATGCTGCCCATGATATCTTGCCAAGTATTTCCTGGCAGAGCAACTATATGTGCATAGCAATGAATATGTACACAGTTTGATCACAGGTTTCAAAGTACATCATTACAAGCCTTGCAATGTAGCTCGCACTGGCTGTTACAAATGCTAATATTCAATCTACTGAGCTGCTGAATTCCACCATAAAAGAAATCAAGACTTGTGAAATGGTGTCATGATTAACTTTTCCAAGGTATGCCGTCTTTACAAGCTGTGGTGCAGTAATATCAGCATGCTTAGGAGGATCTACCTTGAGCATCTAAAATAAAACGTTAATAACTAGTCTATTTTGTAAACCGGTTGTTTCATGGGTGATCACAGCAATAGCGTTTTCTTCCAGGTCATTGAGAAGGTGCTGTTTTTCCTCTTCAAAAAAGAGTTGGTAATAAATAGGAATACAATTAATCTGATTTGGGCATGACACCGCCTCCCTTAACATGCTTGCTCAAAAAAATCTCACAACAGGTAAATCCATTCTCTGCAGAGGAATGTCTGGTCTTACACACAATAGAACAAAATCTGAAGCGACAGTATCATGCTGTTCTTTGGCAGTTGGAAAGCACTGGAATGATCCAGTCACGGTGCACTGTTCCTTTATTGTTGTCACTGGCCCTGCTGTCTCAGCCTCTTGTTTTTGCTTCTTTTCATTCAGTTTTTGTGTAGCACTTTCCACGTGGTCTACAATTATCTGCCTTCCAATGCAAGCTACAGCCTTGCTGCGTACAGTATAGAACAGCACATTACCATCAACTTGAAATTTATCCTTGCCAAAGTCAGTAGCACAGTATTTGGGGATGATTTTAAAGTTTTCAGCATAGTTTCATAACATATCAGGGCTGGAAGGGACCTCAGGGGGTCACCTGGCCCAACCCCCTGCTCAGAGCAGGACCAATTCCCAGACAGATTTTTACCCCAGTTCTCTAAATGGCCCCCCTCAAAGGCTGAACTCACAACTCTGTGTTTAGCAGGCCCATGCACAAACCACTGAACTGTCATTAATCACTCATATCTGGAGGCTGAAGTGAAATTTGAGATGCATTAAAACATGAACTCCATACGCCACTGAATAACCTTTATATGCCAGAAGCACTTTATTGGAGTATGTTTAGCTATATAAATTTAAAGCACATTCAAAATTCAACAACAAGAGAGGGATAGTGCACACACTGAATAAGTGACACTGGTACTTTCAGTAAAATTTAATTAATAGTTAATATATAGGGTTTTTTTTACAAAAGTTTCCCTGTAAAAATGCAAATTCTGCATTTTGCCATGGCAAATGTATTTCTAGGATCCCTGGTGATAAATGTTTCTCTTGTGATTTTTTACTGAAATTATTGTCCATCCCAATCTCTCTCCTTTTTCAACATCATTCCTTAAGGATTATGGACTTCAAAAAAGTAGACTTTATCAGACTCAGAGAAGTAGTAGCTAAGGCCTTGGCTACACTTGGAGGTCTGGAGCGCTGGGAGTTACAGCTGTCTTTGTATAGCTGTGTAGGGAAAGCGCTGGAGTGTGGCCACCCTGACAGCTACCAGCGCAGAAGTGTGGCCACATTTGCAGCATTTGCAGTGCTGTTGTGAGTGGTGCATTATGGGCAGCTATCCCACAGAGGACCTCGTCCCATTTTGGCACCAAGGGTTGTGGGAAGGGGACAGAAGGGTGTGGGTCATCTGCTTCCTGTCCCAACGGCTTGTGATGCATCGCTTTGCATCCCAGCAGTCCCTGTTTTTCCATCCACGTTTGGTGCCATTGTGACTCTCCCAATGGTTTCTGTGCAGCGCGATTTCTGTGGGAAATGGAGCCCAAACTTCTGAGAACTTTGCTGACGAGTATCACCAGCACATCACGTTTGGCAGTTGAGCTATTCCTTAAGCTCCAAAGTGATGAGGAGTCCGACGATGATTGCGAGTCGCCTGACGCGTATGACACGACATTGCTTGTGGCTTTGACGGAAATGCTCAGCACCGTAGAATGCCACTTTTGGGCTTGGGAAACAAGCACTGAGTGGTGGGATCACATCATCATGGAAGTATGGGATGACGAGCAGTGGCTGCAGAACTTTTGGATGAGAAAAGCCACTTTCATGGGACCTGTATTGCTGAGCTTTCCCCCACCCTGAGGTGCAAGGACACACGATTGAGAGCTGCCCTGCCGACTGGAGAAGCAGGTGGCTATTGCAGTCTGGAAGCTGGCAACTCCAGACAGCTACCGATCAGGTCGGGAACCGGTTGTGGTAGGGAAAGTCGACCGTGGAGTCGTTTTGATGCAAGTTTGAAGGGCCATTAATCGCATCCTGCTTAGAAGAACCGTGACTCTGGGGAACGTGCAGGACATTGTGGATGACTTTGCACAAATGGGTTTCCCTAACTGTGGAGGGGCGATAGATGGACACATTCCTATTCTGGCACCACCCCACCTAGCATCCGAGTATGTTAATCAGAAGGGGTATTTCTCTGTGGTTCTCAGTGCTTGTGGAATCACCGTGGGCATTTCATTGACATTAACGCAGGCTGGTCTGGAAGATGCATGATGCACGCATCTTTTGGAACAGTGGCCTGTTCAGGAAGCTGCAGGCAGGGACTTTTTTCCCAGACCAGAAGATCACAGTAAGGGACGTCGAAATGCCCATTGTGATCCTTGGAGACCCCGCTTACCTGTTAATGCATGTTAATGGCTTACCTGTTATGGCTCATGAAACGTATACAGGAAAGCTTGACAGGAGCAAGGAACGGTTCAACTCAGGCGGAGCCAGTGCCCCGATAACTGATGGAGTGTGCTTTTGGCTATTTTAAAGCGGGCTGGCGATTCTCTGTATGGGAAGCTAGAACTTGGGGGAAGCCAGATCCCTGCGGTATATACCGCGTGCTGTACTCTCCATAATATTTTGTAGAGGAAGGTGAAACATTCAGTCAGGCATGACCTCTGAGGTTCAATGCCTGGAGGCTGAATTGCACAGCACGAGAGCAGGCTACTAGAGAGGACCAGCACAGGGCTTCAAGGATCAGGGATGCCTTGAGGGAGGAATTTGAGACTTGAAAACCAACGATAATGTTTGGTGCTTGCATGGGAGTGAAGTGCAGTGGTTACAATGTTATTAGGAATCTGTTTTTCCTAAGCTGATTTGCAGTGCCTGTTTCTTTCCTGGGCTAAAGTATCTTTGAATTTCTGCATTAATAAAGACTGTTTTTCAAAGCCAAGAATTCATTTATTGAAAGAAAATAACTTATTTGACAGGACACACAACATTTCGGGACCTAAAGGGAGGGGTGGGGTGGGGGAACTGTACAGGCAAGGTTCGAATATGTCCTGTCTGGAGTGCTGTGCAATGACTGCTGCACTTCAGGATGCCTATACTGCATGTGATGGGGGGTTGAGTCAGAGGTAAGGGCTCGATAGTTCTCAGCGGCTGGGTTTGTGAACGTACAGGTGTTAGAGGCAGGCTGGTGGAGGGCAGAACTGAATGGTGAGGGAAGGGTGTTTGACGCTGACATATTGGGCATAAGGGAGAGAGATTTTGGGACGGGTGTGGGGGGCGGATGCGGTAGTGCTCTGCCTGCATGGCTGCGAGCGCCTGGATAGAGTCTGCTTGGCGCGACAGGATTCTTATCAGCTGCTTTGTGCTTTTCTTCCTGGCCTCTGCGTTTCTCTGGCGGATCCTGCTTTCCCTTTCCCTCCAGGCCTGCAGTTTTTGATTCTCTCTGGCAGAGTGATCCATAACTGTTTGCAGCAGGTCGTCTCTGCTTGTTCACGGCTTTTTCCACAGGTTTTGCAGTCTTTGAGCTGCTGTTAACATGGGCAGCTGAGAGCTCAAGGTTGCTCATGGAAAGGAAAAAAAGGCAACAGTTAACAGAGGCAGCATTGTTTAGATCTCAGACAGTGATTCCCAGATAGTGAAGGAGTTTACAGTCTTCACTTTAGCATAATTTTCCCATACCAAAAAGAGCACACATAACCCAACAGGAGCCCCGAAATGGTGAGTAAGGGGAACTGATTGCTTCAGGGCTGTGCTGGGGTTTCTGTGTGTTGGGGAAAGCAATCTGCTGCAGGGGGCAGTGAACACTCTCCCAACATTTTCCACAGGAGTTAATCCTGGAAGATATCTTGCTGCTGCGGGACACCTGGGAAGAGTGGGAGGGTCTTCTATAGCAATGCGGATTTCGCCCTGGCCCCTATGCAGCTTGCCTGTGTGCAGCAATGGTCCCCCCACCTCTCGTGGCACAGTGGCGCGGACGCGTTAGCCTGACTGAGACAAGGACAACAGTGGCTCTCCCTATAAACTTGCGGAAGCGCATTGCCCACACTCTGGCTGAATCTTTTGAAGAGATTACCGAGGTCGATTACCGTGACGTGATAGACAACATCAATGGGCTATTCCACATCTAGGCATGCATGCATGCAGCCCTAACTGCCCCCCTCCTCTCCTGAAACATTTCCATCCTGAAAATAAAAGCCACTTATTGGGAACCCACTCCTCTGCTTGTCCTTCACCAAGTACCGGCTGCTGCGACTGGCTGCCTTCCTCCTGGCTTAAGAAGAGCTCCTGGCTGCATGCCTCCTCGGACTCTGGGGTGTCTCCCCCCCAACCCCAGTACCCTCACTCTCGGTTTCCTCCTCCCCCCACTCCTCCTCCACCTCCCCCTCTGATCTGAAGTGTCCATCATGGTCCTCGGATTGGCAGTTAGGTCATCCCCAAGTATCGCGTCCAGTTTTTTATAAAAATGGCAGGTCATGGGGGCAGCACCAGAGCAGCGGTTTCCCTCAAGGGCTTTGCAATAGGCACTCCGCAGGCTCCTTCACTTTATCCTGTTGCCACCGTTGTCCGTCATGAGCCCTTATCCAAGCATGGCCTTGATATCTGCCACCTAGTATTCGTATTCTTATGGGTGGTAGCGAGCTGTGACTCACAGGCGTTCCATCCCCCCAAACATGATGAGGAATCCAAGAGCAACTCGGCCATTAGCTCCCAATGGCTGGGCTCGTTTGAGGCGCCGTGGGAGGCATGGTGTCACTCATTCGGAAAGATTCACTAGATGCAGCTCCCACACTGGCTGAGCAAACGGGAAGGGGATTTTTAAAATTCCCGGGGCATTTAAAGGGCGGGTCACCTGAGGCCAGGGCAGTAGAGTTTGAACGGATGAGCAGAGTGGCTGAGCAGGCATTCTGGGATACCTCCGAATACCTCTGGAGGCCAATAACAGCACTTCTGGTGGCCACACTGGCGGAGAAGCACTGCATCACCAGCCCTGAAGTCGTTATTCCCCAGGCAGAGCAGGCGTACAGCCAGCGCTGTATCCAGGGAGATACAGCGCTGTATGTGCCTTGCAAGTGTGAACGGTGAGTAAGTTGCAGTGCTGTAAAGCCACCACCAGCGCTGCAACTCTCCAGTGTAGCCAAGGCCTAAGATCCCAAGGAAAGAAAATCAAAAGCATAATGGAGTTTAGGAGAGCTGGTGGTTTCTCAAAGAGACAATGTTAAAGGTACAACAGCAAACTATCCCATTGAGAAAGACAGACAGGAGGAATAGTAAGAGCAGGACTGGTGCTACCATTTAGGCAGACTAGGTGGTTGCCTAGGGCGCCAAGATTTGGGGCGCCAAAAAGCGGTGACCCCCAATATTTTTTTAAGCGTTTCAGCGGCCGCTGAAGGAGAGGGAGTCTGAGCTGCCACCGGCAGTCCAGGGATTCCCCTGGGTCAGCGCACCGCTGCTGGCAGCCAGCAGCCCAGAGGTTCCCCTGGGTCACTGTGCCGCCGCCGGCAGCCGGCAGCCCAGGGGTTCCCCTGGGTCAGCGCGCCACCGGCAGCCCGGAGGTTCCACCGCACAGTCGCTGCTTCACTTCTCCCACGTCCCAGGCTTGTGGTGCCAATCAGCTGTTTGGCACCGCAAGCCTGGGAGGAGCATTAGAGCAGGACAGTGTGCTCGGGGAGGACGCGGAGCAGAGGTGAGCTGGGGTCAGGAGGTACCGCAAGGCTCCCCGGGCCAAGGGGTGGGGAGCTGCCACAGGGGGCGAGAAGCTGCCGCAGGGGCGGGGGACGCGCCTCAGGGTGGAGGGGGGGCAGGGAGCTGCTGCAGGGCTGGGAGGGAGCAAGGTGAAAGTTTCACCTAGGGCACGAAACTTCCTTCCACCGGCCATGAGTAAGAGGCCAATATGACTCCATCAGGAACTCTTTAATGGCCTGAAAATCAAAAAGAATCCTACCAAAAGTGGAAACATGCACAAATTGCTAAGGAGGCATACGTGTGGACTCTGTGGGTGCTCCAGGAGTAGCCACTTAAAAAAATAGCAGTTGCTTCGCACTCACCGGCAATACAGTTGCAGCCCTAGCCAGGGATCAGTAGTTCCTGGGCAGCTCTACACCCACCGATCAGCTATTAGATGTTTGTGTTAATCACCTCTGAGCTGTTCAACCTTTGCAGCCCCTGGGCTTGCTGCAGCAGAGGCTGACCCAGCCCTGCTTTAGCCCTAGGCGGGGGGTGGGCCCTGATGGATTCCCTCCTCCAGCAGCCTCAGGGAGCTGCTCCACTGCTCCAGCCAGGATTACGGGTGGGTGAGGGGGGTGCACAGGGCTCCCTCTACCCTGCAAAAACCCAGTCTGATCAGCAGCGGTGAGACCGTGCTCACCTGGGTTGCCTCACCTGCTACCTAGATCTCCTGGGCAAGCTCCAGCTCCCAGCTAGCTCCAACTGCAAGCAGCACTAAGTGAGTCCTGTTTCAGGCAGAGGGAGCTTGGCTGGGGGAGGGTGGGGGGCCACTGCAGTATCAAGAGAAGGGGAGAAGATTCCATCATGGGCACAGGGTGGGGGTTATGCAGAGTCACTCCCTCTGCCTTCCTCCATTTCTCCCAGTGCGGAGCTGCTCTGCTCTGCCTAGGTGGGGAAGTGTCTGTCCTTAGGGGTGCCATTTAGGGAAGGAAGGCAGCGGGACTGTCCTGGCCCCCCAGGATAGTAAAAATCTGGGTGAAAATTTGTCTCTCTTATCCCTCCCTTTCACCCATGCATCCTTTATTCAAAATACTCATTTGGCACTGAAGTTAAATAGGTGTTAACAAAATCAGACAAAACAGAGTTTTTCAATGTGTGATTTAAAATCCCTTCCCCTCTCCATTGCTCAATTTTCTGTCACTTGACTCTTGTGATGTCATCATTTAACTAGTTCTCATGTTATCATAGGTTTTGTCTGGACTAGCATATGTCCCTTTGTTATAGTTGATAGCCAATTGCTTGTTAAGTGACTGTAAATGCTAATCTAAACACAAACATTTGCAAAGTATCAGGACATGGTGGCTTAGCCTCAAGCAAGCCACAAAATGTTGTGTCCCAGAACAAACATTTGTGCAGAGCCTGTTATCAACACAATTAGCATTTACGATCAATTAGCTCAAATTATAAGAAGACCACCAACTCTAGTCTAGACAAAGCCAATGCATGAGGCTCCCAGGCTAGACAGGACCTGGATTTTTAATATAAAAGGAGGCAACATAAATGTGTTTTCCTTCCCCAAAACAAACTAAAACAAATATATAAACAAAAAACACCACCTAGGTCCCCAAATCTTCATACCTTCTTTACATATCAGGTGAAAATCAAACAAAGGCACAGTCTCAGATCACCTTTAAAAAGGAAATTATCCCTTACATTCCTAATTCCCCAAAATCAGGGTAACTACCGACTTTGTGGGGCCGAAAGACTGGATCTGGGTGTGAAAATTTATCCCTTTCCACTGTTGCAAGTACATATAGAACAGAGTACTGAGAGCACAATAGAATAGGTTAGGATAATAGGAAGCTGATTAGGGGAAAGAAGTCCCCCCCACAAGGTCTTGTTTTGAAAATAGCCAGAGGGTTGGTTTAGTATTTAAGATTTTTTAGGACATTTAAGTGAGATGCAGTCCCACTAAAATAATCATGTAACATCCAAATTTTATACTTCTTATAACTTTTTTTTTACACATCCTTGGGGCTCAAAGTATGGCTCTAATCCTGATATTACTCTCTTGGGACTATTAGTGAATAATTTCCGCCAACCTCTTCCTTTTTGGGGAAGCAATAATTAAAAAGAGATTCAGGGACTGGGGTAGAATTTATTGTTCAAATTTAGATCATTTGATTAAGAGGTTTCCAATATATGTTCTTCCCATGCATTCTTCTAATTTTCAAAGAACTCTAAAATCCACATGCATAATGAGATTATCTAGGATACTGGTACGCCACAACAGGGGCAATGGTGCAAGTTTGGAATAATTTGGTTCACGTATTCCTCAGATACTGTCCCCCCACTCAATAAGAAGAAAATGTTAATATTCCAGTTGCTCTAAAACTGACATGCATTATGAGATTACCTTGAACAGTGGTATTCCACAACTGAAATTGAGGTAGAGGGGAACTCCCATTGAGATGAACTGGTCATTTCACAGCACCCAGAGCTATTGTGTTAGACTAGTCATCTCTTTGGAGCATCCTAATTCATCTAAGCACATCCCACTGAGATGAATGGGCCATTCCACACATCAACAGTATTCCTGTACTGCAGAGCCCCTTCCTTTACACTGGCTCCCTGCTATTTCTCTTGCTGCCTCCAACTGGTAGATGTGCTCCTCACAGCTCATTAATTACCATCCTCCTTTCTTCCCATGGCCCTTCCAGCCCTACTGGTGGCATGGTTGGGACAGGAGGAGGTCAGAAATGGTAGCTAAAGTGGCAGATCATTCCCCTCCCACAGGTACCCTCCAATCATACCTCCTCCCAGACATCTCTTCCTCAAAAAACAAGGGAAATTAACTACCCAAAAACATGGTTAATGCAGACCTTGTTTACACTACAGTGCCTTTGCCGGTATAGACTCACCCAGCTAGACTCATCCCTGCTTAGTACCCTCTTCAAATCAAGAAGTGCATTTCAGATTCCTGCTGGCACTGCCAGTCTGATGTGCCTTCTCTGGCTTGTCAGATTGGGTTAATATTTGCTGGTGAACCACAGCACCTCTTATTAGACTGCTTCCCAGACTGATGAACCATCTGTGGTTCATTAATTTTATACCAGTGTAACTCTACTGATTTCATTGGGGTTGTTCCTGATTTACACTGCTACAAGTGAGGAGAGAATCAGGCATAGGCACCGACTCTGTGGGTGCTCCAGCACTCAAGCACCCATGGAAAAAAATAGTGGGGGTGGTCAACACCCACCAGCCACAGTTATTCAGCTAGGCCACCATTCAGCTGTTTGGCAGCTGGCGTGGGGCCCCGAGAAAGAGGTGGAGTGAGGGTGGGGCCTTAAGGGAGGGGGTGGAGTGGGGCAGGACTTTGGGGCAGAGTGGAGGTGGAGCATCCACCTGAAAAAATAAAAGTCAGTGCTTATGTAAGCAGGGGTATAAAAATAGCACAGAGGGACAAACTCAGAAAACCATATTTAAGTGATTTGCCAAGGTTGCAGTGCAAGTTGGTGGAACAGTCAAGAATAGAACTCCAGGATGAAATCCTGGCGAAAATGGGTTATACCCAGCAAGGAGCAGAAAAGGCAATAAAAAGAGGTTCTATAAATACATTAGGAGTAAGAGAAAGATGAAGAAAAGTGTAGGTCTTCTATGTAGTAGTGAAGGAGAGCTAATAACTGATGACACCAAGAAGACTGAGGTGTTTAATGCCTGTTTTCCTTCAGTCTTCACTAAAAAGGTAAATTGTGACCAAAGTACTTAACACAATTAATATTAACAATAGGACTGTCAAGCAATTTAAAAAAAATAATAATGCGATTAATCACACTGTTAAACAATAATAGAATACCATTTATTTAAATAGTTTTGATGTTTTCTACATTTTCAAATATATTGATTTCAGTTACAATATCGAATACAAAGTGTACAGTGCTCATTTTATATTTATTTTTTATTACAAATATTTGTGCTGTAAAAAAACAGTATTTTTCAATTCACCTAATACAAATACTGTAGTGCAATCTCTTTATCATAAAAGTTGAACTTACAAATGTAGAATTATGTACATAAAATAACTGCATTCAAAAATAAAACAATGTAAAACTTTAGAGCCTGCAAGTCCACTCACTCCTACTTCTTGTTCAGCCAATCGCTCAGACAAACAAGTTTATTTACGTTTGCAGGACATAATGCTGCCCGCTTCTTGTTTACAATGTCACCTGAAAGTGAGAACAGATGTTCGCATGGCACTGTTGTAGCCGGCATTGCAAAATATTTACATGCCAGATGCACTAAAGATTCATTTGTCTCTTCAATTTCAACCACCATTCCAGAGGACATACATCCATGCTGATAACAAGTTCTGCTCAATAATGAGCCAAATCAGTGCAGACTAACACATGTTCACTTTCATCATGAGTCAGATGCCACCAGCAGAAGGTTGATTTTCTTTTCTGATGGTTTGGGTGTTGTAATTTCCGCATCAGAGTTCTGCTCTTTTAAGACTTCTATAAGCATGCTCCACAGGCTGTCCTGAACAGATTTTGGAAGGCACTTCAGATTCTTAAACCTTGGGTTCAGTGCTGTAGCTATCTTTAGAAATCTCACATTGGTACCTTCTTTGTGTTTTGTCACATCTGCAGTGAAAGTGTTCTTAAAACAAACAACATATGCTGGGTAATCATCTGAGACTGCTATAACATGAAATACATGGCAGAATGTAGATATAACAGAGCAGTAGACATACTATTCTCCTCCAAGGAGTTTAGTCAAAATTTAATTAACATTTTTTTTTAATGAGTGTCATCAGCATGGAAGCATGTCCTTTGGAATGGTGGCCAAAGCATAGAGGGGCATATGAATGTTTAGCATATCTGGCATGTAAATACTTTGCAATGTCAGCTACAAAAGGGCCATGCGAACACCTGTTCTCAGTTTCAGGTGACGATGTAAATAAGAAGCCAGCAACATTGTCTCTGGTAAATGAAAACAAACTTGTTTCTGTTAGTGATTGGCTGAATAACAAGTAGGACTGAGTGGACTTGTAGGCTCTAAAGTTTTACATTGTTTTGTTTTGAGTACAGTCATATAACAAAAATATCTACATTTGTAAGTTGCATATTCACAATACAGAGATTACAGTACAGTACTTGTATGAGTACTAATCAATATTTTCATTAATGATTTGGATAACAGAGTGGTGAGTGTGCTTGGAAAATTTGCAGATGACACCAAGTAGGGTGGTGTTGCTTGCACTTTGTAGAACAGAATTAGAACTTGTGGTGGGGTGGCTGCCCCACACAGGGAGAAGAAGTGGTTAAAACCAGCACCAGGGAAGCTGCGCAGAACCCACTAATCAGGAAAGGGCTTCTTGAGCCCACCGATAGGGGAAGACTTGTTGGAGGAGCCAATGAGGGCTGGCGAGGGCCATATATAAAGAGCTGCTCAGCAGAGCAAAAGGGAGTCTCTCCCTGGAAGACAAGAGAGGAGGACTGGCTGCCTGAAAAAGCACCATATATAGACTAGTGCTGGGCAGAGGCAGCAGAGTGTGGGGGTGAGCTGCTGGCTCACCATTGCCAGGCTGGGCCCTTGCTACAAGGGCTGAGAGGGACCTAAGGCTACGGGGAAAACAGGCAGCAGGTTGGAGGAGGGCAGTAGGTGACTGCCAACTATAGGGTCCTTGGTTTGGGACCCAGAGTAGTGGGCGGGCCCGCGTTCCCTACCACCACCTTGCACTCCACTTGCCAATGAGGAGCGTGACCGGTATCCAGATGCAGTTTTCCCCTGAGGCGAGGGGCTGGACTTTGGACTGCAGCTGGCCACCGAGGCAGGTGGTGGGACTAAGGACTGTCAATCCCCTAGAAGTGAGGAGATACTGGAGTGGGGGCACAGCCAGAGGGCTTTGCCCAGAAGAGGATACTGCAGTCTGGGGAGCAATGTGGGTCCAAAGAGTGGAGACGGAAGTGATGGCAGGAGTGACACTACTAGCTGAGGATGAACTGGAAGGGCCGAGAGCTAATTTCAGTACGGTCAGCAGGAGATGCTGCAGTGGTGAGTCCCTCGTTGTCACAGAACTCAAAAGACCTTGACAAATTAGAGAGTTGGTCAGAAATCAACAAGATAAAATCCAGTAAAGACAAGTGTAATGTACTACACTTGGGAACCAGAAATCACTACAAAATGGGAAATAACTGGGTAGGTAGATCTGAGGTCAATAGTAGATCATAATTTGAATGAGTCAACACTGTGATGAAGCTGGAAAAAAGACTAATATCACTCTTGGCCAGTGGTGGGCAACCAGTGGCCCGTGGGCCGCATGAGGCCCATCGGGGTAATCTGATTGTGAGCTGTGAGACATTTTGCTGACATTGTTTGTCCATAGGCACAGCCGCCCACAGCTCCCAGTGGCTGAGGTTCACAATTTCTAGCCAATGGGAACTGCGGAAAGCAGCAGGCCACAGGGATGTGCTGGCCACTGCTTCCCTTAGCTCCCATTGGCTGGGAAAAGAGAACACTGGCCAATGGGAGCTGTGGTGGGCAGGGCCTGCAGATGGTGAACGTCAGTAAAATGTCTCACAGCCTACAATCAGATTACCCTGATGGGCTGCGGGTTTCCCACCACTGCTCTGGGCTGCGTTAACAAGAATGTCATATATAAAGCACGGGAGGAAATTGTCCCATTCTACTTGGCAGTGTTGAGATCTCAAATGAAGTACTGTGTCCAGTTTAAAAAAAATGTGGACAAACTGGAGAGAGTTCAGAGGAGTGCAACAAACATGATGAAAGATTTAGAAAACCTGCCTTCTGAGGAAAGTGCATGTTATGCTTGAGAAAAGAAGACCGAGAGGGCACAAAGCCCTGAATACTGACTAGCCACTTGGCCTAAAAAGAGGTATCAGGGATTCTAGAGCACACTGATGTGGAAGAGTTCCTGCATGGAAAAATGAGATTACTTGTTTGCCTATATATTTTCCCAACATACACATGATCTGAGAACAGACCTGGACTTCTGGATTCCTGAGCAGAGCTGGCATTTTGGCCTGATCCAAAGCCTATTGAAATAAGCAAAAATTCATATAGAATTTGAAGGGCTTTGCATCAGGTCCAATAGGTCCATGTTGCCATGACTTTGGCATGACCCTTCATTATTTAATGGGTAGGGTTTTTCATTTTTTTTATTTTAAAGTCACATATGGAACAATGTGACAGGTTTCAGAGGGGAAACTGTGTTAGTCTGTATCAGCAAAAACAATGAAGAGTCCTGGTGGCACCTTAGAGACTAACACATTTATTTATGCATAAGCTTTTGTGGGTAATAAACCACTTCATCAGATGCATGAAGTGAAAAATACAGTAAGAATGTATAAACATACAGGATGGAACAATGACCGCTTTGAATCTTCAAGTTGCCCCAGACATAGTCAAATGCATGGCCAACGAATCACCAGTTTGCACCTGAGGAGTAAGTGAATTTAAGTGGTTGTGATGACAGATATGAGTCCATAACTGATTAATCTCAAGATTGAGTGATTATTCACTGAAGCATTCCATTGACTGTCAGCTTTAAAATATTTATGTTCTCAACTGTCTTACCTGAAACCTCTTAAACATGAATGAGAAGGCAGGAGATAGCTGGCAAAAAGTGGTGACAGTGAGTTGTATTCACCAACATTAAAGGGACTGAGATTTTTATGAGACAAATACATTATTAGTGCCACATTTATACTTCTTAAAATCATTTACTCCAAATTATTACACAGAGGCTGCTGTTATCTGAAGATATTAATATTATGTTTGCTGGACAGTCAGGACCGCCCAGAGGATTCAGGGGGCCTGGGGTCTTCGGTGGCAGAGGACTCCCACTTCGACGGTAATTCGGCAGTGGGGGGTCCTTCCACTCTGGGGCCTGCAACCGAAGTGCCCCGAAGAGCCATGGCGGGCACGCCCCGCCACCGAATTACTGCCAAAGACCTGGCACTTTGGCGTCGGGTCCCACATCGGCGATAATTCGGCAGTGGGGGGTCCTTCCGCCCCAGAGCAGAAGGACCGTCCACTGCCGAATTGCTGATGACGACCCAGAGCAGAAGAAGCTCCGGGGACCTGAGCCCCACTAAAGTTTTCCAGAGCAACCGGAGTGAGTGAAGAACCCCACTCCAGGGGCTCTAAAAAACTCTCATGGGGGCACCTGCAGGGCCTGGGGCAAATGGCCCGACTTGCCCCCTCCTCTGGGCAGCCCTGTGGACATTTGTTTTCATGTATGGAGTTTAAAATGCTGTAATTAGGACAGACACTACACTAAGTAGTTATTCCAGGGAATTCTAGTCAACAACAAAGATTTTAATCCAAGAGATCACATTAGTATATACTGAATACAGACCCAGTCCTGAAAATCTTTAATCAAGGGATTTAATCACTTTGACCCTAATTCAGGAAACCACCTTTATTCAGAAAGCACTTATGCATGTGCTTAACCACATGCTTAAAGTTAAACATGTGTTTAAGTGATTTCCTGAGTCAGGGCCATTGAGTTGAAGAATCCTTGACAAACTTAGTCTAACCTTTTCTGCTTCTTTCTGGTTAATTGCTAAATCAAAGTCTCAGATCTGAACTCACATGATTCCAGATATCAATGGGGATTTTGTGACTCCAGCCAAACATATCTGGAATCAGGTATGAGATTTTCATTCCTGGTGTATGCAGTTCTATAAAAATACATTAAAATTCAATTTATATATTATATATAATGAAAGGGGTAATATAAACTAACTATAAAATATAATATAGCAGTTCCATTGACCTTTGCGGGGTGGGGGGAAGTCAGACGTACTAAAACCTTTAATCCATTTATCATTCATATGTTTTTAATTATTTCTTACTAAATGTGAAAATTATGGGACCAAACCTGCACTTTTAGAATAGGATTTTCAAAAGCTCCCAGTGTTAATCTAACTCTTTGTAACAGTTTGTATCCATATGTTCACATTTTTTACAAAACTATAATGGATTTTGTATGAAGCCTGCCTTGTGAGGTATCATTTGAAAACTCATTATTTGCTAATCATTATTGTCCTGCTAAAATATGTGTGGCAACATTGTATATCAGGTTATAAGATTTTACTATATAACATTACTAAGACATATTCCAAATTTAGAAAAGCAGGCACAAACTGGTTCCTTGAAGACAAAAGACAAATTGACGACTCAGCCAAGTGTCAACAAAATTAAATGAAATGGTTAAGCAGCCATTCTTTGGCAGGAAAAAGGGTATGAGTGAGAATTACATCTTGGCAAAGAAGCAGCTGGAAATTCCCATCTCTCCAGGCTTTCTGACACTTAAACTCCAGCGGGAGATGATTCTCAAAGAAGAAGAAAAGGATAAAAATGAAGATCAGAGATCCCAAATCATCTCTCTCCCTCTGCTCATGGCGTAGACAACACTTGAAGGATTAAGAAAACATCATTAGATTGGACAGATCTTGGCTGAAAGGAGTTGAGCCAGTAAGACTGCCACAGCATGTGATGACAGAGACCCTTTGCTTTGAATTCACTTAGCTTGTTAAATTAGGTATTAGATGTGATTAACCTTTTATTGCGTTGTAACCAGTTCTGACTTTTATGTCTCATTATTTGTAATCACTTAAAATCTATCTTTCTGTAGTTGTATTGTTTTATCTAAACCAGTGCGTGTTTGGATTGAAATGTTGGGAAACTTCATTTGACACAAAAAGATTTGTGCATATCAGTTTCTATTAATGAAATGATGGATTTGATATGAGCTTGCATTGTCCAGGAGAGAGTGGATAGTACAAGACATATATTTATGGAGGAAAGTCTGGGACTGGGAATTCACTGGTGTCATTCTGAAGTGTAATTGCCATTTCTGTTTCTACATCTTTGGCTCCTAGCTTGATTTTACAGTAGCGTTAGAGGGTCTGACTCTGATTTCAAATCAGAAGTAAATGCACTGATGTAAATGGAACAAAACTGATGTAAAGCCAGTGTAAATAAGAGCAGAATTGGCACAATCATTTTGAATTGGTTACCTTGAAACTCATTTTCATGCATACAGAACATGATATCATGAAACAAAGATTTGTTTTACTATAAAATTAAACAGTTGACTGGATTTGAGGCAGAAAACCCTTATTGGAACAAAAATAACTTTAATTATAGAAAGGAAAACTAAAATATGTTGGTGAACACACATATTAATGTGTCCATAAGAGATGTCATTTCAAAGTAAAAATTGTCCTTGAAAAAGAAATCCACATATAGTTTAAGAACAGAACTGTTGTGGGTTGACAAATGACAATGCATCTAAACCATTATCTACCCAGCATAGGCTGCAGAGTTTTTAATTTGCAAGCTAATTTACTTTACATAAACAATTTAAGCAGCAAACCTCTTCCTCCAGCTAGAAGTTTGTGTATGAGAAATGATTTATCTGTCGGCCTATGACATTAGCCTGATATTGACTTGTTGCTGACAAGGTGAAAGGTTCTGCTAAGCTGAAGTGCAGTCTTTTCCCACTGTACTTTAAATCATTGCTAATTTTCTATTCAACCTATAGAGATTTGGCACTGTTGCCATAGTAATTCACGGTTCTCTTAGCAACAGTTTTCCCTACTTCCATTGACTTACAGATTTGTCCATCAGTGATGTACTTGTACTCATTCTTGCATACAAACACATTTCAACATACATATAGTGCATAGTTAAAATAAATGCCAAATGGCAAATTGCCAAATTTATCCAACTTTGACACTTCGTTGAATTGTAAAAAGCAATGCTGAAAACTGTTCACTAAAAACAGCTGCTTTTTTCCCAAGCCAAAGCTTCCTTTATGGCATCACCTGAAAAAATAAATGAAGCAGCACCAGTGATCTATCTACATGTCAAATCAGGAATTTCACAATAGGTCCCCAAACCGCTGATTTCTTTTCACCTTTCAAAAATCATACATTCCCTTGTGTGCTAATAATTGAACTTTCTCATTTTCAGTTTGTTTTAGACTCTCACTCTTAAAGTTGGACTGTAAATTCTTCATGCAAGTAATTGGAACTATTCATGTGCTTAAGCACACATACAAGCATGGGATCGTGTCTTTATTCATTACTGTTAGTTGCCTAGCACACTTCAGGTGCTTAGAAATAAACAATTTAACTTATGCCAAAGATGTGAAACTTGTTCACTTTTTTGGATCTTTCACTTCTTTAATGTTTAGTTCCCCTGGAAGAGTGTTCTTGCAAACTAAGTATCTTTGGCTGCAGCCGTTCCAAGCAGCCAGAACAGAGACAGCGAATAAAAATGCCTAACTTTTGCAAATCCTCTTATGTCTTCTAAGAGCTTTACAACGGTCACAGATTAATCTTTGTGAGAAAGGTCAGAAAAAACAATTATATCCCTTTTACAGTTGGGGAAACTGAGATAGAGAGAGGTTAAGCGACTTGGCCCAGGGCCCACAACAAGTCAGAATCAGGAGTATAATCCCACCTGATTTCCCAACTTCAAACTCTGAGTTAAAACCAAATTATGCCTCCCTGGTGTAACTGGCTGTCATGCAACGTTGTTTTGTGTAGGCCATTATTATTACCAGCCATAAAGGGACTTGGAGACACGGATGAAAACAAGCCACAGTCTGTCTGAGTGCAAAGATTTTAGACACCTAGTAATGTAGAATGATGTTTTACAACAGGCAAATCAAACTCTAAAAGCTGCCATTTATGACTGCACTCATTTAGATATTAAGACCCTTTTTGCTTGGGGAATCTGCTTGGACCGTAGCTTTTTCTATTATTTTCCAGCAATGCTATAATCCTGTCACCGCCTTGTATGGCTGTTTCACTCACAGGGTATGTCTCTACTGCAGTTAAAAACCTGCGGCTGGTCCATGCTAGCTGACTCTGGCTCACAGGGCTCAGGTTAAGGGAGCTGTTTAACTGTGGTTGAGGCTCGGGCTGCAACCCAATCTCTGACACCCTTCCACCTTGCAGGGTCCTAGAGCCTGGTTCCAACCGGAGCCCAAAGATCCATACCCCAGTTAAACAGCTCTATAACCTGAGCCTCACAAGCCCAGCTGGCACAGGTCAGCCATGGGTTTTTAACTGCAGTGTAGACATGCTCCAGGGGCCTTTCTTAACCACTTCTAAATTATTTGGGTGCAGTTTCTCACACATTAATATTAGTACTTGATTGCGAACATCAAACTCTTTAATTGCTTTCATAGTGAATATTTGATGTTCCTTACTTAGACTAAAGTTGTAGTTCCGTTACTAATGATACTTATGGTATACTCCACAAATCAATCCCTCGTTTTAATATATTTCAATAGTTTGAGATACAAATAACAAATTACTTTCCAAAGGCATGGGAAGGAGGGAGAGACATAGGAAGAAATCTAAGTATACAGGTGACTAGAGGAGAATAGTCTGGCTATAAAATGTACATTCTTTTTAGAGGTCAGGATACACACTATCTTATTTTAAACTTACCTTTTCCTCTCACACTTCTCCTGCCTACAATCCCACTAAAAATCACTTCTGAAAAATAGTCAGGATTTGTTTTTTCTCTAGCTCAAGTCTACCTGAAATTCTTATCCATGGCTTTATCGATTCCCAGTAAAATACATCCCTCTTCTACAATCTTCCAAAATCTCTACCCTAAACTACAGGGTGACCCAAATGCCAGCATGACCCACCATAGTGCAGACAGTGCCTGTCGCTTCCAATGGTTTCTCATCCATTTCTGAATCTGATTTGCATTCCCCACCAGGTTTTCCAACCCGTCCATAGGTTCTCAATCTCCCCTATTTAAATGAGCTCACTTGCATCTTCATTCTTTACCTCCTCCTTTCTGTTTTCTTCCATGACTTTCTAAATGTGGTGCTTCTTTATAGAACCTCCGCCACCCTCATACATCTATTACTCCATCATTTCGAAACGCTCATTGAAAACTGCCTCTTTCCTTTAGCCTATGTCTGGAAACAAATTGGCCCCAGCTTTACTTTCCAAACATTCCTGCATCCTTTTATTTTTCCTTTAAAAAATAAAGGAAGGGAGAGAAAGAAAAAATAAACACAAAACAATCATGAAAGGTGGGGGAAGGGAAAGCTCAGTGGTTTGAGCATTGGTCTCCCAAACCCAGGGTCATAAGGTCAATCCTTGAGGAGGCCATTTAGGGAACTGGGGTAAAAATCTGTCTGGGGATTGGTCCTGCCTTGAGCAAAGCATTAACTCAATAATTTATCTCTCATTTCAAAGTACTTGATCATTTGTATAAAAGTTGTTAAATAGAAGCATACTGAAATGAATGATAGAGTTATCACTTTTTTCAACTGCCAGATATGATACCTCTCCTGGGAAAACCCAGAATTGTCTTTGGGAGATTTTCTCTACCATCTCTATAATGAAAACATTGAACATTTTCTACCTGTTTCAAAGAAGGAAGAAAAAAGATACGTCATTCTGCTGTCACTAAACTTGGCAAAATATACACACAAACCATCCACACATTACACCCTTGGATTATCAGACATAACACGTAGCTGGTTGAGATATTAATTGTATGATCTATAATAGTTTCACTATATGTCACGATGTGATTAATATATGTTTAAGAAAATGGTGTCATATATATTATACAAGGAGCTGGTGGCACTGCCTATTATTAAAATTGGTGAGTACTTCTCATTATAAGATCCTGTTTTGCTTATAACTTTGCCAAGCCAACTGTTCAGGCCAAAATTTTCCATACTTGGTGTTTATCTCAGGCTAATTTATTTATTTTAATTTCAGCCAAATCTAGTGTGCATGTATTATGATTAGACTAGGTGGTAGTAGATTTTTATTAGTAAATGGCAATAAATATTGATTTCATCTTACACAAGAAATGGACAAAAAAGATTTATATTTTTAACAATGGAAATTTAAAGACAGGCAAAGTTAGAAAAATGATGCTCAAGAACTTCTTAAAGTTTGATTTAAGGATCTTTACTTTGTATATTTTCACGGGTGAGGTTGCTAATGTGTATTTTAACAGCAATAAAGCTTTAACTTTTTTTGACTTAGCTTCTACAGTAATTAAATATTTATCTTCTCCCCATAATTTCCCATAACTGTGAACATCTAAATCAATAAAATTTGGGAAAAAAAAGCTTAAAACCATATTTTTGCACAGCAGTGAAAATTTAAATCAATAAATATAGAAAAAAAGTTTACAATTATATAGTGATATTATCTGTGGAAATTATGCAAAAATAAAAATTAGATTCTGTCAAATCTAATTACGATACAGTCTTTAATTACATGGCGACACATTATTTTCCCTTGCTTCATTCAGTGCACAACATGGACTTGCTCTAGGGTTGAATAAGGGTTGGTAGTGAAGGAAATTGTCTGTAGAACTTCTGCTTCCTCTGTTACAGAAGACAGAATGTGTATTATGAATGAGGCAGGGGATTGCAGGAAGAGACAAGATGGTCTCATGGTTAAGGCAACTAAATGTTGTCCCAGAGAACTTATTTTCTTTTGGTCCCTGCCAAGCAGTTTCTGACTGTTGCTGAGTACCTGACTTGAGACTCTGGGATCTTATCTGGAGCACTAAATAAATAGAAGAAAAACAAAGTATTGAATAGCTGTTCATTAAGTGAGTACCATCCAGCTTGTGCATTATGAAGCAGGAGTCCTATGGAATAAAAGATAGCATGTGATCATGTAATTAAATACTTTATAATACTATATCTGGTGGTCTTGTAGCTGTGTTGGTTCTCAGATATTAGAGAGACAAGGTGGGTGAAGTAATATCTTTTATTGGACCAACATCTGTTGTCTCTCTTATCAATAGAAGGTGGTCCAGTAAAAGATACTACTTCACCCGCCTTGTCTCTTTACAATGAAATATACACACAATGGAGATGAATTATGGTTACACAGGGCAACCTTAACTCTGGCATTTCCAATATTCTGAGTGCTTGATTTTGCAACCTTAATAATGTTCTTCTAATGTATATTATGTATCTATATGGCATCACTTGCTTAAATAGGATTATACAAGTCTTAGCACAATTTAATTCTGGGATCAAAAAGACCCTAACCTGGGGACAGTTAAGTGTATTTCACGTTTAGAGTTTGATTTTGCTCACCTTACCCTGGCATATAGTCCTGCCAAAGTCAGTGAGCTTACTCACATTTGGGTCCTTAAATCTGATCCAAAGCCCACTGAAGAAAATTGGAGTCGTTCTGTTACACTGGCTTAGGATCAGACCCTGAGTAAAGCACTCAGGGCAACCTAAAACAAACAAACAATAATAGTGCTGTAGAGTACTAGAGGGAGCTTTAATGGTTTTGTTGTTATTGCTCCATGCTTACTTTTTTAATATTGGGCTACAGTTGTTCACCTATCGCAGGCTACTTTATCTAGGCATGGGAAGACATAACAACTCAGATAGGAGTGTCATAGCTCAGGACTAGCTGCTTCCTTGTCTCCCAACTGCTCCCCCCCAGGTGTCAGTGGACCTATCCTGGGGTGGAATCCCACAATTCTCCCACTCCTAGTTTGGGATCCAGATTACAGTACCCGGTGGGTCAATCATGCTTGCCAAGCCAGTCCAACTGGGTTCAGTACTTGCGGTTCTTCCCTTCAGAAGTCTGTGTCCAGTGGTTAACAAGGTAACCAGATACTGTCTTATCTAGAGGCTTGCCACATCCCTTGGCAGGGACGCTAGGCAAACCGCTCTTTATTGTCTCCCAAACCACCGCTGCCATCCCTAGAAAAAGTCATTTTTATCTAGCCAGAAGTCCTTTGTTTCATTTTCCCTGGTCTTTTGGTTCTCAGCAGAGTCTTAGCTCTCTCTAATGCACCAGACACTGTAGCTGTGCTGGTTATAGACCGGCACATCCACTCCCTCCCCAAAGCAAGAGGGAGACATATCCATCATGGACAGCTCAAGGGGCAATGCCACAATCCTAGGGCTAGAGTAGATTGTTACAATCTAGCTCTCAATAGCACACCAGAATAATTGTGAGGAGCAATGGCCCTGGTTCTTGTTTCATTTTCTAAAAATCGGTGTAACTCTGTTGGCCTCAGTGCAGTTACTCGTGGTTTACAGCAGCTAGAATCCAGAATCAGGCCAGATGTACTTTCTGTCTAAAAATTACCAAAGTAATGTATTAGCTCAGAAAAAGGTTAAAAAAAAATAGAGCTGTACAGATATATATATTTTGTTGTACATGATATAAAAAGGAGATTAGTAAATCATTCCAATTGTATCACAGGCTGGCATTATAGTTATTCATTCACATTTGGAAAGCACCACGAGCAAGCTGAAAAAATCTGTTCTGACATCTCGCCTTCTACTGATGTTCAAACTAAGTGGCTATTTGGTGTGCTGGCATGTTATAAATTGGATAACACTGGTTGTCAATGAGATATATGTCTTTTATTCAGAAAAACATCAATAAAATATAGTCTACTGTCCCTTTAGTCCTTTTACTTTTTAGTATCTGTAAAAATGAGACTTTCCAGCTCATTAAATTGCAGCTTGCAGGGCACTATACCAAACTAGTTAATCTCTATAAATGGTCACTCTATTTCAGCTTTGTCATAGGCATTTTCAACATCAATGTCGGACTATGAACTAGATTTTGGAATGCAACCCATTTGCACAGTTCTTAACTCAGAACTTCTTCTGTGGATTCAGAGAAATCAGAGATATGAAAGGAGGCCAAAACAAAAGGTAGGTGATCTTCACGTACCTGTGACAAGTGTAATCATATTAGTATATGGTCACTTTTGATTTTCATCTAGTAATTACTTAAATTGTGCTTTATACTTCCAAAGCACCTTACAAATATTAATTAACCATGAATTTATCTGATATTGATCTTGAAGAATAGAGTTTAAGGCCCAGATCCGCAAAAGTATCTGGGCTCCTAACTTCTACTGAAATAAGTGAAAATTAGGAGTCTACATAAATTTGTGGATTGGGGCGAAAGTGACTAATTTTATTTTACTTTAGCAAATATTTTGAGCTAGAAAAATAACACCATCTCAAAAGGATAGCAGAGGCTTGTTAGGAAGAATGGTCTAATGGTTAAGGTAAGGGCATGAGACTCTAGGTTCAATTCCTATGTCTGCAGAAGAGTTCCTGTGTGACCTTAGCCACTAGGTCCAGTTTCACAGAAAGAGTCAGGAGCCTGGACAATCACTATGATTTACAATGACCGAGTTGGGTCGTACACAATGAAGGGAAGAGAGAAGCCCATTAGACTTCTTCAAGTGATGTCTTCAATGTGAAGGTTGTTCACCACCACTTTCCATCTTTTGCTGTTGTGACAGAGTTGTAACACTTCCACTCTTTTTTGGACACCTGTCCATTTGACAATATTTCTGACTGAACTGGTTCTTTTTCTGGTTTGCCTGTGATCTCTTCTGAGGATATGAGTGCTGGAAGCAAGTCGCTCTGTGATCAGCAAGCTATGCGTCCATGGTTACTTCACACTGCAGTTCACAAAAGGCAGCATGCTAGGTGAGGAGATGCCTAAGGTAGCCAATGGGACAAGAAGGGTGTGTCCTGAGACCTGCCCATCTCAGGTAGATAGTCACGTATGTCCAGGCTGCAGGGTGGTGTTTATCACTGCTTGCAGTTCACAGCCAGAAACCCTCTTTGGAGTTAGGTACCTATGCTATTTTGTGAGGAGGAGGAGGATGAAGAGGTGATAGTGCTGGTGCTCGCCTTATAACTTTTAGTCCACTGGTTAGTGCACTCACCTGGGATGTAGGAGACCCAAGAAGAAAGGATTTGAACAGGTGTCTCCCACTTCTATGGACAGTACCCAATTTCATTCCCTACCTCTTTATAGGATGCCTTCTCCTAATCTGCTTGCAATTCCAGTTTATCAGAGAACCTGATCCCCAATGAACAGTTAGCTGCACTGGGCACCTACCACAGGAGCTGCCAGCAATTTTCTTATTTAACTCCCCACAACTCCAACCAAACTCCCAGACTGCTAACAATTCATTTCCTAATTGCAGCCAGAGTAATATCTACTTCTCACTGTCTCCCAGTGCCTACTCTCAAAATCTGTCCATCTCATGCTCTGAGTGACTCGAAGAACTGGCCATTACCAACATGGACCAGTGAGCAGAGATCTCCATCTCTACACCTAAATCAGTCTCCAGACAAATTCAGCCTCATGGGGTTGGGGTCTCTCTTTTTTTTTTTCTTTTGCTGGCTCCTAACCTACCGGCTAACAGGCTTGTATTCTCTCTTGAATCCATCCTGGATTCAAATAATAATGTAGCCAGGCGCCTACAACCTATAAATCACAAACCCAATCTGTGTACCACTATCCAGTCTGACAGTATACTGAGCCTTTAGAGGATGAGCACAATCATGAGCAGCCCCGGGCTTGCCTGTACTACCCTCGTAATAAAAAATAGCAGATTAGAGCCTGAGAGAAACTAGAAAGCTGCTCACTGGTAACCATATTCCTATCCTGCAAGCCTTCACCGCGTTCACAGCAGGGCAAAGGAAGAATAGGAGAAAGATCAGTATTCTAGGTAATTTTCCCCCAGTATCTTTTGGGGGCAATTGTATCAAAAGGAAAAATTGCAAATCTGACACCCTTAAAGCTCTGAAGCTTTTAAAAATATATATAATGCCTCTTACTATATGATGTCAATCCTCTGAGGACTTCTAAATCTGGAATCAGTCTATCTGTCCTTCATGTGGTATTTTTTGTTCTGCTGAACAGCCTCCCAACATTATGTTCTCCTTTGTCATAGCAAGCCCATAGGAGTGCCCATAGCACCATAAGCAGATACAGCCAATCCCACACTGCCACTTACAGTCCTGCACCTAGGTGGAGAGCACCCGACTTACCCTCCACCACATTCCAATGAAGTGTCACCTCCCCTGGAGGCCAAGGAATATGTGTGCTCCAAAAGTGTGTGTGTGTTTTTAACACTTTTCCACATTTGTATTTGTGTGAATATTAACATGTGCCCTCACTGAAGGCCCAGCATAGTTGCTAAATTCAAGACTCAGGCTTATCTGCTGGGGAACCTATAAACTATCATCAGTACAAAGGATCACACTGGATGAGCCAAAGTCCTCTATTCTTAGCACACTTCAGTGTCAGCCTGGCTCTGCTTCAGTTCCTCATACATTGCAGGTCATCAGTTTAAGTTCCTCCAAATGGGCCCATGCCAGAGCCTCAGGGATGACACCAAGGAGTATCAAGGGGAACTGGGCAAAAATATCCTGAAATTTTTTCCCGCTACGTCTTTCACCACCCCACCTGACAGGAGAAGTAGACTAGCAGCAGATTTCCTGTGGCATGTGAGCTGTGACTGTGGAAGTGATTAGTGAAATGCAAAGAGAATAGCTCGGTTTATATCAATGAGTCAAATATAGCGAAATAATGAACTCAGTTTCCTGTGCAGATTTCTTTTTTCAAAATCCTTTGCTGCAGAAAAACCCATGTTTATTGTTAATGGCTTCAGCAAATGGACAACATGGTTATGCCAATGGTGCAGGATTCTGACAGCATGATAATAGTCAGAATCACGAGAGCCGTCAATTGGTATGGGCTTCATTCAGAAATATTCTGTTAAAAGTTGTTGGTCTCTAAGTTCAATTGCAAATTACTGACGCATATTTTGCTCTAGTGCAAGAAAACTGCATCTGTATTGAAGTCATGGCAGATGTCCAGTGATTCGCCAAAGTCTGGGGGATGATTGCTCAAAGAAGAATAGAAAAAATAGTGACAGCAGCAATGATAAGGGAAACTTCCTGGAGTTCCTGACTCTAATAACCAAATAAAAGAGTATGGTAAGAAAGAAATTTGAAAGTGTACCACACAATGCAAAATACAATCACTTGTCAACACCAAATGAAATCGTTCAGATTATGTCAGAAATGGTACTTTAATGCATAAGCCAAACTGTGAAGAAGGATAATGTTTTCTCTATAAAGGTTGCTGAAACTAAAGACATTAGCAAAGTATAACAAGTGTCAATTGTGTTGAGATAATACATGAATGGCACAGTATATGAAATATTTCTCGGTTTCCACCCTGCCAAGTCACTTGGCGCAAAGTTCTCTTTTAGTATGTGAAGAACACATTGTCACAGTGTGGTACTGATAAACAGCACTGTATTGCCCAGACCTATGATGGTGAAAATGTGTAACGTTGTGTGAGCTCTCCTACAGGAAAAAGTACCTCAAACATTGTATGTTCACTGTTTCAACCTCAGACTAAAATTAGTTATTGTTGATGTACACAAAGGAAACAAATGCACTCATTATTTTCACTATCCTGGAGAAACTGTACCCTTTTCTCTCAGAATCAGCCATATACACTAAATTCATAGTCATTCAAAAGAAAGTACAACCCAAAAATAAAGTTTTGGAATTGAAGAAGCTCTGTGACACTGGATGGGTGTGGTAAGTTTTGGCTTGTAATACTGTGAAAAAGATATTTCATCCATTCTTGTGACACTGTACTATCTCAAGATAAGTCAAGGAGTCACCGGGCAATGGGTGGATGAGGTCTTAGTTCAGTATTAGCATGACCCAGTGTGCCTAGGGCAGCCTCACTGAAAATGCCAAGGTTGGGGCAGGCTGGAAAGGGAGAATAGGTATTCCCAAGACTGGTGGCTAACACTAAAGTGCACTCACCAACCAGTCACACACTGTGCTTCTGATTCCCCGTACAGTTATCAAGAAGCTAAAAAAAGAAATCACACATCCCCCTTTATTGCATTCCAGTTCTCTGGCTCCCAATCAATACCTAGGTCCAGTGCAGTGAGAAGTTATTTTAAAAGATCTGCTCACTATACAAAATGTTCTTCTGACCCAAATGGGCCAGTCACGTTACCAGGTCAGTATTAATCTGGATCTTACCCAAAACACGACGCTGCCAGCCAATCCTTAAGCATCTAAAACTAAAGGTTTATTTTAAAAGAAAGAAAGAAAAAGGGGAGAGTTGTTAAATGGTAAAGAAATTAGGTACATACATAAGACCACAAAGTCCATATATCAGGTTCTTAGCAGTATTGGTGAGTTTGCTGGCTTGAAAGTACACTTGGAACACATCTGCAGCTTGGATGGGTCATTCAGTCCTTAGTTCAGAGCTTCATCTGCAGAAAATTTACTCCAGAGGTAAGAAGCAGGAACGAAGACAAAATGGAGATGATGCAGCTGCCTTTTATATTCATTTGCCATTTGGTTTGTACTTCCTGTGTCCCCAAACACAAGCTTTACAGCACGTGGCATGGAAAAGCCTTATGGTTCTGTCCACAAGCATACCACATGCCATGCTGACTCATTCCTTTCAGTGGGTTCATTGTATTGTTGATGACTCTTGATGGGCCATCAAACAGGCTAGGCAATGCTGATGCCAATCTGTCTGGGGGGTGTCACCCAGAAACACAGCACAAGTTTTGAAACATAGTTATATCATACATATCTATAACTTACAATTCAAAGGTGTTACGAACATATAAACAAGATTATCACACTTGGCAAATCATAATATTTTCACAGATACTTTACATGGTATATCTGGTCAGATTCCTTGCAATTTTATAATATTGCTATCAACAACATCATAAAGTGCCCCACATATTCCATACAGCGTCATAATGAGTCTGACTATATTATCCTTCTTTGCATGTTCACAAAAAAATTTCAATTGCTTAAAGTTATATCTGACTATTAGCAAGGAGTTGAGCGCAACTTGTCTCAGCCATGCTTATCTGTAAACATGCTAATCAGAGCATTTCTGAACATGAAAGATTAAGAATAGGCATTTAATGAAATATGGAGTGAAGCTGTTATCACAGCTTCAGAAAATGATTTGAAGCTACCTGAACTTTGAGAAGTACACAGTCATATACAAAAGTTGCCTAAAATACGTCAGCAATACATTTTAATTGAAGAAGTGTAAAATGAAGAACAGCTCCTTTTAGATACAGGAAGAGTAAGGAAACATGCCTTTTTGTCAATGCTTGATCAAATAAATGGAGAACTTCAAAGAAGATTTTCTGAAAATAAATCCGTTCTTGTTGGTGTCAATTGCCTTAACCCAAAGTATAAGACCTTTCTTGACTTTCCAGAATTAAAACTACTCATAGAACACTATAGATGTGATATGGACAGTATGGAGACTGAGGTAAAACTCTTGCCAAAAGTAATTGAACACTATGAAGAAGAGAAGAATCCAAGAATGACAGTTTGTTGAAGCTGCTAATTTTTTTTGGATAAATACAAACTTTCCTTTGATAAACTGCATAATTATATGTGATTGGTACGTGTATTCCTCTATAAAGTGCTGCATTCTTGTGTTTTGGTAGGTGAAAGAGTCCCTCAGGAACCACATGACAAGCGAGAGATTAACGGACTTTGTTGTCATGGTTATTGAAAAAAGTTGTTGAAGTCTCTTCATGTTGTTGAAGTCTGTTGATGACAGATTTTCTGCTGCTAAAAGCAGCCATATCCAGCTCCAAAAAGGTAAATAAATTGCCACCATCATTTAACCCCATTCTATAATGTATTTGTATATATGATATTTATAATGTATAATCCCTTGCTCCCTCAGTAATGGTTCTGCCACACCTTCACACCCCTATACTAATTATTCAAGCATTGTCCCTGCATAGCCCTAAATGTATTGTGGGCCCAACAGAGTATTTTGACTGAGCCTCCATCTGAATATTTATCCAACAGCGTGCCTGGATATATCAGGTGGGCACATGCATGCTTCCTTCCACAGATCCAAATTACTCTGTTAGCCTCCATGCCCTTCTTATCTCAGTCTCTGCCCTGGTGGAGAGAGATAAGCAGGCATCTAACTTCCATCATTTTTCCTTATGCAACGAGATTATTTCTATATAAGGTTCTTTAAATATTATCTTTATTGACTTGAAGATGGTACATCATGATTGGAGCAGCCACTCCAATTTAAGCCTGCCCTCACTGAAACATTGGAACTGTCACCACACTTCATGCAAGGGGTGCCTTCTCAATGGCCTTGGTTCCTGTCCCTAAATCCTGTCTCTGAGCCAGATGCAAAGATGTTTCCTACTGGCAGGACCAACACTTTTTTTGTCTGCTACTACTACTCAAATCATGCACCTATGCGTGGTCTACAGGAGCTCAATTACCAGATTCCCCTGTAGGGGGTGTTACTTTACCCCCCAATAGCTGGTCACTAGGACCAGGAAATCCACAACCCTATCCTATTCTGATCATATGTGAAGCCTGTAGTACAGACTGCTGCCAACTCCTGGAGGATCAAGGGAAAAGGGGAACCCTTCCAACACCTGATCTTTGTGTAGAGTAGCCCCTAATCCACTGCCCAAAGAAGCCTTATGGGCACCATAGTGTCAGGGCCATCCCCAAGAGAAAGGACCTTTTGGCCCGCCACCAGTCAGTGATTTCAGATCCTGGGAAAGTCCTTAACTCTCCTCCACTTATCCTTCCTATCCTAGTCACAGGCAGGGCTCAGCCAGGGTATCCACCCACCTTTCTCCTCCAGGTACCACTCCCACACCTCCTGACAAAGGGGAATTATTACAGTAATGTCACTTAGCAGGAATCTTCACCTACCCACAGGTCACTGACTGTAGGACCAGGGGAAGTCCCTGACTCTCCCCAACTTCTCCTTTGTGCCCCTCACAGCTCTGGGGAGGATGGGGTGAAGAGCTCAGCCAGGGTATGCAATCACCCTTCCACCCCCAACATACTCACCCATTCCAGTCACTGCTGTTCTCTGTTTCTGTGTGGGGTAAGGGAAAATCTCTGGCTCCGGCTACGTGTCAAGAGCCCAGCCCTATCTTCTCCTCAATCCTAAAATAAGAAAAGGAATAGATGTCAGTTCCTGTATTACTTTCTTGAGTCCCCAGATAGACTACACAAAAATGGTGGACATCTTTCTGGCTTCAGCACCATTGACTAAAAAGGAAATAGTGGCCATTTTGAATATGGGAAATTTTCTGAGTTGGCAGCCTTTAATTATGTTTTCATGTGACGTGAAAAACCACACTCCTAAATCTTGAGTTGCAATAAAATGAGAGTTGGCAATACTGTGACTGCCTCTCTGCAGCTTTTCTTCCCATCACAGAACGGCACCCCAGAGGAGGAGGAAGGGCTTATAAAACCTCCACTTCAGTGCACAAGAGCCAATAGGCTTATGCTGCCCCCTTCTAGCCAACCAATCAGTCACAGATCCTGCCCCTCTCCTCTTCACCTTCACAAGGAGGGAAGGATGTGTATGTAATCCTTAAAGGAGCTAACGGTTTCCTTTCTCCTGCTGGCCCAGACAAAACATCACCCTGTGAGATTGTTGGAGCAGAGCCTTGTCTGTGCAACCTGAAAACATTAAACCCATACATGCCATAATACATATATACTGTGATGCAGTCTTTAAATATATCATCGTATATTATTTTTCCCTGCCTCATTCAGTCCATAGGATGGATGGTGCTTACTTAATGAAATATTTTTTTCCTCATTCATTATGTGTTCCCATGCCTTATTTATGGAACACTATTCAAACCCTGATCTGAAGCTAGAACTATTAACTTCTTGGTGGGTATTTCTGTATAACTCATTACTGTGCTTCACAAATATTAATTTCATTTATTTTCTCAATAGACCTGTGAGATAATGATTATTATTCCCATTATCTATACAGGTAACTCAGAGACAGAGAGACTAAGGTAGAAGATAGCCACTAATTTTGAGTATCCAATATGTGATATTTCTAAAACGATTCCACAAAATAAGAAGCATTATATGGCACTTATATAGATTCTAAGGTGAGGAGAGACTTTTGTGATCCTCTTATCTGACCTGCTGTATAACACAGGCCAGAGAACTTCCACAAAATAATACATAAGACAAATCTTTTGGAATAAACATCCAATCTTGATTTTAAAATTGTCAGTGATGGAGAATTCACAGTGATCCTTAGTAAATTGTTCCAACTGTCCTCATTGTCAAAAATATATGGCTTATTTCCAGTCTGAATTTGTCTAGCTTCAACTTCCAGCCACTGGATCATGTTATATCTTTCTCTGATAGACTGAAGAGCCCATTATTAAATATTTGTTCCCCATTTAGATACTTATAGACTGTAATCAACCTCTTAAACTTCTCTTTGTTAACTTAAATAGATTGAGCTCTTTGAGTCTATCACTACAAAGCATGTTTTCTAATCCTTTAATCTGCCCTGAACCCTGTCCAATTTATCAATATCTTTCTTGAATTGTGGGCACCAGAACTGGTGATTGCACCTTGCTAAAGACAGAAGTAACATAACTTTTCTATACTTTCTCAAGATTCTCCTGTATTTGCATCCAATGATCATATTAGCCCTTTAGGCAATAGCATCATACTGGGAGCTCATGTTCAGCTGATTATCCCCCAAAATTCCAAATGTATTCCAGAGTTACTGTTCTCTAGGATAGAGTTCTCCATCCTGTAAATATGGCCTACATTCTTTGTTCCTAGATGTATACATTTATATTTAGCCATATTAAATTACATATTGTTTGCTTGCAGTTTACCAAGCAATCTAGATGGATGTGCAGCACAACCAAGACTACAATGCTGTTGTAGCAATGGCATGTAAGGTGCTGGGTGCACTAGAGGCAACAACAGCCTTAAGTGAACTCCTGAATTTCAAAATACAATAGGTTTCATTCCTCTGACTTGAGCAAAAACAGATATAAATTAGTAGAAGCAAATGCTAAATGCCACATATGCTGCAGAGCCTTGACCTTGGATAAAGGGGCAGAGGCAATCATGTGTTTTATTCATTGATTCATGGTTTTCTGTGTTCATCCACCTCTCAGTATATTAAAGGTTCATCCACCATTATTTATCTCTGTTTCTATAGAAACAAATCAGTTTGATGTCTTCCAGTTCTGCCTCCATCACAAGCCAATTGCAGTGGTAGTGAAGTATCAAAGAGTGTAAGAACTTTGGCTGATGTCAACAGTTTTTTTGTTCCTTGGATTTCATCCAAATAGCATTGAACTCTATTCAGTCCCTTCAGGATCTCATTCATGTTATGCATTAAGCAAATCCAATCTGCTAAAATACTGTCTTCCACTAACACTAAACAAACAAACCTTCAACATAAGGTAGTGCATATGGGTCTGCACATAGAACTGGATTCAGTGTCACCCAGATTAAAATTGAGCCCATCCTTCCCGAGCACTGGTGTGATGGATATAGCCCACTCATTGTGAGAAACTGATGACAAAACTCTGATGTCTGAATCCACTTCTTCCAGACAGCATAAGGCACACAACTCTGGGCTTGCAATGTTTAGGCTGAACATCAGTGAGCCTCTCTGATCTTGTTGCTCATCTGTCCAAGTTCTTTTTCAAGAATCTGTCCAGCATTTCTTGAAGATTTTGAGGTGCTTCAGTGATCGCTTTGAACTCAGTCTGATTCTTCTTGAACTCCTCAAGCCAAGAGCTGCTAGATAATGGTGGATACTTTCTTTCAATCACGTACAAGAGAAAACAACTGATTGTCCATCTAACTAAAGCTTTCACATGGAACATCCTTTTCAGGACCAAAATTTCTCCATTGCAAGTCTTTAAAACCATGGAGTTTCCTTCCAGAGGAACTTGTGACAATGTCTGGTGATAGATAGTTGCAGAAATCAGTGAGGCAGTATCTCCATTATCAACTCTTTCATTCAAGAGTGTGCCACAAATGACATCTCTGACTCTAGCTTGCAATAGTACATGAAGTGTTAGATCTTGGTCAACGTCACAAGAGCTCTTGCCTTTTCCACATTATGAATTCCTAACTTCTCTCCTTCCTTAGGTTTAGTCTTCATAGGTATATTTGTGGATGGAGAGATAATCTGTGTTGCTGATCACTGAACTACACATTACATAACACACCAAATGCTGAAAACTTACAGTTTCATGAAATGAGACACAAAACTATGAAAATATATTGTATACTGAAAATACAGTATTTACATCCCCAGTGAGTGTCGTTTTTATTTCTCACACAGAACAATCAGTATTAATGATTGTACAGGCCAAATTATAGTCTCAGTCTAATTTGTAGAGTCTTCAGATTATAGTCTCATTGATACGCAAGACTCCATTGAGGGTCCATTGAGTTGCATATGTAGCTGAGGCCTACAGAATTTTCATTTCTGGTGATTAGAACAGGTCAAAAAAGGAAAACATTTCCATAAAAAAAAAGTTATTTTTATTCCAGAATGTTCAAAACATGCACAATTTTTCTTCATTAAAAAAAGATAATTTATTGTCAATATTTTACATTTTTATCAAAAACATTAAAATATTTTTGAAATGGTAATAAAAAATTGTTAGTAAACGAGAAAAGTTAGTATTTTTGGTTTTGATTTTTAAAAACATTAAACAACCAAAAAGGCTCAACATTTTTCACAAAAACAAACTTTCAACTTTCATTTTTGAAAAATGGCTGGGTTTGGATCAGAAGAGCCTCATTTTATTTGAACGATGTCTAACAGCCATAACGGTGATGATGGAAGGGACCCAGTATAGCTTTCAGACTACATATTGAGTTTACAAGGCTGGCAGTTAGAAAAAAAATATGGAACTCCATGATGCAATTTTTACAGTCACTTTACAGTACAGTTTATGGAGATACTGTATTTTGGGATTCAAGAGAATAAGCCCCATATTATTTCCTAGTTACTAAGGTAACTAAGCATTTTTTTTATATTGCAAAAGAAGAAAATATATAAGTAGTTTAGTAGCACATATGTAAATTGCTATTGACAGTATTTTACACTAGCTGTATCTAACAACATATGTACTGGGCCCACTGGTCAGTATTTGGAGTATTAGCTGATCGGGGTATAATGATTTCCATATCATAAAGATTTTTTTTGTGGCGACAAGAGTTGTAATTAGCAATCAAAGGATACATCAGTTTGGATATTTTCCCAATCCAAGGACTTCTGCTAGTAGTATTAAAGATGAGGATTAGAGTTGTCATTTCCAAGTGACATGTATCCTTTAGCATGATGTCAGAGGTCTTTATGTCCAGCATTTATCTGAATCTTTAAGGTGGTCTAGAGTCAGCTGTATTCTCTAAATTTAAAATCTCTGATGTAAATCTCCAGGTAGCTCTATTCATCATCTGGAAAAAAAAATCACCTACCTCTTCCCTGTTCAAGATAGGAATTCTGAAATGTGGATGCCAAGATTCTCCATGGTATGAAATTTGGGCTCAGCTGTATAGTGAAATCTGATAAAAGAGAAAAAAGCTCATTTGTATATATCTTTGCCAATAATTTTTCAACCCTTCTGCCAACAGCATCAGCAGCAATGGGCGAGGTTTTTAGTTTAGAGAATTTTCTACAATTTCTTAATTTTTTGGCTTGAGCCCCAACCCAGTAATCTGAGAATATATAACCAAGCTGAGCATATTTGCTAGGCAAATCTGTACTCACTCTCAAGTACAGAGGTTCAAACAAATGAAATTTATTGAGGAGGGGGAGAAAAGGGAAAGGCCAGGTTAAACTGGGACAAATATTTACAATTTAACATCTTCCACCATCATTTCCCTCAGGCTGCATAAGTCAGAGTCTCAAACAATTGGACCCTGAATGTCTGATTTGGTTTGTTCTCCTTCCCAGCCTCCCACTCTCGATTTATAGATTCCCCAGCTTCTTCAGTCACAGTTGGTGAGTCCAGGAAGTCCAGGAAAATTAGGGTCCCTGTTTTATAGGCAGCTCTTGGGCACCACCTGTTCTGCTATAGGGATTTCAGCAGCTGGAGCAGGGGGGCCTTACCAGGGTCACTAGGCTGACACAGACAGTTGCTGTGAATTCCTCTGTTCCCATTGTAGTGCAACTGCTCTCCTATTGGATACTGTGGCCTGTGGGTGAATCCAATTGCTGCTTTGCTCTACCTGATGGTGGCTGTGACTGGGCCCAACTGCTGCTTTGTTTTGCCTGCTGCTCAGGTGAACCAAACTGCAACTGGTTCTGGACCTCTGCTTATCACCAGCTAGATAACTGGAACCTTTGATGAATTCTGCTCATGTAGATAATTACAGCTCTCAGCTCAGCTTTTTCAGATACAATGGGATCAGTGACCTTGGGAACCCATCAAAGTCCCTACCACCCAGTAGCAGCAAGGAATGTACAGTCTTTCTCCCTTTCCCTTCTGGTTCTGTTCAGGGCCTCTTACCCCACCTTGAAAAACATCAGTTTTCATCAGTGTGACCCATACCCAATCATTGTCCAGACTTTGCCCAGGTAGGTTTCCCAACAGGATAATCTCAAAAATATGGGTCCCAAGTACAAAACTTAGTCAAATGATACCCAAAAGTCCCTAAATTGCCTTTATTTAATATGTAAATAAGAAAATGCCTCACTCAGTGAACTCCCCTTGCTCTCCAACAGATGTCATCAGAGAGCTCGCTCAATTACCTTCCTTCTCTCATAGGCATCAGGCCACAGAACTTTCAATTTTTTGTGATTAATGGGTTGTTATTTATTTAAGACAATTTGCATGATTGACAGGTAGTCCTAAAAATGTTCATGAATCCTCCTGAAAGTTTCATGAATTTATGAACGATTTGTCCAAAAACTTGTACTGAACATTCTTTGCCATTCATCATTCTCCTGTTTTGTTTAAAAACTGAGTCATCCAACTAGGGCAATGAAACAGCACCACACGATGGAAGATGGAATAATTTAAGAACAATGCATAAGGTGGAAATTATTAGTCCAAACTGTTTGCAAGTTCTCACAAATAAAAAGTACAGTTGCAGAAATCAGGATTGGTTGGTGTGTGATTCACAAGCCATGAATTGCCTGAATCTTTAGGGATAGTGTTAGAGAGGACATATAATCCCATTGAAGCCAAGTTGAAACATGAGCTACGCACTGAGAAACAACCAAATCTGGGTGAAATGAGAAAGGAATTAAAAAGAGATTCCCTGAGATTCATATTGGATTAAGTTAATTAGTTAGATCAAATAATATGAGAAAATAATCAATTATAAATTCTGAGGAAGGGTCTCAGTAGATGGGTGTCCATTTGATTATAAATCACAACTAAAGAATTCTATCTAAATAAATAAAATGTATAATTTGGAGTTGGTTTAGGAACATAAAATTGGAAAGGACCTCCACAGTCTTCGACCTCTGCATCACCAGAGCTCTGCTATCAATTGCTTAATGTAGTTTAATATCTTATTACTGAAACAACCAAATTATTTACTGTCTAAAACTTCAGGGCCAATTATAATGCTTCCTTAGAATTCTATTCTTCTGTAGTGGCTAACTCTTTCTTCTGCCCCTCCTCTCACGACTTCTTTAACAAACATACTTTAACAATTTGGCAGTTGTAGCCAGAAATTACAGCTAACAACTTCAAGTCTCTCAGGACTATTAAACAGAATACATTTTAATGAGCAATTTTATGAAACATAACTTAGGGTACCTGGGGAACTTCATTCTGGAGCCTTCTCCATACAGATTTTATGGGGAGTCATACACATATGCATGGACACGGTCACACTTTCACATCCTACAAATAAAGAGAATAAAATGACTGGAATTACCTCCAAGTTAATAAAAATTAAAGACATACATAAAAAGGGGAAAATAAGATACTTAAGACAACAGCTTTCACAGTCTTTTCTAACTCTTTTAGAGTAGGAGCTGAAACGGCAGTAAAGAATCCAAATGGTAATGTTCTGCCTGCGCCACTGTGTCTCACTAGTAGACCTCTTTTGGGTGCAGGGAGAAAGTGAGTAGGCTGTTTGTGGATGCTTGGGGATACTCTCCCCAAGGTGACTGCTGTTGGAGATTCTAGAAGGACAGGCTTCTGTCAGGTGGTTTGTTGACCCAAAGAATGAGGCTTCTAGGGCTTACCCTTGATTCTTCTAGCTTGCAAACTTCACTTCCTCTCTCTTATAGTGCCTCCCTAGAAGATTTTCAGGTATATCAGATGCAAATCCTATCTTGGAGCCATGCAAGTTGCTCCAAGCAAGTTTGAATTAGGTCACCATTAACAAGTGTCAACTTGGAAAAGTCCTGCTTAGAGCAGCAATTTAAAATATATTAGTTTTTCATAACAGACTGTAAATTCTGTGACTCTATCCCCAAAAAATAATATAAAAAATTGAGATGCATGAGGCCACTTTTGAGGAAGCTGGTATGATATTATCTGAGCATCACTGTTTGAGATGTCACTGGCTCATGGAAAGTTCAATATGAAACTCCTACCAAAAGAGCAGATTGATGTTATTTCTAGGAATTTTTTAAAATCATTCAACATTCAACCTTCAACAAAATTAAAAATAAGTTTGAACTTATGATCTAGTTCATCTCTCTGTTTCTTACTCTGCGTGAAATAAGTACTTCCTATTTTGGCTATAGTTGAAACAGTTTATCTTCTGAAATCTACATCCTGACAGCTTTGATGGCCTGCTTTTGTTAACTGAAATCCCATCATATGTCTTCAGCAAGACAGATACCCACTAAAAATACTGCAAATTAACCGCTGTGACAGACCCAGACCAGTGGGGTACAGGAGTCTGGTAGAGGGCAAATATACTGGTCACTGGATGAGTAGTTTTCTGTTCCCTGAGTGACCAGAGCAGGGGCTGCACTAGAGTAATCAGCAACCTGCTAGAACCAATTAAGGCAGACGGCTGATTAGATCACCTGCAGCCAAATCAGAGGGCCATCGGACACTGGTTCTAAAAAGTAGCTTCACTCCAGTCAGTTGAGGAGGAGCAGAGAATAGGATGGTGTGAGGGAGTTGGGAGCAAGAGGACAAGAAGCTGAGAGTGAGAGGGTGTGCTGCTGAAGACTAAGGAGTACAAGTGTTATCAGACCATGGGGAAGACTCCGTGTGGTGAGGATAAGAAGGTGTTTGGAGGAGGGCCATGGCGAGTGAGCTCGGAGATGTAGCTGTCATGGAGCTGTTACAAGAGGCACTAAGAGAAGCTGCATCCCAGGGGCCTGGGCTGAACTGGGAGTAGAGGGTGGGCCCGGGTTCCCCCCAAACCTCCCAACTCCTGATCAGACACAGGAGGAGTTGATCCAGACTGTGGGGAAGATCACTGAGGTGAGCAAATCTGCCAATAAGCACAGGACCCACCAAGGTAGAGGAGGAACATTGTCACACTGTGCATCTAACCACTATATTATTGCTGAATAAACAGTACTATTTCTATATGATTTATTTCCTCTGCACCCATGTAGATCTCATTTCACAACCAGTGCTCTAGACTGCAAGTTTCTTAGGGTATGGAGTAACTGTTTCCTTAAATGTTTGGACAGTGGCAAGAACATTGTTACTGATTATTAATAAATAATCATTAACTTGGAAAATAATTTGTAGTGAATGAACAACGAGATGAAATTAAGCCTATTATACACTATCTGCAAATTGTCCTTGAAAGTTTGATTTTCTTTGATGTATTTGGTGTGCATAATGGGTTGCCAAATTTCAGTGATATATGGTTTATGAGCAATTCCCTGTGATTGTTTGAAATTGAAATTTGTGTTCTTTTGATTCCACACCTACGTCACATTGTATTAATTTTGTTCCTCGTTGGCTGAGCCATGAGTGACTTTTTAAGTACATCTACACTAGCGCCTGTACATGTGTCCATGGACCAGGGTGAGCTGGCAGCAGGGACCACAGAGGATGCCCCTTAAGATCTGGTGGAAGATGAGCATGTGATTTTGCACCTTTACCTGGAGGAGGCAGTTGAGGAAGCCCCTCCCCCATGTGAGAACCCTGAGCCTCGGCAGTAACCATAACCCAAGGCTGGTAAGTTACAATGAGCCTCCACTCTCCTTGCCAATACCCCTTCTTGCTCTGGTGCTACATTCCTAAGTTTAAGCCTTGTCCCCATTCTGCTCCATCCTGAAATGGTCTCTGAGACAGACACCGCTATAAATCAATTATTTTATTAATTTTCCTTTACCCACTATTACGCATTTGTCAGAAGCTTTAAAACAGATTAAGGAACAAGCATTATGCACCTATCTGTCCATTTCTTGGCCAGCATGCAGATAGCATAGGTTCAGGGGTTGTGCGGACTGGAGAAAGGGCAGTTCATAGTAGCAGTGACTAAATGGTACCATGGCCACTGACTTCTCTGTCAACCAGCACCAGCATCTTTCTCCTACTACCTAATGCACACTCCATCACCATTCTGAAGCTAGAGTTCGTTACTGAATTTCTTTTTTCAGGGTGCTGTTTTATGAACTCCAGAATAACTGTTGACACAGACCAACTAGACAATTGTATCATTTCTGCAGAAAAAAGTCCCTTCTCCTCCTCCTCAAGTACAACGTTGATGTCCTTAGCACCTGGGTGCCATGCACCTTTCCAATGTTTCCCACATTGGTATTCATGAATCTTCCTCTGTGATCCACTATGCCTTGCAGAATGAGTGAATAATAATCTTTTCAGTTCACATACTCACCTGACCTATCTGGTAGGCAAAGTATTGGGATATTGGTCCCACTTGTGGCCCCTTCCCTGCACCCATCCTCTGATACCCGGCTATTATTTCTTGAACTCTGTTTATGACAACCACCCCAGGGTAAATCAGTGTTAATTGCAGTGCACAACTGCACAGCCATGATCCCACAACAGTGGACTTTCCAACCCCCAAGTGATGTGCAACTGACAAACAGTTGTCTGGTGTTGCCAGCTTTCACAAGGCAATAGTCACCTACTTCTGCGCTAGTATGGCTTCCCTGAATCAAGTGTTCTGGTGCTGAAGGTTTGGTGCAAGCTCCTCACACAGCTCCATGAAGGAATGTTTCCTCATTTGGAAGTTCTGAAGCCACTGCTGGTCATCCCAGGTTTCCAAAATGATGTGATCCGGCCACACCATGTGCTTCTCCTGCACCAGAACCGATGGTCCACCCAGGAGCATACAATGGCAATGCAAGCATTGACCATATCTGTTCCATGGGACAAAAATGGATTGTAATTTACCATTATAGTCAGCCATCAACAGGTCAGAAAGTTCTGCCCAGATTCTATACTACATCTTGCTGATCGCCTACTCCAACACATAACCATTTGTCTTGCAATAAGGTGCAGGAGCAGAACCAGATCCTCATCCGGTTGCTTCATGTCTTCCATCCAGGTTGGCAGGAGGGAGGGGTGAGCAGGAACTACCATCAACAAGTTCATGAAGATAGACAGTGCCAGCAACACACTTCAAGGTGATTCCTAGAACATCTCCCTGTGATGCAGACAACCTTGGGATACCTCCCTTGAAATGGTAGTGCTAACATCACATAACAGCAGTGTGGACATGGGTATACGTGTGTACATAGTATTATACCCATGTCCAGCATAGCATATATGGACACATGTGAGAGCACGTACATGGTCAAGCAACAGAGTATGTGCGTCACTGTAGACAAGAATCATACATCCAGTGCAGATATGCTTTTCTCCAGTTCAAAATTCCTCCTTTCATTTTTTTCTTTTTAGATTATAAACCCTTCAGGTTAGAGACTGCTTTCTCCTGTGTGTCTATACAGCACCAGGCACACTTTAGGCTCTATAAATAAAAATAAACAATCTTAAGGAAGAACAGTGAGCATTAACTGAAAACGATTATCTGTAGAAATAATTAATTTTCCTAAACCATCTGGGTACAACATTTTAGCTTTAGTTTTAAAATTAAAAAACCCAAGATCTAAAGAAAAAATCTGGTACACTCTAAGGGATTTGGGTACATAAACCAATGAATGAATTACACTCCTTCTTGTACAAACCTGTGCAATCTGTGACAGGTAAAATATAGCGTTATTTGTCATATTTAAATGCTTCAAAAAACACAGGATAAAAGAAAAGAGGAAAACTGAGATTAGTTGAGAGACAATCTGAGCATTTTATATTATGTAATTTACCCCTGAATAAAGGACATGATCCATGCAGGGATTCCCTTCACAACCTTTCCACTCAGCTTATCCCAAATATCTCATCCAATTATGGAAGAACACTTCATCGAGTTCCGTCGGATCCAAAAAAATCAGTTTGATTCCAGTTCATCACTTAGGTTTCTTTATTAGGTATCTAACAGCTCTTTCCCCACACCTGCCAGGCCCAGACACATGGTTTAGGTACAAGCTAATAGCACAATTCCAATTCATGTCACACTCTACACAGATTATATACATCTTTCCTAGCTACTAACATCCATACTTTTTGCAGCTAAGGACCAATCTTTTTGCAAGCAAGCTTATCAATTCAGGGTGTTTCTGCCTACTTTTTTTTTTTTTTTTACTATAAACATACCCACAATCATTAGCTTTGTTAGTTGCTGCTTTCCTTATTTAGTATAAACATATTGAGAAGTTATTTCATCAATTACTTGTTCAGCCTTGTTCAGCAGTTACTTGTCTTAACTTATGCCTGCTCCTCATGTCTGCTAAGTTAGCCCTACAATCCAGAGAAGATTGAAGTCAGTCTTTGGGTCATTCTCAAAACAAAAGACACTCTTGACTGACTTTTCCAGTTTACAGCACGCAGTCCAGTCTCATTTAGGGCCTAGCTGGCACAGCAATGCCAAGTAGATGGAATGGAGCTTGCCTTGCCTTTAACTGAAAAGCATTCCATGTATCAGAAAAACTACTGGAACCAGAGCTACAAATTGTGTAATATACAGCAGCCACATCACCTCCCTTCTTTGATTTCCTCAACTCGCTCTCCATGTTTTACCATATCAGATTCAGGGTTTTTGTTCTGTCCTTCCCAACTCTGGTGCCACAGTCTTCTAGCAGCAATGTCATCAAGCTGCAATTTAGTCTCACTTTAGAGATAGCCTACTTCATTACATTGTTTTATTTTTTTCAAAGGCTGTGTTTTCCCTTCTAAAGTATCATTAATTCCACTCTTTTGTAAATAGTTGATTTTGGAACAATAGTAACGAATGGAGATGGGCCATAACCTTGCAGCCAAAAACTTCTAGAGCCAGATCCTCAGCTGGTGCAAATCAGCATAGTTCTGCTAAGCATTTTACACTGGCTGAGGATCCAGACCACAAGTTTCAAGAAGGTAGGTTAAGATTCAAACCACCTGGATTTGGCACCCTTATAGTTTTGCTTCAGTGTCAAATCCAAACCTGATGTGGGCCTGTTTTGTGGTTTGAGTTCATTTGGAGTTGGAAATTTGTGAGAGCCAGTTTCATGAGACTTCAGCCGCAAATGATGGAAATCCTTAGTAACAGATAATTTTATGAAATACCCTTTCTTCAAGATGACAAAAATGTATATTCTCACACTTCTTATCAAACTGTCTGTACTGGGCTATCTTGATTATCACTTCAAAAGTTTTTTTCTTACTTAATTGGCCTCTCAGAGTTGGTAAAACAACTCCCACCTTTTCATGCTCTCTGTATGTGTATACACTCAATATATGTTCCATTCTATGCATCCGAAGAAGTGGGCTGTAGCCCACGAAAGCTTATGCTCAAATAAATTTGTTAGTCTCCAAGGTGCCACAAGCACTCCTGTTCTTTTTGCAAAAACATGCAGTGACTGATTTCCTGCATTTTCTGTCACTCCTAGCCAACATTTCACAGGATGTTGGCCCAGATGAATAAAAACCCAAGGTTTAAAACTGTTTGGATCAAAAGACCACATCATTAATGGTTCAAATTCAAGAGTGAAATAAGAGTTCAGCTGAGCTTCTTGGCGGGGGGACTGTATCCATAAAACTCCCCTGCAAGCCTCCATCACACAGATTCCACATCCCCTCCACAGAAAGGTCTGTGATGACAAAAACACATTGCTCTTGGCAGATATATTTTTAAACTCCCATCAGTTCATGTTTTTGATTACAGAAATAGGTAATTCTCTATTTTAATCTAAAAATAAGTGTGTTTAAGTAATACATTGCCAGATCCTGTAATCTAGTATTAATTATGTGAGGCATGATAGAGATCTTGTAAAATATAAAAACCTGAAGTCAAAAATGTCAAGTAAAAATGACTCATTTTAATATACGTTGTTGAATCAGGTAATTATAGCCTTCATTTCTGTTAAGAGAGGATTTGGCTAAATTTACTTGAAAATATTTTATTGCTAGTATTACATAATAGCGTAATTATGCCATTAGTAATAAGCTACATAAAAGAGAGATACTATTTTGTTGAAGATGGGCTAAAAAGATGATTAGACAGCACTGCAATGATAGTTTTATCTCTTGGGTCAGAATTTCAGCCAAAGTAAGTCAATATAACTCCATTGATTTCAATGGAGTGACAACTGATTTACACAAGCTGAGGATTTGGCCCAATATTATACTTTGTCATTCTCATATGCAGGTCAAAGGCAGAATCACTTACAGTATGAACTCAGCAGCCGAGAGAGTAAATTAAATTGTCCAGGGAGTCTTGAAGGTATAGGACAATTTAATTTTGTCTTGAAATTCAATTCAAAGCATATAAAAGAATGTGTGCGTCAGAGATGAATATTCCATTGGGAATATTTTTAACTTTTTAAACTTTCATTTTCTTCTACTTAGGTTTAATGGAATCAACATTCAGAATAGTTGAGCCTATTCACTGGCCTTTTCTTGCAAAGGAAGGCAATTATTTCAGTACTTCAGCCTGAATCTCATAGGGGCCTAATGAAGAATGATTGTTTATCTTATTTGTAATGTGTGTGTTTGGACTGATCTATATCCATTGGTTTGTGATATTATCTGTTCAATGGTTAATTTAATTTTTTACTTGAGATTTATTAACTTTCTAATTAACTTAAAGTGGTTTTTTTTTACATTGACTGCATTGTTTGTAATTGAAGTAATGATCTATTATAGTAGTATCCTTGTATTCTGATTACCAAACTCTCCTTTAGGATCTCAGTATTTTGTTGTTGTAATTTAACAGAATGAAATTGAATGCAACAAAGAAATATAATCCACTACAAAAACATAACATATTTTACCTGGATTAATTTCCATGCACCTCAGAGGACTACAAATTTTTTAGTCAGTTTCAGGTCAAAGTCTAAAATTCTGTCCTTTTCCCAGCCGTCTGCTGAATAAAATAAATCAGCTGGAAATAAGCTTCATGGTACCTTCCATAATAGGCACAGATCAATTTGGCTTGTTGATAACTTAGGAGCTGAACAAAGCAGATGCAGCAATTTAGATTTAAGATCAATATCCTGAAAGCAAGTCTAAAATATTAATACACAGTAAGCCAGTGGGATCTTAAAAACTATATTTCCAAAAATGAGGGGAATTAATCTCAACAGAACGTGCATATATCCTCTTTTATAATTTTCTCCGGTAAGGGATATAGCATTCCTGGGACTGTAAGAGATTCTCTAAGGACATGCTTTCTTTGCAGCAGTGAAAGAATTGGTTACCTCATTAAAGTTTGGTGTAGCCCTTGATAGCAAATATGGCTTTTCATGAAGTACTCCTATGAGAAATCACATGATGTTCTGCATTCAATGTTCATGCTTTATTACAAAGCTGAGGAAACAATACCAAACTCTCTTTGAGAATGACATAGCTATATCAAACCAGCAACAAAGTCTTTTGTTTAATGTTCCCTGAAAAAGTGTGTAGTGAAATAATAATTTATTAAAACTATGTACATTTGTGACACAATTATACTTTGCACTTGAGCAGAGTCAACAATTCAAAGTTCTCAAAGTGCATTTATAAATAATAATTAAGTTTTGCAACACCTTCATTCAATAAGAGTCTGATCCAAAGCCTATTGGTATCAATGGAAAGACTCATGTTGACTTCAATGGGCTTTGCATCAGGGCCAAAGCAAACATTGTCATTTCATCTTGCAGCCTAGTCCTTCACTTTAATCCCAAGACTATATTTCCCCTAATGTCATTATTGAGGATTTCCAGCTGACGCATGAGTATCATATTGAAAAACTATGCTCAGCAGATGTTACAAGTTGCAACAAAAATGTCTAAGTGAAACCAGTCAGTAAGTATTCATGTTGCATAAGTTAGACACTTCACACAGGTGGTTATGTAACATTTTAACAATATGCATGGGACAATTAAAGAAAAGTATTGCTGAACAGTGATGATGAGAATCTGAATATACAATAAATCAAAATGATCCTGTAAAGTACAATAACCTCATGCATTTTGCTGTTTTAGTAATGTAAACATCATTATAATTCATGCCAGAAGATTTTGAGTGGCTTAAGAGCTACAAAGAAAAATGAAAAGCAAACAGAATAAATTGCAAAAGCTTGAGAATGACAAAAGCTGCTAGTCTATAAATGAAACAAGTTGATACACCATTAAATATACTTTACAAATTCATCTGCTTCATAAAGCCAACCTGACTGGCGGTATCCCAGAAGCCAGTAAAAAGGGCCTTGTGCCATAGTTATTTTTTTCCGCACAAATAAGGCGACCTGTAGCATTTCCGAGCATATTGTTGTCAGCCTCTCTTCTAATTCTTTGACTATGATCTTAAAGTATTCAAATGATATCATCACAGACCCCAATAAAGGTGCATTTTACCTCCCTTTGCAGGTTATCCAGTCTTAGAGGGCTTTCCCTTCACCCTCTCCCCTGGTTCTTTTCACACAGAAGAAAGCAGAAGACCAGAAGTCTGAAGTGCAAGTAATGCTATGTTTATTGGGGTTTAGTTCCAAGCAAACATATTCCGAAGCCCTTCACACCAGTCAGGCTTATCTCTATATGCCGACAGAGTTTAACTATGTTCTGAAGCCCTTCACACCAGACAGGCTTATCTTTATATATCGATAGATTTTTCCCCTTCCCCTCCCCCAACTACAGTTTTATACGCCAATAGAATCCCTTCTTCTTCCAACCCCTAGCTCTGCACACCGATGGAGCTTCGTCTTCCCAGTGTTCTGTTTCCAGCTCTGATGCAGCAGAGCATTTACCCTGTGTCCCCCTTCCCAGATCTGATGTTGCAGAGCCTTGCCTGTGTCCCAGTCCCTCATTCCCCCATTACCATAATCATTCCCCTTCCCATTCCTCCTTCTTCTTAGCAGCCCCAAATATACCTGCACTGCACTCCCCTAGTCACACCACTTATAACTTACGGTCACATTCCATTCTGGGGGGTCATGTGTCAGGGTCTTTATCCCAACCCTTTTGTACCCCATGGGAGGGGTAAGGAGTGAGGTTGTGCTCCAGCGAGGGGCAGGCTTTTCTCTGGTCTTTTTGTGTTTTACCTCACCCTCCAACTCCCTCGGCCCCTCCTGACTGTTTGCCTGACCTTGATTGGAGATAAGGAGTTGAGGCAGTCATCAAGTGTGCATTTCTTTATTATACACCCACCATACCCTGTAACACTTTTACCTCCATCCCGTAGCTGTCCCATTGTACTAAAAGCCCCATCTGGTTGTGGGAAATGCAACACACAACATCTTTGTCCTTTGTTCTTCACACATATTAGTAAGGATGCAAGAATATTAAAAGTCAAACCCCAAATTCTATCTCAGGCTGACACACAGGCTTACATGCTAACATCCGTGAGTACCATAAACACATTTTTATGAGGAAACATCAGTGGCCATGTCCTAGTAGGTCAGAGTTCAGAGGATCCATTGATATTAGTTTAGTTCATGTGAAAGATGACATATGGAATCTTCACCTGTCCTCATTCAGTATTGCATAAACTAGGGATTGGTGCGCTTTTTCAGATAAAATAAGGAAAAAGCCATACTCCTAAGAAACAGCTCCCATTTTTATAATTGAATTGTATCCTGCTCTTGTGCACTAAATTGTTCAGCTCCTTTTTAAAAAGTAATATTTTTATTATCCCTTGCTTTGACATTATTGCAATCCCTGCCTAGTGCAGAGGGAAGGCCACTGGGTGGGGGTGGGGAAGGGGCAGGGCAGCCGAACAAGTCCACTTCGCAGTCTTCCAGGAGCAGCTGGGCCTACCTCCCCACTCAAGGCATTATGATCTGACACAAGGGGCAGCAGGCAGTGCCATTCAGTTGCACTCCGTCATGATGGGGGGCAGCTGAGCCAAATTGTAGTGAGCGGAGTTGCTATCTGACACACAGGGCTGAAGCACCACCTGACCACATGCATTATATCACAACGCCCAGAGTGTGAAGGCAGGCCTACCCTCGGACAGGAGGCACTGCTGCCTAGTGAGTGTGGGGCAGGCTCACTCTCCAGCCCCAGGTGAAACTTCCTTTTATCAATTGCATCATATTCTTGAAAAGGTGCCATAAGTACACCTATGGGCTGCTGGTGGGGCGGGGAGAGGGGGAACCCCCAAAGCATCTATTAATTTCACTTTTGGTTTAGTGTTTTATATCTGTGGGTCATCAATTCACTGACTAGAACATGAGTGTTTTGCCTGCTTCTCACTCTCACGTTTTGTCTCTTATCTAATTTTATGTCTCTTATTTAAGTGTTGTATCAGAATGTGATTTCGCATTCCTTAGTGACAACAAATGTCTGAAAATAGATCTTGAAATGGGAGCTGCTGTATGAAGTGCAGGAGTACTGACTGCTGAAATTATATAATTATTGGTAATATGTGTAAAGCAGTTTTCCCTATGGTGTTACATAATATTAACATGTATCGTATTTATGGAAATTAACCATATAAAAGATCATTTTATATATTTTCAATATCAACAAAATAAAGAGAGAAGCTATGTTTCATGTTGTCAAAAACAGAAAAGTATTCATCTTGTTGTTGTAAATGTCCCCAAAATACATTTCCTAAGATAGTGATCTTAATTACACTGGTCTTTCAATAATGCTGGTCTCATAAGATAATGATTAGTTTCTGAGTCACTGTGAAAAGAGCTAGTATCTAAAATAAAGCTGAATAGTGCCATTTGAACTTACTCACCTACACAATGTTCTGCTAACTTTTCAAACATTGGGTTCTCCACCATTTATCTCAAAATGGAGAACATGTTCCCATAAACATGTTTGACAGAACAAGGAGCAATGGTCTCTAGTTGCAGTGGGGGAGCCTAGGTTGAATATTAGGAAACACTATTTCACTCGGAGGGTGGTGAAGCACTGGAATGGGTTACCTAGGGAAGTGGTGGAATCTACATCCTTAGAGGTTTTTAAGGCCCAGCTTGACAAAGCCCTCGCTGGGATGATTTAGTTGGGGTTCGTCCTGCTTTGAGCAGGGGATTGGATTAGATGACCTCCTGAGGTCTCTTCCAACCCTAATCTTCTATGATTCTATGTTTCTAAGAATGTGTAACCAACCTCAGTGCAATGAAATGGAATTCATATTGCCTCATGTTTTCACAAGAGACATGAAAATGGTGGAGCATATTCTCACCTTCACTCTGCTCCCTTTGCACTGTTCACCTCTGTGCTCCAGCTGGCACAGAACTGGTTCTGACACCTTAGACACAGTGAGAAGTTATGTTTGGAGTAATGTGTGGCTGGAGCGTGCTGAACTCTGGCTACCCCAGTCCCTTGGAAACTATTACCCGGTGGTGTTTGTTGCATCATATCCCATGTTCCTCTAAACTGTGTCTGAAGCCATGGTCATCAGAAAATTAAGGAGCTATAACTGGCTCCCAGATAGCCCCACATCTCTGGCACACTCAGTATAAACTGGAGGGAGCAGAGGATCTGTGAGAACAGAATCTATCTACTAATCCAATCATTCCCATGGTTTTCGGAATTCTTCCTTTCGTTTCCTTAGTCTCAAAGTGAAGATGAGTTGTGCACTCACCTATGAGATGCAAGAGGAGATACAGTATTTACAAGTATCATTAAGTAACCTTGAGCACACTGGTAAGCACAGTCAAAAGTGACCCTTTCACACTTGATTTATGGTACTTTTCAGTCAGATATCAGAGGGGTAGCAGTGTTAGTCTGGATATGTAAAAGCAGCAAAGAATCCTGTGGCACTTTATAGACTAACAGACATTTTGGAGCATGAGCTTTCTTAGATGCATCTGATGAAGTGGGTATTCACCCACGAAAGCTCATGCTCCAAAACGTCTGTTAGTCTATAAGGTGCCACAGGATTCTTTGCTGCTTTTACAGGTCAGAGTAATCCTTTTGGTTACATCTTATGTTAAATGTAAAAATCTTGTAATCAGGTTACAGTACATTAGTGGAATCCCATGTTTATCTACTTCTCCTTTAAACTATCTGTGCTATAGTCAACCAACAGATTGTACAGGTAATTACTGATAAAGCCTTGAATAACATTTTCAGTTCTGGATACCTGAATAACTGAAAGACATCAAAGAACAACAGAAATTTTTAGAGGGCTGGATGAATTGATTTACATGGAAATTTTAAAGGGCCAAATTCTTGGCCACAATACCATTCCATTGTGCTCCTCCAATAGTACAAATGAGTCAGAAAGATACCTTATTCAGTCAGTTAGGGATTCCCTCCATGTAGAGCCAGGCTCGGATTATTCAGTTCACTGTAGAAACCCACAAAATTGCATCCTTCCACATTAGCCACATCACTCCTAATTGCACACAAAATCAGCATTGCCAAAACACCAATGAGCCCCCACGGAAGCCATTCTTAGTATACTTGAAATGAATTCTCCCTCACACCCAGTCTAGATCTTCTCCTGCCCCAACACCCTCATTTGCTTGCATACTCATAACTGCATTCCATCTCATCCAGGCCCATAACACTTCAGTATCTTGTCACAGTTCAGGGCAACTGCAGCTGCATTCCCTTTCCATAGTCCAACAAGGGTACCCAGTTTAGGCTTCTGACTCCCAGACATCCCCTTGCTTGGGCAGAGACCCATGTCACTCTCCCTCCTGACTAGGTTTTTTCCCAGGCTGTACAGTTTCCTGACTACAGTGTGAGTTCCCCAGCAAGTCAGACTGCCTAAGCAGGCCTGCTTTGCTTTCGTCTCAAAGGCTACAAACAGCATAACTGCCCCCAGTTATAGGGTATCACATGGCTCTTACTAACCAAGCACATTTTATTCTTAAGGTGAAAACGTTACTGAGAAACCATGTTAAAACAATAAAAGAACCTACACACATACTGATAGTTTACCAGAGATCACCCCAAATCCAACAAGAACTCTGACAGGTGGTCAGTCCTCCAAACCCCACCAAGGCACTTTTCCAAGAACAAGAACCCCCATGAATCCATGAGTCACTCATTTATATAGTTTGGGTCTTTAATCTTGGAACTCTGGGAAGAAGTAAATCAGCAGACAGATTCCTCTCCTTGGAGCAAAGCTTTCAAGGGCTGACGCCTTGCATAACAGGAGGGAGTACATTTGCCTACACCTCTGCCTATTCATTTAATGGGAAACCCATCTGTCAACTGCATTTGGTGCAGTCTGTCTAAAGATTCCCAGCTTTTTCCTGACTGATCCCCTTCAATTTGTCTGCAGTTGAGTCTACCAGTCCTTAAACTCTAGGGCTTATAGTCTCCACATTGTTTTATCAGAGGCAGCCTGGCCTGGGGCTGTTACCCCTCTGCTATCCCAGGCCATTCTTCCTCATTTTCCCTCTCTGTTCTCTTTTATTTATACCTGGGCTAGTTTTCTGTACCCAGCTGTGGGTGTGTGTGTGTCCATGATTGGCTGTTCCAGCAGCTACACAGAGGTATGATCAGTCTGACTGTCTGTAAGCTGCCTGCCAGGAAGCTTCTTCTCTCCCTTCAACCTATGTACAGTGTGGGGTTTGCAGACCCCATTATACCACCTAACTTTGTTTGTCCCATAAGTTCATTCTTGCCTGGCACATTCTTTCAAATAATCCTTTGAAGTTCATAACGCTGCCCAGAGCTTACACAGATCACATCTCTCTCTCATAGAAACTACATACAATTCCACAATAATACATAAACTTTGAAACTATGGACTCCAAAGCTACTTAAGCTTAATTCAATAAAGGCTTTTCAAAGATACTGAAGGAAATTGCCATCTCTGTTACCAACTATACTCCATCTCACCCAGGCCCACAACTTTTCAGCACCTTCCTTCCTAGCCAGTGCTGAACACATCTAGTAACCTCTAAACCCAGCCTGCAAACCCTTTGAATCCCTTCCTCTTATCTAGACCCATAGCTCTTCTGAAATCTTCAGTCCCACCCAGGCTTTGGACTCCCCATCATTTACCACTACCTGGCTTCAGGAAAGTGACCAAGTGACCTTCACCTCCCTCCTTCACTTGGGCTCTTTGGGGTGAATATATAAGTTGCTACTCTATATATCAGACTCCACCTACACTTTTCCTTGTGCAGTAAAGTGTGCATGCATGCGTGCATGTGCACACACACACTCTGTTCCACAGATCTGCCAGGGACGATTTTTTTCACGTTTCCTTTTGCACATCTTTTCCTTTTGTTATGAAAGGAAGAAAGTGGCCACTATTTTTGTGAACTGAGAAAGAGGTGTAATAAATTGTTAAAACATTTGGTTATTCATCAGAAAATACATGCTATGCTTTTCTTAATTAAATGGTATAATGTTTATTTCTTTGGACCCTTGATATGGAACATTTTTCTGTCTAATGTGTCTCTTTTTTAGTAACTGGTGTTTTAGAAGCCTCTCAAGAGACGCTGATGAAATACTGACTGTCATTTTCTCCACTTTCCCACTTGCCAACCCATGTTTGCCACCTACAGTACTTCTGATTAATATTTTCATTGTTTTGACAAATTAAAAACAGCACTTCACACAGAGAAAGTTACTGGCAACAAGGGAAAATTCAACACACACATGCATAAAAAATAAAACAAACAGTGTATATATTCTACACATGTACTAATTAGGCCAGATTGTCATGCTCCTGTCTAGTGCCTGAATTTATGGGAACAATTTAGAACACTTAGGTGTATACTTAACTTAAAGTATGTAAGTTGTCACACTGAAGGCGAGTGGTTAAAGTTAAGCACGTGATTAAGAATTTGCAGGATCAGGGCCTTTGATAGCGAAGCACTTGTGTACATGGCAAATTTGCACCAGTTTAACGTAAATTGGTTTTTAAGCCCATGTAATTAAACTGGTGCAGCTGCATTATCGACACTCTTATTTTTGTTTAAGAGTGGTTTATTTCAGTTTAGCTTAAATCTCTTCCATATAAACATAAACTAAGCCAAAAAATTTTCACATAAACAGAATTAAGGTTTGCTACACAGGTGCCCACATTGGTTTAAATAAATCAGTTTAAATTAATACCTGAGATTAAATTGGTGCAGCTTTCTCATATTCACAAGCCCTAATTACCTAATACGTAAGTACAGAGAGGTTGTTAGATAATATAGGATGTAAATTGTATCCACAAGTACAGTAGCTGTGGTTGCACAATTGCAATTGCAAAATTGTGAGCACAAAACTAAAAGCTCAGTTAAGGCCTGGCTGAAAATTTGGCATAGTAAATCTTCATCCAAAAGCTGGCATTGCAGGTTGGAAAGATGATATAGAGTGGCCAGCCAGAGATGCAGTGATTCAGCGCATCTCTTCTGCAACTTCAGCCATTAGTGTGAAGTCCTGTCCCTTCATATGTTTGAGCACTCCCCCCCTCCACGAAAGTCTCACTTTCATGTTAGTTTCAATTTTGCTGCCTGAACAATAAAGTGAGCACAGCAGACAGCTTTGTTTCTGTCAGCGCTCTCTGTGTCTGCATCTCCTATGCTAGATCCAAATATAACATTTAACAATGAAGGATTTCTATCCCACCAGTGTACAGTGCTGCCTCTGACTGAAGAAAGTAGTAGAAAACATAAGCAAATAATACTATAAAAAGGGAAATGTTTGCCTGGAGGCACAAGGTGACAGACTGCTGCTGGGACAGCGTGAGGCAGCCAGCTAGAGAGGGCGAACTAGGCAGAAAACAAAACAAAACACAGGATAAGGATACTGCAATGACTGCTAGAGCTATTTAAACAAAAGAGGAGTGAAGGGAAAGCAAGCAGTCTATGGACTGGCAATGTGCAATCAGGCAGACGGAGAAACAGCTTAGCCTGCACTGAGGGACTACAGACAGCAGAAAAAGTCCAAATACAGCCACAGGAAGAATTCTTCAGTCTGAAGTGTTGACACACAGCCAGAAGAGACAGATCTAGTGCAGATAGTACTGTAACGAAAAAGACAGTTTTCCTGAGGCAAAGATGTCCAGGAGGCCTGAAATCCAGCTGGAGAGCAGAGAAATGGAAATTTGTGTGAGCAATGTTGGTGAATTTGGCAATAAGCATGAATCCTGGGTGATGTACCACAAATGTTTTGAGCAATTTGTAACTTGCCCCACCATTCCAGATGGACAATGAGTTTCAGCCCTGCTGATAGTGATGGGTCCGAAGGCATGCAAACTGCAGTGTTACCTATTGTCTCCAATTGTGTCTCAAACTTCCACATATATTGCAAGTAATACAGCACTGCAAGAACACTTTTCTCCTATCCCATCTATGATAGCAGAATGATATTGGTTCCATCAGATACATCAGGGAAATGGAGAGTCAGTAGCACAGTTCATTACTGTTCTAAGGAACTTAGAATATTGTCAGTTTGGAGAAACATTAATTGATGCCCTGAATAACCAATTAGCCTCTGGATTATGCAACAACCAGGTCTGGAAGAAGTTATTGACTGTATGAGCACTTCGAAGACTGTTGCCATAGAAACACAGAGAAGAATTCTTCGGAATTTAGTATGAACTGAGAAGTTCATCTAGTGAGTCAGCAAGACAGAAGACTATAGGGATGTAACAAATTTATGTGTGACCATTGTGCACAAACCGTGCATGATGAAAAGGATTGTGGTCCATGCCAGGTTACTTGCAAAACATGTCACAAGAAAGGACACATTGTTGTGACCTGTTACACTTCAACGACCTACAACACAGACTAATCATCTCTCCAAGAAGACATCTATGAAGACTGAACCAAAAAGGATGAAAATTGGGAATTCATAGTGTGTAAAAAGACAAGGGAGCTAGTGACACTGACCAAGACCTAGCACTATAATTGTTATCACAAGCTGGAGTCAGTGATGGCATCTGGTATACACCCTTGGTTGAAGGAGTTCCTTCAAGAATGGAATTTAATACTAGAGCTGCTGTCTCACTCATTTCTGCATCTATCTATCTATCACCAGCCTTTGTCTGTCACAAGTTCCTCTGGAAGAAACATCCACAGTTTTGAAGATTTATACTGCGAAAAAGTTAATCCCAACAGGGACATTCCAGATGAAAGTTCAACTAGATGGAGAAACAGTTGCTTTACCCTTATGTGTGGCTGAAGGAAAGTATCCACCATTATCTGAGGGTATGGTTACACTTGGAATCACAAAAGCACCTTGAAGTCTTCGAAAAATACTGGACAGACACTCTGAGGTTTTTGAAAAATAACTTGGACAGATGAGCAATGTGACAGTGAGGTTCACTGTTAAGACTGACAGCCAACCAAAATATTGCAATCCCAGAGTTGTACTTAATGCTCTTAAGCCTCTGGTAGAAGCTGATTTGGACCATTTAATGAACATAAGAGTTTTGTCCCAAGTGTCACATAGTGAGCGGACTACACCCATCGTACCAGTGGTCAAAAACAAAGGTCAGTCCAAATTTGTACAGATTTCAAAATGATACTGAAACCAATTTTACGTGCAGACCAGTATCCACTATTTTGTGCTGAAGATTTGTTTGCTCTTCTTATTGGAGTACAGTATTTCAATAAATTGGATTTGCTCAATGCAAATCTACAAATGGATATTGATAGAATACCTCTCAAATATCTCACATTGGTACCTGCCCTGTTCCAGAAAGCCATGGATGAGATCCTGAAGGGACTGAACAAAATTAGGATGCTGTTTTGCAATGTTTGGAAGACCATGGACTGAGAGTACATTGAGACAAATATGAGTTTTTGAAACCTTCATCTGAATACCTTGGACATGTAATTGATGCTACAGGCTTAAGGAAATCATCAGAGAAAGAGAAGACAGTTCTTGAAGTGCCACTACCAGAGAACATGTCGCAGTTACATTCATTCTTAGGACTGCTTAACTACTAAGGTAAATTTCTGCCTAATCAGGATTTGCAAATTTACGCAAACTTACAAGCAAATAAATAATGAAAATGGAGTGAGTGAGGGTGTGTATTTAAGGAAGCAAAGAAAGTGCTGATAGCATTCAAAGTTCTTAAGCACTTTGATACTTTGCTACCACTATAATTGACTGGTGATGCTTCACCATATGCCATATGGGTTCAGTTTTTTCCCACATTCTTCCTAATGGAAGAAAAAACCAATTATTTCCTCATTACAAACACTCACTACTCCTGAAAAGAACTAAGTGCAATTAGAATGAGAAGCTCTCTGTATTATCTTTGGAACTTGGAAATTCCAGACCTACCTGTATGGTAGACATTTTACCTTGGTGATAGATAATCACCCATTACTTTCAATTTTTGGACCAAAAATTGGAATTCTATCATTAGCTGATGCTTGTATGCAACAATGGAATTGCTACTTTCAGCTCATCCTATACTATTCAATTCCATAAATGGATTCAGCATGGCAATGTTGATGAGCTGTCACGCCTACTGTATCCAAGCTCCTGTCAAACCAAAGAAACTTTAGACAAAGTTACTATCTCAATTTGATGGATAGGTTACTCATCACTAGCATAGACATCAACTAAGAAACTACTAAGGATAATGTTCTTTCTCTTGTGACGGGAATGGTATTATAAGGTACAGTACTGAATCCAAAGGATCCCCAGTTTTTACAATTTTGTGTCACGTCAACATGAATTATCTGTGAATCATGGTTGCATCTCATGGGAAATGGAAGTGATCATTCCAAATTCACTTCAATCTCGGGTTTTGGAAGCTCTGCACAAAGGTTATTTTGGCAATATGTGGATGAAGGCCATAGCCTGAAGTCATGTCTAGTGTTCAGGGATCAACATAGACATTGAAAGGAAGGTGAAATGCTGTATTACACGTCAGCAAATTTAGCATAATCCTGGCCCAGCTTAACTACATTGTTGGTCATGGCCTCAGACCCATGGACACATATTCATGTGGACTTTGCTGGACCTTTAGAATGTTATTTGGTTTTGGTCTAGTTGATGGCCATTCAAAATAGCCAGAAGTGTTCAGAATGACTTCTACTACATTTGACCATTAGATAGAGAATAAGATGGAGAATATTTTATTGCCCTTATACAAATCCATGGTACACTCGCATCTTGAATACTGCCTACAGATGTGGTCTCCTCATCTCAAAAAAGATATGCTGGCATTAGAAAAGGTTCAGAGAAGGGCAACTAAAATGATTAGGGGCTTGGAACGGATCCCATATGAGAAGAGAATAAAGAGGCTAGGACTTTTCAGCTTGGAAAAGAGGAGATTAAGGGGGGATATGATAGAGATATACAAAATCATGAGTGGTGTAGAGAAAGTGAAAAAGGAAAAGTTATTTACTTGTTCCCACAATATAAGAACTAGGGGTCACCAAATGAAATTAATGGAAAGCAGGTTTAAAACAAATAAAAGGAAGTTCTTCTTCACACAGCACACGGTCAATCTGTGGAACTCCTTGCTTGAGGAGGTTGTGAAGGCTAGGACTATAGCAGGGTTTAAAAGAGAACTAGATAAATTCATGGAGGTTAAGTCCATTAATGGCTATTAGCCAGGATGGATATGGAATGGTGTCCCTGGCCTCTGTTTGTCAGAGGGTAGAGATGGATGACAGGAAAGAGATCACTTGATCACTACCTGTTAGGTTCACTCCCTCTGGAACACCTGGCATTGGCCACTGTCAGCAGACAGGATACTGGGCTGGATGGACCCTTGGTCTGACCCAGTATGACCACTGTTATGTTCTTATGTTCATTGGACATCTTCATACCTTGCTTAGTCAGTTTGGTTTACCATTACAGTAGGAGAGTGAGAGTGGACCTCAATTCTGTTCAGAGAAATTTCTGAAGTTCCTAGCTTCAAATGGAACTCAGCACATATGTTCGGCTCTGTACCATCCTGTTACACAGAGACTAGTAGAACACTTTGTACAAACACTTAAGCATGACTTAGCTAACAAGTCTATTTTGAGTCATCAGCAGAAACTGGACAACGTTTTGCTTGTCTATAGAAACACACCACATGCTACTCCCCAGGAGTCAACTACAACTCTTCTTGAAGTGATCTTTGCATACTGGTTGGGTCCTTACATCCTTATATTGCTTCGCGTGTGGCCAAATCCCATGCTATGCAAACTGATTGACGTGAGTCTCGTTGTCTGTCTTTTCAGGTAGGAAACTTAGTGTGGACTCACAACTACAGCTGTGTAGTGAAATGGATACCTGGAGAGCTTGTAAAATGGACGGTACCTTTTCATTTGTGATAAAACTGTCCAATGGTATTTTAAGGAAATGACACATGGATCAGTTGCAGCCTCGACAAGTGCCAGAGTCCAGGGATGCTGCAGTAGGACATTCTGTTCCTCTGGTTGAACCTCCTTCTGTTATAACTGATTTTGAAACTCGTTGGGAGAAACTGGTATTGGATTCCAGGGCAGACTAATCCCTTGCAATTCAAGGATCTGCAGGAGTCTACCCACAGCTTTTAGTTAAATTATGTAGTGGTTTTGGTAGCTGTATAAAATGATATGGAAAGGTTTTTTTTAAATAGGCTGAAGGAATGGGATGTCCTGTCCCTTTACATGTTTGAGCACTCCCCTCTCCCCAGTGCAAAGATTTATTTTTGTGTTGCTTTCAGTTTTGATGCCTGAACAATAAAGCCAGCACAGCTGACAGCTGTGTTTCTATCAGTTCCCTCTGTGTCTGTCCCTTTGCTGGCTCCCAGTATAACAATCAGGCTCTTATGGAGCCTCAGCAGACATTCAACCTTCCTTCCCCTAGCAAATGCCCTGGGGAAGCTCTCTCCACTTTCACCTCTAAATATCTGAGTCCTGTTTTGGCACATCGGGGTTACAAGGGCATCTCCTTGCACAAATTGTGTGAATCTGATTCAAAATCTAGTACACGTTGGGGTGCATCTCAGCATATATCCAGCCCTAAAAGATATAGTGGTTTACCATCGTAATGAGCAATATCTAATAATATTATATTATGTGATTATCTAATACAGAAAATTCAAAACAAAACATCAGTTTATTAAAAATGTATCTATAGCACAAATAGAAAATATGTAAACGAGGAATTTACAGTTAGCAAAGGATACTAGAGAAATTAAAATAAATGTCATCTAATCCAAACATCCAACAGGTTCTGATTCATTTTTCATTTTCCTGGACCATCTGAATGTCTGATTATGTCATTATCCATCTACGTATACTGCCAAACTATACCCTAAAAATATATACATATAAATAAAAGATACATATATTTTGAAATGTTCCATTTTAGCAGAAAGGATTTTCCCATTTTAGGACTGCGTATTGCATTTGGATTCTCAATACAGCAAAATCCAAATTGGCCAAGTTGGTGACCTTTAACATGTTCATTTTGTAAGTAAATTAAAATAAAAAAGCATCTTAAAATGTTTTTAAATTATAACAGCGTCACACTCATAAGTATCATTGCTAATGAAAAATAAGGGCAACTTGTAAAGCTGATTGTTAATCCTTAATATCTGCTGTAAATCCAATTCTCTTTTTCATATCTATCCACATTGACATTTCTCCAATACAGCAAAAAATAAACTGGCAATTCAGGACTGGCAATTACACTAGACTAATCACCACTATTAAAACCAAGGGTACAGTTTATAATACAGTAGTTACCACACACTGTTAGTTCTTGACATTTTATCACAGAAGATTAATTGATGTATCATTCTTACACCTTGGATGCATATTGCTGAGGTCAGCATCCACAATATTTGCCGTAACATCTTCAGGAGTACTTTGAAACTGCACACTTTTACAACATGAAACAAAAACTCATGCTGAACTGATTCTGATCTCACTTCTGTCTCTTTTACTTTGATGTAACCCCACTAATTTCAATGGTCCTGATTTACACCTATGTGAGATCAGAATCAGGGCATTATTATTTTTCATCGTCCCATATGAACTATGAAATCTAGGCTAACTACTGGAGTCTCATTTTATTTACAGATTTACTATATGTTGAGCCATCAGGAAGCTACCGTCAAGCCATGAATAACATGCCTTGCTGGGTTTCTACCATACAGGTGATGGTATATAACCGCTTAGTTGATGTCAGACTTGGAAAAGACCTGCAGTTACTTGTTCATCTAGTACCATCTTATGCCAATTTTTCTTACTCTGGACACCTGGTTTTCTAGTGTTTTATGCAGTCTAGTTTTAAAGTTCACAAATGATGGAGGCTTTCATTTCTGCTTTTGGACTGTGGAATAATCTTCCAAAGGACCTGAACACTTCCAATGGAGCTTAGCACTTTGAAGATTTTCCTAAACTTATTAATTCCATTCCATTATTCTTTATTTTTCCCCACTCTGCCACCCCAAGAAATTCCTCTTCATCTTTAGTGTGCCTGCACTTGAAAAATGTTTTGTTTCCCCTTAAGGCCATGTGCGCCTTTTGGTTTTTGCAGCATAGAGTTCTAAATCTCACAGAAAACGAGGAGGTTTAAATTACATTAATGGAAAAAGAAGCCTACATAGGAAAGACAGCTACCCCTTTGCCACAAGTTGGAGGCAGATATATCAAGAGGCACCAGCAACAGCTCTTTCTTGAAAGTGCCCATTTATGTCCAGGTGCACCCTCTGCTGACCAAAGTATCACCCACAGCTGCCTTCAGCAGGATTATTCTCTCTGTTGGTATTTTAGTAACCACCTCACAAATGCATACCAATGCTTCAAGCAATTCTGTTGCTGATTTTCATTCATTTATGCCACTCTATTTCTTCTGGCATAGGCTATTCAGGTCTTTAGTCACCTTTCCAGGGTGCAGTCCTCAGTTTTCCCCTGTATGATGAGCTCAAAATAATATTTTCCCATTCTGGGAACAGCACAATCTTTTCAGCATTCATGTCTCAGCCCTCTCTAAGTCTATCTGGCCATCTCCCAGGGCTTACCCTTAGGGCAGAGTTTGTAATTCTACCCTTCCCAGTCCTACCTTCTTTGCAAAGGATTCAATGCTAGTTCTCACTGCTGGTCACTGATTCTATTTCTTCTGCCCTCCCAAGACCTACTTCCCCACTGAAAGGTTTTGTCCTGCTTTTCTGTATTCTCCAGGCCTACCTCCCTCCTGAAAGGTTTTGCGCTGTTTCAAACAGCTACAGCTTTTCACAGAGCCTTTCTTCCGTACTTTTTTTCCCAGCTCACTTCGAGCTGTCTTCCCGGACTTTCACAGAGAAGGCAGAATTTCCCACCTCCTTCTCCAGGACTCCCCCTAACTGAGTTCTCCCCTTTGTTTATGTAGTCATCTGTTATTCATCCCCATCCCCATCCCCAGAGCAGGCACAGACGTTATCCATATCACATTAATCAGCTACCCAGGTTACAGGAAGGTTGAGCCCGGCTCACCCTAAAAGGCCAGCCAGTCTGTGACATCTCTCCATAGATTTTATGCACATTGGAAGGGGTATTATTATTTCTATCATTCTATACAGCTACTGGGGGCCTTTTGGTACAGGTCTGAGGTGACATCTGGAAGGCTCACTAAGTGAGGTCCATTTATATTGAAAACATGAGGTCGACAGTTTTCTCTAGGGCAGGTCGCAGCTTCCACAACTTTTGCTGACAACGCTCCCACTTTCAACCATTTTTCCATAAGCTCCACCTCTCATGTGGCACAATGTATCCTTCAAGCTCCATCTGTGGACCTCAGCAAGTCTTTGAACATAGAATATGGAGAGTTTGCCCCACACTGGTTGTGATCTTCCTGATCCTGAAAAACCCACTTACTGTTTTCTGAGAAAGCAAAAAGACAAAAAACACACAAATGAACAGCAACAAAAATTCTGAAAACAGTGAAAAAAAGAATAAAAAGGAAAAGGGGTTTTATGCAATAAACAAACCACACACTGTGTGGGTCACTTGTAACTCAAAATGGCACATGCATTGCAACCTGTAATGCAAAACACCAGAACGTACTAATTGAGTCTCCCATCTGCTAGCACGTTAGGCTTACTATTCTTGTAGAGACCTTTAAAGACCACTACAATTTTATAAATATATTTGGTTTTTTCCAGCACCTAGCCTGCTATGCAGTTATGGCCAGAGCAATCTAAATGTGCTAAAAATACAGTCACTTGAGATTGAGCTGACTGGGCAGGAATACAGGCCTTTTAAAAATTGAAAACATTCTGAATTCAACTATCCTGTCCTCTGGGATTTTACTTCTGCAATTTCTCAACATTTTGATGCAACAAATTACAATGACTTAAACTCCCTTGCAAACATAGTCTTGGGACAAAAATCTGGATTTTAAATGTTTGAAGAAAAAGGAGGAACTCTGGTTATATTCCATCAGTCACATTTCAGCTTCTTCCTCCAGTTGTGGGCTCAGCCTATGACCGTCGTACGTAGAAACTGTTGGGTTGCCTAAATAATGAAAAATTTCCACAGCTACACTGAATCATATTTTGTTTTTACTGCTTGTATGGCTTCACTTCTTTGTTGCTAATTAGATCAAACCAGATTTCCACTGAGATTGTGACAGTAGTGCGATCAGCTTTTTAATCTGTCAAGTCCCCATGAAACTTCTTTCAATTGCTTTTGTCAGTTTAGTATCTTTTTTGTAGAGGCCTTTATTACGTAAATGCGTGTTATGTTTTGATCAAAGTCCATTCATGCTCCATGCAAATTTCAACATGTCTATGGTTGTTGTATGCAAATGTACAGATGGGCCAAATTCTCTGCTAGTGTAAATTGGCACAGCTCCACAATTTGGCCTACAATTTGTCAGTTTGACTAAATGTCACTGTGAACTTGGGACAGCAATCTTTTTTCAATCAACCGCCTGTGAGACTTCATACTATACTAGGTGTTACTACTTTCTCAACAGACTTTAAGTAGTGTGCCAAACACTATCAGACAGTTAGGATGATTGTACCTTTAAAATACTGGCATCTTTTTCACTCTGCTTTTGTTCTTGGACCAAAGGACAAAAGATTTCCTTGTGATACATCTCAAGATTTTTCTACTCTTTGTCATGTTAGCCTACAAAGGCACAATGGACCAAATTTTCAGCATACGTCCATAACCGTGCCAACAAAATGTATGACTGTATCAATTTTGTGTATGCAAGATTTACTATTGTATAGGTATATAGCATTTTGCACATGCAGTCTTGGTGCATAAAACAGCAGCATTCATGAATATATGACACAGAAGCAATTATATAGACTTGCCTGAAAATCTGGGCTCCGACAATTAGGGTGATAATGAACCCAGACAAAAACTGAGAGAGTCCATATCAGGAATTTAGTGTAAAATACATTACAAAAATATTGCAATTATTCCATAACCACATTATAATTCCAGGAAACTTATAATTAATGTTAAATGTAAAAGAAATCAAAATATGTTAAAATATGGAAATGTATAATTAGGGCACCCAAACAACCCTAACTCTGCCTGATAGTGACACCATATAATACTAGATGGTTAAAATTTTAGCATTTGCTGTCCCAGATTAAATTAAACTCACATTAAAAATGGTCTCCCCATCATTGTGTCATTCAGGGGGTTGCTTAAAACAGGTGTTTTTCTATTACAAGTGGAGAAGAACTGTATTCAATGCCTTTAAGACTATATTAAGATGATATCTTAAGTCAGGAGGTTGGCTCATGAGACATGGCTCTTCTACAAATGTCACTGTATTATACAATTGAAAGATGGGTCAGACAGATCTAAATTCTAAAACGCTGTGCTGTCTTCCTTACCTTGTTATATACCATATTGTACAACATATATTCTGCCTTTAATATAGAATGCAATGCCTTCACAATTTTCTGTGTTTAATCCAAATGTATATATTTGTAAATTTCTATTCCCAGCTCTACCACTGACCTGCTGGATAACCTTGGGCCAGTCACATCCCTTCTGGGTGCATTAGTTTTCCCTTCTGTCAAATGGGGATAATGATCCTGACTGACCTCCTTTGTAAAGTACTTTGAGATCTACTGGTGAAAAGCACTGTATTGGAGCCAGGTAACATCATTATTAATAGTACTACAAAACAGCAACAGGCAATGAACAATTCTTCATATACTGTAAATATGTATTCATTTTGGAGATTTTAACTCCTCTCCAGCTAACCTTATCTAACCTCCCCGCCCCCGCTTTTTTTTTAAACACAGACCGTGCAGGTATAGTACTGAAAGATAGTGATGGAATATGCCTGAGGAGCACAGTGCTGACCACGAGCATTGTTTTTGTGAAAATAACTGTGCATTTAAACAGCAGGGGCAATGGATCTGCTAGAAAAATATTTATAATGTCATCAAATTTACCACCTGTAAGTACTCTGGTGTGAACTGCAGCAGCTATTACTTTCATTAATAAGTGAATCTGCTTAATACACAATTTAAGTTCAGGATGAGCACCTAAGTAAAATGAAACAGTTGTCTCATCATTTCTACTGAGCAGTAATCTATATCATAAAATCACCACATCTTGTTATCTAGGATTAGTAGGCTGTAGCATACTGAAGTCCAGGCCTTAACTAACACAGGAATTGGAAAGTATTTATTACTAGTTATTTCAAATCTTGGTCAGTAGCAGTATAAAGTGAACCACCTACACTACCTAACTGTGCATGGAAAGCTCAGTTCCCTTTCCATCATCACCACAAACAGAATGCACTGAACAAATAGGAGGAGCGGGAAATAAGTCACTTCTACCTACAATGTCAAATCATCAAGAATTCAATCAGTAATTATGGCCTACATTTTTAAAAGTGGCCTCTAATTTTTTTAATGCCTCCATTTTTGAGTGTCCAATTTTAGACACCTTGGGCCTGATTGTGAGAGTCAACCGCAGCTCCTATCAATGTGACTCGCAATTGACCTTTTTGTATCTTCCTCTGGTACTGGCCACAGACAGGATAGTGGGCTAAGTGAACCACAGGTCTGATCTGCTCTGGCAAGTCCTAAGTTCCTATGTAAAATTAGGTCCAAGATGTTTAAAGCTGGTTGCCCTAAAATGGAAGGGCCCAGATTCAGAAGCCACTTTTGAACATATGACTCTATACAATGAAATGATTGTATCTATGTAACAATAGCATGTCTACTCTCTGATATGAGAACTAACTAAATTGCATGAAGTGACTCTTGGTTAAAAACAATATATACTCTCAGATCCTCTCTCCTATTACATCACTAGAGTGAGAAGAATTTTCTTATTTTATGGAGGGGTGTTGCTACTCTCAAAGGAACAGTGTACACTAGCTTACTAGTTTTAACTCAGGATCACCACTCTGCTTAACACACAGCTATATTTATAGTGAAAACAAAAAAGTTCATTATCAAAGAACAGAGATACAAATGACAGAAAGAAAGAATATTGGAAACAAATGGTTATAAATAAAACAAAAACATAACATGCTTTCTAGAGTCTAAACTTAACTCACAAAACAATCCCTTGTCTTCAGGATAGCTTACCCCAGGAGTTTGAACCAATTTGGTTGAGTTCCCCCTTTTGTAAGGTCAAGCCTGCTGGCAGCTTGTCTTCACAGACCAGGTGTCTCTCTGTACCCGCAGATATACCAGACCAGACCTTTGAACTTCACCTCAAAACAATCATCCCCCCTGCTGTTTATCTCTTCCTATTAATTTCCATCTGAAGTCTCCTCAAACTCTTCATTAATGTTTGACTCAGTATGCAGATAAGCTTCTATTGTAAGACGCACAATGATGAAGTTTGTCTCCAGGCACATTACCTTTGAGAGAGAACTGCCTTTGACTGCAAGGCCTCGAGAACATAATTTCCAGCAGGCATATTATATACATACACATACACACAGAGATCATCATAACCATTGTGAGATGTACATATAGAAAATATGCAAGGAGTTAAATTATATATATAGTGATAAATTTAGGAGAGACAGCTGCAAGGGGGTGTCAGAAAACAGTCCCAGAAGGTTAAAAGGCCCTCCTCCCTATCAACTGAGAAGGGGTGGCTACAGGTCAATCAGGTTCAGCTGAGAAGGGGTTATCAGCAATTAGGATCAGCTGGGAGGGATTTACCTGAGGTCAATTAGGATCAGCTGATTCCAACTAAGGGCTGCCTGAGACCTTTTTAAACCTGCCCCCGTTTGGAGAAGAGAGAGAGAGAGACAGAAGGAGTCAAGCTGCCAGTATGTTAGGAGCAGCAAGACAGCGAGCCTCACAAGGAGGGGAGGCTGCATTCTCTTCCATAAGGGAGAAAAACAAGCCCAAGAGATTGGTTGGGAGAAGGAACAGACTGCCCCTGTGCAGCCAAGAGGGACTGTTTTACCGAAACCTGTCTCACTAAGTCTAAAAACAGCTGAGGCTGGTGAGACCAAGAAGGTGCCTTGCCATTATATATATATTTTAACTCCTCACATATTTTCTATACATACATCTCACAATGGTTATGATGACCAGTGTGACACATGCTTTCAGCAGAGACCTTAAATAACTACTTTTGATGAATCCCTGTGCCCCTATGTACCACTGTGCCCTCTGCTAGTTGATATCAAGAGGTCGTTGGGTCAGATGTTCTTTCAGTTATTCCTTCAGATAGGCCTAGCAAATCCAGATGTGTCTACATATCCTTTATATCAACTCTAGAGCTGGGTGTTATCTTGGTATCTTTGGTGCTGAAGTGTAAAATGTCTAACTGTCTTCTCTGAAGTGTTTAATATCCATATTCAATACAACAGGAGACAAGGCCTGATCCTTGTAGAATTGTATATGTGAGTGCTCTCTGGGAGGAGGAGAAGTTGCTCATCACAAACTCCTGAGTTCTACCTATCAGAGAATCCCAGCTTAGTGTTATTCCATTCACCTTGTTGGGTCACTCACAAGAGGCAGCAGCACTGTATGACTAGTGGTGTTGAAAGCAGCTGACAGATCTAGCAGTATTAGCACAGATGCATGTCAGTTGTCCATGGCTAAGAATAGCTTATCCGTTTGCTCAATCAGGGAATATAAGAGGCAAAACTCAAGCAAGACAGATAAAAAGGAAAAGTGTTATCTGAAATGTAGAACGTTACTAAATGTGGAGAGTAATTGAATTCTACAGCATAGCATTTTATTTATGTCTTATGCTCAGAAAACATCTCTTTCCTTAACAGAGGTTATGTTGAATCTCAGTGTAGTTTCATTTGTTACCTTCACACTTCTAAATTCTGGGATCACAGGGCAAATAAACTACAGCAATCAGCAATATGGTGCCAGAAATACTGATCTACTGCCAGAATTAATAATTGGTGCGTGCTGAGAAAGCAGTTTGTATTCACTTACTGTCATACAGTAATTAATCTTCAATCTCTTCCAAACCCTAATTCTATGCAAAGCATCATTTTGTGTAGGGATTATTTACCTAAATATTCTTGGTTGGGGTGTTTCACAGATTCCCTAGTCAAAAGGATTATCCAAAGTAGCATTTTTCATTGTAGGTTGTTTTTTTTTTTTTTAATATAAATTCATGGCAAAAATAGCAGCACTGAGATATCAGCATAGTGTATGATGTGATTAATGTCTGTAGTATATGATCTTAAGTAAAAAGAGATTCATGTAAGTGATTGTTCTTATTACCTTATCATTTTAAATCTCATATTTAATGTCATCTTATAATACTCCTGAAATACAACATGGAATTTGTAATAGTATCTAGAGAGTACACATCTGTATTCAGTGAAGGTAAATGTATGTTGAAATAATCATTTTTATGCATATAAACTGACAAATGGAATCTTTTGAGTCATAAAAGTGTAACATCTGAAGAGCGTCACAAAATTCTACTACTGTAGTCATTTGAGTGTCTCATACCATGATGTCCCTTTAGAAAAACAGCAAAGTTGCAGCAGTTTTCTGTACCAGATCAGACAACGCAGAGAGTGTATTCAGTGTATTAAAAGAGTGTGGTGGACTAAGTTTACTTTTTCAGTATTCTGTATCTACATGGTCTGGTCAGTTGGTGTCCCATTTCTCTGTTTCTCTCTCTCTCTCTTTTTGAAATCTTCTATTCTGCCTCCTTAGATGAGTTGACATACAGCAGAGAGCTCTAAGAGGCCAAGTGACATATGCGATCACTGCAAGCCACAGTTTACCTCAAAAGGCTTCGATGGGTTGAGCGGGATAGGAATTTCTAGGCTCCTGCTGTTCACATCAGGTAGAGCTGATCTGTTTCTAGGAGCCAGCTAATCCTTTTCCATTGCTGTAAAAATTGCCTATGTTCAGCACAAATTGGAGCTGTTTCTTTTATAGAACAAAGTTGTGCAGACTGGATGGGGGCAGGAGTGGGAGACGGGGAAGGAGGCAGAAAAGGGAGAGAGGCTAGTCTAGTTGGCTTTGCTCCTCCTTAAAAAAAAAAAAAAGATAGTTGAATATTCTGTCAATGCCTAATCATTTTGATATACTTATGATTGTCTGCCCACTTTGGAGAAGAGCACTTGTGCTCTGGGCATGGATCACTTGATTACCTGTTCTATTCATTCCCTCCAAAGAACCTGGCATTGGCCACTGTCAGAAGACAGGATACTGGGATAAATGGACCTTTGGTCTGACCCAGTATGGTCGTTCTTATGATGTCTTCTGAGCTAGGCCAGAGGACGTCCCCTTGTACATTGGTCTCTGAGCAAATCTGCTGCCTCTACAAAATTAGAACCCCATACCTCCAGAGCATGTAAGAGAAAGACACAAGACTCCTGTCATAAGTCCTCAAAGGACCGTGCCCCTAGCTCACTAGGTAGGGAATCTACCTCTAAAATACCAAGGTTGTTAATGTCTTCAGCCACTCTATCACCATCTGCTCTCCAAACAGGTGCTCACAAGGCTGCTGGTTCCTCAGGTACCCAGGGCACCACGAAACCAAAAGACAGTGAAGCCTCAGGCCTGGAGAGATCATCAGTATCTTCTTTTTGATGGGTTAAAATTGTTTGCAGACAGCATGGACAAATCTCTGAGAACATTAAAGAACTCTAGGGCTACCTTATGTTCTCTTGGTATTTATACATCACCTACATCTCAGCTGTCCACTTCTCAGCCTCCCACCTTGCACACTTCCACCTTGAAGCAGCAATTTTGATGGGTTGGCTGAGGGCCTGAATTACCATCTTCATCAACTGCTCTGATTCACCTGCCTTCCTCCATTTGGTGACCACTTGGGAGTTAATCACTGTGGACGAGTAGGTTTTGGAGATCATCTTCAGAGAATACACCATCCACTTTACTACACTTCCACCAACAAACCCCCCTTTCCTATCCTTCTTCAGGGACTTCTCTCATGAAAGCTTGCTTTGTCAAGAAATAGACATTCTCTTACACTTGAGAATTATAGAACCAGTCCCCAGGCAGCACAGAGGAAAAGGCTATTATTCAAGGTATTTCCTGGTACCAAAAAAGGAGAGTGGAGGTTGGAGAACCATCCTAGATTTGAGGCTATTCAACACCTATGTGAAGGCACAAAAATTCAAAATGGTGACACGTGTAGAGATAATTCCATCCCAAAGGCAAGAACATTGTTTCTCAGCCCTTCACCTATATTGTGATCCACCCATCCCACAAACGTTCCTGTATTTCACTGTCAGCCAGTACCTCTTTCAATACTGAGTGCTCCCTTTGGCCCCATCATCTGTCCCTAGAGTCTTTTCAATAGTCATATCAGTAGTAGCAGCAAAGCTCTACAGGAAAGGTATTTTAGTATTCCCTTACCTGGATGATTGGCTGCTGAAAGGCCACTCTCTGGAACTGACATCTCGAGCAACCTCCAGGCCATAGATCTCTTCCTCAAATCAGGCCTGCAGTCAAACATCCAAAAATCCACTTTATGTTTTCCACGGGGTCAAAGTTCATAGGGGTACATCTTGATTCAGTAACAGCAAAAGCCTACCTTCCTCTGCACAGGTTTGTGGCCCTTTCCAACATAGCCAACACAATTCAGATCAGCCCCCAAACTCTGGTCAGGAACTGTCTTCAGTTGCTGGGGCATGTAGCAGCCAGCACCTTTATTATAGAATGCGCAGGATCCAAATGCGCTGTCTTCAAGTATCAAAGGGGTAGCCATGTTAGTCTGGATCTGTAAAAAGTGACAAAGAGTCCCGTGGCACCTTATAGACTAACAGACGTATTGGAGCATAAGCTTTCATGGGTGAATACCCACTTCATCAGACTCATGTCAAGTGTGGCTCAGAACTGTTTATTCACCAAACAGAGGCAGTTTAAATATGCTTCTTTCCATACTCACCTGTGTAAAACAATCCCTCAACTGGTGGAAAGACATCACAATGTGCACACAGGAGTTCCATTTACAACTCCTCCCCCAATGGTCATCATAACAATGGATGTTCCTCTACTAGGGTGGGGAGTGCATCTAGATATTCACACAACTCTGGGCAAGTGGACGCAGTCAGATACATGTGTCCAGTTTCTACCACTAATTAGGGGCAAACACATAAAGGTCATGATGGACATATCGTTTTTATAACCCTGTTATGACAACCACGTACACTGGAGGTGAAACCTAAACAAAGGCTGAAAGAATAGAATAACCATACAGTGAGCCTATAAACCAAAGATACAACCGACTGTTGAATCATTACAGGAGGATGACACAAGGTGGATGATGATTTACATCAATTGCCAAGGAGGAGCAAGAATCCACTCCCTCTGTGTCAAGGCTGCCAAGCTTTGGAATTGGTGCATATACAACCAGATCATCATCACAGCAGCCTATCTCCCAAGGGTTGAGAATGTGACCACAGATAAACTCAGCAGGAACTTCTTTCAAGACCACAAGTGGGAAATAGACCCCAGCATATTACACTACATATTCCAGCAACGGGGAGCCCCTTAAATAGACTTGTTAAACAAGAAATGTACCCAGTTTTGCTCGAGAGGTGGACTGGGTCGCCAATCCCTGGGGGATTCTTTTCACCTTCACGGATCATCAATTCTCCTGTACGCGTTCCCACCGACTCCCCTACTACCAGAGTTATGCTCAAAATAAAAAAAAAAGACAAAGACAAAGACAGAGTTATCATATTTCCAACCTGGCCCAGACAAATTTGGTTTCCTTATCTGATACAGCTGGCCATTTACTCACCAATCACTCCACCCTGCTCCTCATCTTCTCTTCCAGAAATGCAGGAAGATCCTTCACCCCAATCTCACCATGCTTCATCTCAAAGCATGGTTGGTCATTTGTTCAAGATATTAGAGGCAACCTGCTCAGGGGAAGTAAAAACAGTCCTATTACACAGCAGGAAACAGTCTACTCCCTATGCATACTCTTGAAAACGGATAACATTTGTCTGTTGGTGTGACCTTAGACATATTCCACCAATTACCTCATTGTTGCTGGATATACTGGACTACATCCTAACTCTAAAAAGTTCTGGTTTGTTGATGAGCTCCATAAGAATCCACATGGCAACCATCACAGCTTTCCATCCCCAATAGAGGGTTATTCCATTTTTGCCCATCCAACTATGGCAAGATTCCTCAGGAGACTTGGAAACCTCTATCTGCCAGTCTTATGTCCTGCTCCTATTTGGGACCTCAATATGATTTTTGGATGCCTCAAAAGACCATTATTTGAACAAATGGCTAACTGCTCTTTGCTCCATTTATCAATTAAGACAGCATTCCTAACAGCCATCACATTGGCACAATGGGTTGGGGAAATAAGGTCCCTGACAGCATGTCCCCTTCACATAGTATTTTTTGAGGACAAGGTCATGCTGTGACCCCACCCAAAATTTCACCTAAAGTTTCTTCCAAGTTTCATATTAACCAACCCATTCACTTGCCTGTTTTCCACCCCAAACTGCACACAGATAACCAGGAGGCAATCCTGCATACCCTTGATATCAGGAGAGTCCTGGCCTTCTACTTGGATAGGAAAAAGTCCTTCAGAAAAACTCACAAGTTGTTTGTCTCACTAGCAGATAGGTAAAAAGGGTCTGCAGTCTCTAATCAAAAACTTCCAAGCAGATATCAGACTGCATTAATTATTGCTAAAAATCTTGCAATATTGAAACACCTTCAAATGTACATACTCATTCTACTAGGTCCAGTTCCACCACTATGGTATTCCTAAAGCAGATGCCCATTATTGAAATATGTAAAGCCTCTATTTGGGCATCTATGCATTCATTCACCAAACACTATGCTATAACTCACAACTCTGCTGCTAGTACTGTGTTCAGCTCGGCGGTACTTTCTTCAGTACTGGACTCAATTCCAAAGCCCACCCAACCCCACCCCCACCTTAGAGGGAACTGTTTGGTAGTCACCTAGAGTGGAGCACACATAGGGACACTACTTGAAGAAGAAATGGTTACTCACCCTGTACAGTAACTGTGGTTCTTCGAGATGTGTATCCCGATGGATGCTCCATAAGCCTCCCTCCTTCCCCTCTCCTTCAGAGTTCTCTGCTATGGAGCTAACGTGGTAGAGAAGGAACAGGGGACAGATTACCTGTGCAGTGCTATATAAACAACATTATAGGGCACTAGCAGGCAGGCAGAACACAGGCAGAATGGACACTTGTATGAGAAATCCCTGATCAAAGGTACAACAGGTGCTAACACACCTAGAGTGGAGCCCCCATAGGGGGACACATCTCAAAGAACCACTGTTACTGCACAGGGTGAATAAACATTTCTTCTTCTGCCCTTCTTGGGCTATTCCACCCGCTTCTGGGCTCAGTTCTCTGCACTACAAGGCTATCTGCTCATTTACAGAAACCTGATCCCCTCACACCCCAAGATACTTTCCCTGGATTTCCTCTTACAGCCTCTTACTCACTGGAGTTCTCTTCTCTTTGCCCCTGCTCCCGCAAGCATGCAGAGTTCTTTGTTCCTTCAGCTGGGCTCCCAGGGCTTTCTCCTTGGAGGCTCTTTTCCTCCTAACAAGTTTCCCCCACTGCCTTCCCTCCCTGGGAACTCCTGCAGCTTCTCTTTCAGGTGCTGGGGTTTACAAACCCAGGTCCACAGGGTTGCTGAATAAGACCCTTATACTCTGCACCACGACACTGCAAGTCACATAAAAGGAAATTGCATCTAACACAGCACAACCAGAAGCTACACCGACTGATTCAGCTGGGTCAGGTGACTAGCAGCAGACTGCTGATTGGACATCACTGGGCATAAAGCTTCCTGTTCTTGTCCCACCTCCTGTCTGAGCAACTAGGTGCTAGGCCTGCTGCAAACCAGACCCTTGAAACCAGTTCTTGCCTCCTCGCCTGGCTCCCCCCTCCTTACTTCTGTTGCCACACCTTGATCCTTGTTCCTACTTCCTGCATCCTCACCTGGTTCCTGCTCCTTGCTCCTGATACCATTCCTGGTTCCTGTTTCCTTTTCCTAATTCCAGTGACTGATTCCAGCTTGACCCTTGGTGTGATTTTTGACTTCCATTCCATCTTAATCCTTGGCCAGGCTACCGACTCCGACACTGATCTTCGGTGCAGCCTCTGACTCGACTCTGACTCTGGATTGATCATTGGTGTGGCTTCAGATTCTGGCTTTGGCATTGACCTTCAGTGTGACTTCTAACTATGAACCTGACTCCGCCCAAGTTCTGACTACTAGGTCATACCTCCCCATTATAGCCCTGACATTCTCCCTGGGACCTCTTTACTTATTACAGACCCTACCTCAGGGCCTCCCATGGGAGATTAAGCTGCTTTCTTGGTTTCCTTTCTCTGCAGAAGCCGCCTGCTTTCTGTAGCCTCCACCACAGCTTCCTCCTCCTAAATACGTTCTCTAAAGCCATTTTATGAGGGCCAGATGTTCGCTGTGCTAACAGCTGACTCCATTAGTCCTGCCTCCTCAGGCTGAGAGACAGCAAATTATGGCACAGACGGGGCAAATTGAACAGGACAGACTGTTTCAAGGCTTCCCGGCCCTTAAAGGTTCAGGCAGCCAGGGCCATCCTTAGGATTTATGGGGCCCTACGCAGTATTATTAAACTGGTGCCCCTATGCCGGATGGCAGCCCAAGCTCACAGCCTGGCGGAGGAAGGGGAGGAGGGACAAGACAGCAAGGGATAATGAGATGCCCGGCCTGCCTCATGGTGGCGGAGAGTCACAATTCCCCGCAGAGACTCCCATACCCTCTCCCTCATGCAGAATGGACATGAAGAAAGTACCTAATTAAAAGCACTAAAATTTGGGAATAAAAAATGTCAGTCACAGGTTTTTTGATATGCCCTGAAGTTTGTCAGAGATTTATTTGCAAAAACTTCGTAGTAAGGGTGAGTCAGCTGTCCTGCTGAATACAACATTACATATAATGGAATACATGATGCAGCTCTTCTCTGTTTTACATTTTCTTAATCAGTATTTCTAAGCTGAATTTATATTTTAAATGTACTCAAACCTTAAGCCAGCATTCCAGATTACTACATATTTAACTCACTGAAACAAAGACATTATTTTAAATTAATCAGAGAGGTTTAGTGTGTTCATAACAATGTTCATTGCTTTTAGAAAAAGGGAACAGTAATTTACTTTGTGTGATCTCCATAACAAGAGACATGGTTATGAAATTTCACCAACTTTAAAAAAATATGTTTCCAAAGATTTTAGGTATAACAAGGATTTTATGTCTTACTAAGGTACTGATTTTGCTGGAGGGTTCTTTTAAAACTAGTTCATCAGATAGTCAGAAGTAAAGAAAGGGAAACTCTTTGTCCAGCTATCTGGAAGGGAAGGACTGTTGTCCCTTTAAGGGCTCTCTTCAGTGGGGAGTGGGGGGAGAGGTGGTGAAGGGATGGACAGAAAGGACAGGAAGACTTGGAAGCACTTTTTTTTTTAACTATAGTAATTAAAATGTGTATTTTAGATAAGGGAGGTCTTTTGAAGGATTTATTTAAAAAACTGTATGTCTGAAGATCCACGCATTTAAGGCTAAAGATGATTGTGCATCTAAAACTCTATGCAAGCATTTTTTAGAAATGTGATTTTATAATCTTCACCAGCTCACTAATGAAATATTTTTAAAGCAAATTTTAAACTAAGGTCCTGTAGACTGACATGTTCTGTGTAAATATTACATTAATGCACAACTGTTTTTGTCAGTAAAGTCAGAAACTGACAGTATAAAAATTTATTTGGGCATAAGCTTTCGTGGACAGCTGATGAAATGGGTTCTAGCCCACAAAAGCTTATGCCCAAATAATTTGTTAGTCTCTGAGGTGCCACAAGGACTTTTCCTTGTTTTTGCTGATACAGACTAACAGGACTACCACTCTGAAACCTGTCAGTATATACCTTGGGGTTGGCAAATGCCTGTTAAATGGCTTTATTACCCCTTGAATGTCTCTTTAACAGTTTCAATGTTGTGCTAATAGGTCTGGCAGGCTGGAGGTTTTTTCACTTTTAACTACTAGATTCCCTCCCAAGGAAGACTCACCAGGCTAGAGCAGCCATCTGTGGGAGCCTGCAGAAAGGGTCAGAACCGGGATAGGAAAAGAAGAGGGTGGACACTAAGACCCAGTGGTGCCCCAAATTTTCAGGTGCCCTACGCAGCTGCCTATGTTGCCTATGCCTAAGGACGGCCCTGCAGACAGCCTTTTTACAGTGCCAGTTACAGAAACATCAACACCACTTCCTGTAGCCTTTGGATTTCTCTGAGAGGTCTCGTCTCCCATCCCAGTACTGACAAGAACCTGATCCTGCTTTTAACAGGTAACGGCACACAAAACATTTCCCTCCAAAATGTTAAGTTCAATTATATTCAACCCTTAAAACCAAGAAACAAAGAGTTAAGATAAAAATACTAAATTTCTGAAGATAATAAAAAGTTGAGCCATTTTTTAACACGTGTTGTGTTATGTTCCACTCCACAGATATGAATTGCAGCAGTCTCCAGAACTTAGTGAGGGGTAAGTGAAGGCAAAGTTTCAGAAGAAATCCTCAATATGAGGGTATAGGGATGGTAACATATCTCATGTCTGGGATGGTTTGTGTGGAGTAGATTCAGTGTTTGAGTGTAGGCCAGTTGTAGGTAACTCTTGCTCACTACCCCTCAATTAAACCTGAGTTTTGTCTTAACAAAGGGAAGGTGTTAGACTTTGTCCTGCACTGTTCATGAGGTCGTTCTGTGTTCCTTACCTAAAATACTAGCGTGTTTGTTATGGGTGTATTGAGGCATTACTCAAAGAGGGTAGAGTGAAGGTTGTGTTGCCAGGCTGGCATGTACCTTAACTTTGTATTCTGGTTTTCAGAGGTTCAAGCTTGCTTTACCTTAACATTTCATTTCCTGGTTTTCAGAGGTTTGAATTAGAGCTGGTAAAAACTTGAGATTTCCATTTCAAAATCTGGTTTTCGTTCAAATTGGACTGAAACCAATTTTTAAAAAGGTTGCATGAGCTGGAAATTTCAAAAAAAAATTATTTTGGAAACACTGACACATGGATCTCTGGTAGCTGGAGCTAGGAGTGAAGTGGGGAGGCTGAGCACGCTCGTTCTCTGATCTCCAGCTGCTGTAATTGGGAGAGGGAAGCAGAGAGGCTGTGTGCCCAGGCTCTGCCTCTTCAGCCAACCAGGCTGGGGGTAGGCAGGAGATGAAGAGAGCCAGGGAGGGAGAAAGTCAGGGTGCTCAGCCTCTGGCAGCCCACCTGGAAGGCTCTTGGCCATTTCACTTCCTGATGAGAAAAGGTTTATAAGAATTGTTATAATATGGGCAAAACAATTTTTTTCTCTAACCTTATTCTGGGAAATGGCTGAACTGTTTTGGCTGAAACTTTCCAAAAACTTCTGTCTGAAGCAGACAGCTGGTGTGGAAATTTTTAGCCCTAACGGTTCAATTTTGGAAAATTATAAGCAACTGAAAACTGGGTCATATATTCACAAGTGCCAGGAAACCTTAATAACAGGTGGCACTATGAGCTCTCTATATAATATAAAAGATAACAAGAGAAGGTAGAAAAGAACAGAAAGAAGGGAAGCAGGATTTTTTTTTAAATTTTAACTCAGACATGAGAAACATTTTGAAATCCACACAGGATCAGTGCAACCTCTGGGCAAAACCTAGTACTGTTGTGCAAAGGGAAAGAATAGTTTGTTCTTTCATCTTTATAATACTATGAAACCAGTTATAGCAAAAATATAGAATCAGAGAAATGGATGACTCAGGGAACTGGAAATGGGAGACAGAATCTTTCATTTCAAGGATGATGGTTCAAAACCAGATGAGGTTAGTAGTAACTTGAAAGTTGTTATCCTCTGATGGTTGTTTGGTGGCCTGTAAAAATGTTTAGTACTTATGTAGCACTTTTCATCTTCAAACACTAATTAGATAATACAACACCCAAGGAGTGGGCCTTGGAAAATTTCTCATCCATAGAAATAGGCCCTCCAGTTAGAGCTCAGATATGTTGGCTGGGCTGTACTGGGAAATTTGCTCCATCCTCCTGGCTCTATTCCCCCATATTAATTGATCCTGGCTTACATGGTACAGAATATTTTCTGATATTTTCTCGGACATTCTAAAACAAGATAGGGGGAAAAATGAGAAGGAGAAAAGCAACAGAAAGCCGACAAGAAATAGAAAATATGACTGCATAGAGAGCTTTGGTGCACCCTCAATTGCAGTAGCTTATTGAACTCTGGGCAGCATATGACCAGAAAGAAATTGGTGAGCTGGACGGAAGTATGAGGAATGCAACAACAGGGACTTAGAATGACTGATTTATCAGGAAAGACTGAAGGAGCTAAACATACATATCTTGAGAAAGAGACAGCTAAGTAGAGGGACATGATAACAGTCTATTATCTGTAAACACTAAGACTGAAGAGGAATTATATAGTATTACACATGAGGATATCAATAGGAGTAATAGACGGAAATTAAGGTAAGGAAAAATTAGGCTGAATTTTAGAAAAAAAGTGGAAAGTAACATTGACTGGGCAGTGGGAAAGGAAAGTGTGAGAAGCACCATCACTTGTGCTTTTATGGATATACTGGACAAAAAAAAAATTACTGTATGGGAAACTACCACACTGGCTAATTATGATGAATTAGTGGGACCAAATATTCAGAACCGTGCAAGAATTTGTGAATATCAAATGTGTATTCCTTTGTCCACCTAATTGGGTGTAAGTAGTTCCCATGATTCATAAACACAGTCACATTGTTCACACATGGGAATGACATGTTACAAACTTAACTCCAATGTCATCTGAAGGGCTCACTTGTGCCACTCATCACTGTGACTGGTGTGTGGTGGATGTTGGAAGGCAGGCTGGAGAGCTTCCTGTGAATGAGTGTCGCCTGTTGGGGGGGGGGAGAGTTCAGTGAGGGCATAGATTTAAATGGGGGGGGGGAGGTGCCAGTAGCACTGGTGTAAAGCAGTGGGTGACTGGATAAGGGATGTGAGAAATAGATTCAGTAAGGAAGATGGAATTATGGAACAAAAGCTATAGAGTGTCTGTGGGGGAGGCAGAAATATGACAGGTCTAAATGGATTGCTGGGGGAAAAAAAGTCTATAGATCATGATACAAACCCTAAAATGGATATTGGCAGGACCTTTTAGCACTGGCTTCCTTTGAATATCTCCCTCTCACAGTGTTTGTTATTCTGACTTGCTGAGTCATGTTGATAGTTCGATTGTAAACTCTTTGTGTCTATTTACATTGCTTAAAAAGCACTTAGCACATTATGAATACTGAGGAACCAATAAGAACAGGTTGTTTGCATGTGCATAACACCATGTACAACCAATATAATTTCTTATGAAAATTGGGCACACAAATACCTCTCATTTCTATGGTTGCATAAAAGGAAGGAGGAAAAAAGACAACAGGGAACATGAAAATATTAGGGAATAACAAGGTAAGGAAGGGAAAATCATACCTTGAGCTTGCTAAAGAGGACAGAAAAAAGATTTGAAGGGAAATAAATGAGGAAGTTCATTTTTTTTCATTCTGAACATTAAAAAAACCACTGGAATTTATAATTCCCTAAATCACTAAGTATGAAATGTCAGCTAATTAACCTAATGAAACTGAGATGCTGCAGAGTAAATTTACCTGTGCAAACACCAGTGCTGAATTTATTAACTAAAATAATAGGTGACTGCTCTGACAGAGGAAATAAAGTACATTCTTGACCTCCATCATGGCCTCTGTGAGGACTCAAGCTTTTGACACGTGATGTGATCCCACAAATAAAAGAAGTCATCTTTCAAGAAACAGTGTATTCCCAATCCCCATCCTGATGCAGATGAATTCTGGGAGCTAGTAAAGAAAAATAAACATTCAAAACCTAGAGGAGCAGGTAGTAACTGCAAAGGTGGCATATGAGAACATTTTAGCACAAAAGTTATTTATCACTCAAAATCTATTTGTATACCTTTGCTGCACCATTGAACTTAGGTCCAGTTTCTGTGCTAGGTTTAGAATCAGAGTCGGGGAAGGAACAGAATGTAATCAAAATAGACAAATTGGAAAAAAGCATCACTTTCTCCTATGCAGAAAAAGAGGAAACAGTACAAGGAAAGAAAAAAAGATACAGAGCTAAACATGACTGGTTTGTAGCTCTTGATCTGAAGAATTGGTTAGGCAAACACCTGTCAGGGATGGTCTGGGTTTACTTGGCCCTATCTCTTGAAGTCTTTTTGAGCCCTACATTTCTATGAGTCTATGATAATAGGATGCTGTCATAAGTAGATAGGAAAGGGTTAATTTTCTTTTACCTGTAAAGGGTGACAAAAGGGGGAACCAAACACCTGACCAGAGGACCAATCAGAGACCTGGATTTTTTTTAAGAGTCTGGGAGGGAACTGGAAACTCGGGGTCTTTTTGTTTTCCTCGGCTGTGAGTAAACAAGCTTTTCTTCTAACTCCATCTTCTTTCGAATATTCTACTATCAAGTGTGAGTACAAAGGAACCAAAAGTATCGGCTGGGATGTGCTTTATTTGTATTTACATAGTGTTGATTTGCTGGACTGGTTTAATTGGGCTATCTTTTAAATCAGACTGTTTATTCATATTTTCTTATAAGCAAGACCTGTTTGATCTCTTAATGCAGTATTATTGTTCTGTATTTTCTTTCTTTTTATATAAAGTTTTCTTTAAACTTGTGGAAGTTTCTTCTCCTAGTGAGGCAAAGGGGAGAGGAATTTCTGTGCCCGGAGTCCTGTTACCTCTGTGATAGGCTAGGGAGGGCGGAAAAGTTACAGGGAAAGAAGAGAAGAATCAGCTCTGTTCTCTGGTGCTTAAGGCTGTCTCTTTGGAGACGGAGACCAGTTTCTTGGTATTGTCATGTAAGAGATTGCATCAATCCCCTCAGAGCGGAACAACGGAGAGAGGGGAGAGGGAGATCATTCTTTGCCGTAGCCTCATACTTCTGAGTCTTGGGGGTCCTCCCAGGGAAAGTTGAGGAGGCCAGAGAGGGGGGTCCCCCCCAAGGAATTTGGGGGAACCCAGGCTGATAGTAGCCTCAATACTATCTGGTGGCAGCGAAATAAGATCCAAGCTGGGTATAAGCTTGGGGACGTTCACAGTAAGCACCCAGATTTTGTACGCTAAAGTCCAGATTTGAGACAGACGCTTACCACAGATGCATATGCAGAAATAAAAAGGTCAAGAGATGTAAGGTGAGAAAGAATTCAGCACTGGTGCCTCTGGCAGGCAGCATGGTCCAGTGGATCAGCAAACAGGACCAGATTCTCAGTGACACTGCTGCAGAGCCTGATGCAGCTAAACAGGAGACAAAGCTGAGAGTTTACTATCTGGATACTTCTGTGATACTATAGCAGACCAGGGTCAGTTCAATCCAGTCCATCACATAACTTAAAGCAACTGATTATAATAGTTCTCATCATCCAGGGACCACTGGAACCAGTGGAGGTCCAGTTCTACCTTCTGTGTCCCAATCAATACCGCTCCCTCCATCCAAAATGCTCTATCTACAGCAGACTGTGCAAGGGGTCACATAGGGCTAAGTAGACCATGGAGCAGCCACAGGACGCATGGGAGCAACGATCTGGTCCCCGCTTTCTATTCCCAGCTGTGCCGCTGAATCAGCATGTGTTCTTCAGCAAAAACTTTAGGGAAGCACTATGCAGTGTTCTAAAGCATGGTGCAGCTGCACAGATGGCCACTTAAGCACAATCCCTCCTTGATCTTGTCCTCAAGCTCTACACAGATGCCAGCGTAGGCTAGTGCCCAGTTTTTGTTTGTTAGTATTTTTGTCATGTGACTAAAAAGAAATGTCATGTTTAAGAAATAAAAAATGTCCTGCACTTCTTTAGAGAGTCTCAAAAGGCTGTCCTCAGTGAGGCTGTTATGAAATAAACTGGTTAGGCCTCAGGACACCTTGGGAGGCACTGTGCAGTGATGCCCGGTCAAAGCTGTGCACTGCAGTGAGAGCACGCACTTCTTATACGTGATCTGCAAATTAATTTTATAAACTATTGGGGTTGTGCCTAGGTTGGCTTTCTTGGGATGTATAAAGAAGGGCTTAAAATCTGCTCTATTTTTAACTTAGAGGTTCAAAAATATCTAGACTGGTATTCCAGGAGTCTGAGATGCTTTTTGTGTGAAGTGACAGGAATTCTGAATCACTAACAAAGACATCCTCTCTCCAAAGTGTTGATTACCTATTGGAATTAAATAAGTGTTTAAAAGACTTTAAATAGTCTGACTCCCCCCTCAGACAAATCTCTTCTCTGCTCATTTCTTCAGATTTCAGTCTCTCTTTGCTGATGTCATAATTACACTTGCTCTCCAGTCACAATAGCACCGTCAAGAATAAATGGGATCTGAATTCTTAATGTAAAAACCAGAAATCCCTACCTCCCTCTCGTCAGCCTATTCAAAATTTTGCAGCTCAAATCCTCCTCCTCTCCCACTGCAGGCATTTTATTTACCTGTGAAAAGCTGGGTGTGACATTGACCAACTGGTCAACTTGGGTATGACCCATAACAACATAACAAGAACAACAAGGAGTCTGGTGACATCTTAAAGACTAACACATTTATTTGGACATAAGCTTTCATGGATAAAAAAACCTCCCTTCTTCAGATGCACGGAGTGAAAATTACAGATGCAGGCATTATTATACTGACTTATGAAGAGAAGGGAGTTACCTCACAAGTGGAACACCAGTGTTGACAGGGCCAATTCGATCAGGGTGGATGTGTCCACTCCTAATAATAGATGAGGAGGTGTCAATTCCAGGAGAGGTAAAACTGCTTTTATAATGAGCCAGCCACTCCCTGTCCCTATTTGTGTCTATTTAGTCTTTTACATAGGCACTGTCAGGTTGGCCAATGTACATGGCAGAGGGGCATTGCTGGCACATGATGACATATATAACATTAGTAGACTTGCAGGTAAATGAGCCCTTGATGGTATGGCTGATGTGGTTAGGTCCTCTCCTGTGGAGGGATAGCTCAGTGGTTTGAGCATTGGCCTGCTAAACCTAGGGTTGTGAGTTCATTCCTTGAGGGGGCCATTTAGGGAACTGGGGTAAAAACCTGTCTGGGAATTGGTCCTGCCTTGAGCAGAGGGTTGGACTATATGACCTTCTGAGGTCCCTTCCAACCCTAATCTTCTATGGTGTCACTAGAGTAGATATCGGGACAGAGTAGGTAACAAGGTTTGCTACAGAGATTGGTTCCTGGGCTACTGTTTCTGTGGTATGGTATGTAGCTGCTGGTGAGTATTTGCTTCACGTTGGGAGGCTGTCTGTAAGCGAGGACTGGCCTGCCTCCCAAGGTCTGTGAGAGTGAGGGATCATTTTCCAGGATAGATTGTTGATAATGTGCTGGAGACGTAAAATTAATTTGCAAATGAAGAAGTGTTTTTTTTACCCACAAAAGCTTATGCCCAAATAAATCTGTTAGTCTTTAAGGTGCCACCAGACTCCTTGTTGTTTTTGTGGATACAGACTAACACAGCTACCCCCTGAAACTTAACAAGAGGTATTGAAATGTAATCAAAACAATCCACTTGTATGTGAATTTCAAAGAGATGTCCTAGACCAGGAGTCATTAACCCATTTATTTATAGTGATAGAGATCAAGTGTAGATGCTAAGTGTATTTGTCTGTGTTTTCATGTATCTTGTTAGTAGTTTAACAATGGGATCTAATTAGCTTGAAGATGCTAAAATCCTGTTCCTGTTTTATAATGCTTCATTACTGTATTCTATTGACTCAAAGATCAAAAAGGTAAGATAATACAGGAACAAATAATGTTATTTACATTGTGTTCATCTCAATTATCTATGCTATAATGAACTGCCTTGATAGCTTGACTGGCTAATTGCCTTATGTGAATAGATGCAGCTAGTTTACCCATGTATACATAGGAAATAGAAGATTAGCTTCAAAGCAACAATATATACTGACTAATCTTCATCCAGGAAAGGTCCTGCTGTGACAATAACTGTTATGAAGCTTATCAGCTTACTGGAGAAATATACAGACAAAGCTTCAGGCCTGATCCATTTTATCCTAGGTCTGCTTAAACTTTGACAGGGAAGGTCTCAGCCACAAGACTGAGGTCTCCAGGTTTACACTGGATTTACCCTGAAATTCTCATGGAAGAATTTGAATAACCTCCACACTTGAATAACCTCCACATTTGGATTGCCAAATGGACTATCACCTTTTAAATTGATTCCAAAGACTTTCACTAATCAGCAATCCCCCCATCTCTGATAATGAAACTGACCTAAGGACTTTTCACATGTATGTATGTATACTGATCTCTTAACCATTACAGCTCTCTTCCTACTTTTTCCTTTTATTATTTAGTTTTAGTTACTAAAGGTTTGGCATCTGTGTGATTATTGGTTAAGATCTAAAACTCATATTGAACTGGGGATCAGTCTCTGGTCCTTTGGGAGCAGTGGAGCTAACATGGTGAATCTGGTTTCCATAACCACTCATTATATTAGACATGGATGTCTAGATGGGAATCAAGGGCTGGGATACTAAAAGGGGACTGTATTTGACTTCTTGGTAGCCAGTGTGGTATTACAGAAGCTGTTTGGTTTCTGGCTGGGTGAATCTAATTATAGAATAAATCACCAATTTTGAGGATTGTCTGCCCTATTCCTTGATATTTGCCCTGAGTGTAGCATTCTCAGTGTGGCCCCTTCAGGCACCTGGTCACAGCTGGTAATTCTATCTATGGTAGGACTCATTGCCGTAGTTTCTAAGCAACTCACAACCTTTTCAAATGTATTTATCCTCACAATGCCCCATGAGATAAGGCAATACCCCCATTTTATAGATGAGAGGGAGGGAAACTAAAGCACAGAGAGGCTAAGGCCCAAATCATCAAAGGTATTTAGGCTCCTAACTACTATTAACATCAATGTTTGCAGTAGGGTGACCAGGTGCCCAGTTTTCAACCAGAAAGTTCAGTCGAAAAGGGGACGTGACAGTGTCCAGACAGATCTACTGACCGGACACCCAAAGTCCAGTTACTGTGGGATGGGGGAGGCAGGGATTCAGCACCTGTGCCAGCCCCTACTTAACCGGCACCTTCTCCTACCTGCATCAGGCGGCTGCAGCTCCCAGCCCCAGCTCCACAGGCAAGTCCTTCCTGACCTAGGCAGAGGTGAGAGAGAAAGAGAGGGGAAGAGCAGTGAGGGAGGGGAAAAGAGGAGTGAACAAGGGCAGGGCCTGAGGGGAAAGAGGAGGGGCAGGGGCGGGTCCTGGGGTGGGAGAGGCAGGGCAGAAGTGGGTCCTTGGGGAGGAGGGGGCAGGGCAGGATTGCTTCTGGCACTCCTGCTGGAGTGTCGAGTTTTTAAATATTACAAAGTTGGCAACCCTAATTGTAGCTGTGCTTGTGCCAGGATATTAGAGAGACAATGGTGGATGAGGTAGTATCTGTTCTTGGACCGACTTCTGTCGGTGAAAGAGACTAACTTTTGAGCTTACACAGAAGAGCTCTGTGTAAGTTCAAATGCTTGTTTCTTTCACCAGCAGATGTTGGTTTGATAAAACATATTACCTCACTCACTTGGTCTCTTTGAAATCGGTGTAATTTAGGAACCTAAATACCTTTTGAGGATCTGGACCTAAGAGTCTTGCCATACAGGAGGTCTGTGGTAGAACACGGACTTCAGACCAAGTGTCCCAAGCCCTAGGCTAGTGCCCAAACTGTCAAACCCTTATTCTTCACAAATCTGTAATTGGACACCTTAAATACTGATTGCTTCTACTTTATGGACCCAGTGCAAAAATCCTTACTCATTCAAAGTACCAAGTGACTGGTGATGTTGAGCACCACGCTGTTTAATGTGTCAAGTTAACCGCCTTAACTCTGAGGCAGCTCAACTTCCCAGTCACTTTTGAAAATCTTGGCCAATATCTGTATGAATAATATATAAAAGCCTGTATAAAAAGAGCTTCAATTCCTCCTTTCTGGGACAAAGCTTCTGTAAAATGTTATATCGGCAGTCTGAAATAATTTCTATGACATGCCTATAAAATCTTGTAGTGTGAGTTGGCTGCCACTATCTGAATGCCTGTGCTAAAGGAAGAAAATATGTTTGCATTTCACAGTGTGTTGCAGGTCCAAGGACCATGTTAAAAGCCATAAGTTTCAGTTAAATGAAACACCTTCCTAAATTTTTTAAGTGGTGTCTAGGTGTTCAACTACATAATTCCTACTAAAATGTCAATGAGAATCATGCAGATAAATCTCCAGATACTGCTTTGATAATTTAAGGGAATGGGTTAGACTGAGCCACTGGGGTAAAATGTTATTTATTTGGAAGTGAAATGCAATAAAGTGTCACACATTTGTATTCCTAACCTTTGTGAGTTCAGAGCGCGTACGGGTTAATTTATTGACAGCATTTAAGGATTAATTTGTTATTCTAAAATATAAACTATTGAACTTTAGAGAGTTGCTAGCTCTTAGACTTTCATTCTTTCTAATTAAAAACGTGCGTTTGTGAAGATTGTGCTATGTGACTTTGTTTTGCCTGGTTGCTCTGGAGACTGCCCGAGTAAGGTCCAGAGAGAGAGAGAAAGAATGTGTTAGGGGAGAGGAGGATCTGGGCCATGGTTTTTATGCATGGGAAACTAAGTTTCTCTGGGAGGCATCAAGAGGAGGCACTTGAGGAGAAAAATAGTTCTGACGAGAGAAATCTATGCAAGAAGCAAAAAGCAGTTTTTATTCTGGGGACTAATAGAAGTCACTCAGTACCTGAAATGTTGCAAACTCATATTTATGCGTGCAGTGCAACATACTCCTCTGCAAGAACAAGTACTGGATTATATATGGGATTAAGACTCAAGAGCTCCTGAGTTTTAATCCTGACTCTGCTTCACTTGCTGTGTTACCTGGCCACATCACTTCACCCCTCACTCTCTCTCTGAAAAAATGGGGATAAAAAATACTTACTAAACTATCTCAGAGGGTGTTGTACAGACTAACTAGTGACGGTTTCTGCAGTTTTGAAGTTGCAAAATTCTGTATGCAAAGATCAGAAAACACTGACTGTTTGCAGTATGGTTTTGTGGTATACGTACAGTAATTTTATTGTGATCTATTAAAAATTTATATATCCTGGCATTGTAGAATTACATTCAAACTTTCAAAGCCATTTTTTTTCAATGTGCGTACAAGCCCACAAAAATCGGCAAAAAAATCCCTGTCCTCCCACCATATTTACTTGTTCAAGTAAGCATTTGTTCATATAAATCTAATCATTTTTCACCTAATCATTCATTCACATTCTTAGCTATGGGTTTTAGTTGATGCAAGAGGGCAACCTCACTAGGAAACCATAACCAAATTCAGATTTCAGTTATAGCACTGTAATTCCAGAATAACTAAATTGCAATATAATAATGCTACCTCAGATTTCAGAATGTGGCCTTTCATCCTGAATTTATTGTGGACAAAACATGTATCAGACTTACATTTTGGCATGATTATATGAAAAGGAAAGGGTTGATTTGTGCTTTATTTAGGGTCAAGTTCCTTTCTGCGGTAAAGGGTTTGATAAGTTCGATTTTCTCCCATTTTTGCATTGCTACTCCATATAGCTAGGGGTGCTATGGCTCCTTGCATAATCTTTGCACTATTATTTATTTGTATTGCAGTAGCACATAGAAGGCACTGTCAGGGACCAGGACTGTATGTGTGAGGCACTGGAAAAATACAGAACAAAAGGCTGTCCCTGAAATTGTGTTAATGGAACCTTCTGGGCTGCCTAGCTGTCAGGGAACTTGAAGTCAGGAGACTAGTGAGGCTAGGAAAGTAATTGACAGTTGATAAAAGAGTTAAAAAAAAGACGTTAAGTAGAGGAAATAGTTAAATACAGTTTAGCATAAAGAGTTAGATTCTGGCTCATTACGGTCTATAAAATGTCATGCAAACTTGCGTACAGTGTAGCTGTAGCTACGTTGGTCACAGGATATTACAGACAAGGTGGATGTGGTAATATCTTTTACTGGACCAACTTCTCTTGGTGATAGAGACACCAACCAAAGCTTGTCTCTCTCACCAACAGAAGCTGGTCGAGTAAAAGATATTACTTCACCCACCTTGTCATGCAAACTTGTAGCAGTCAATGTACATTAAGTAATTACAGTAAACAATGGATCAAATTTAGCTGTGATAAAGTATGACGGAAGTGATATAATGGGCATCAGTTGGTCAGAAAATGGCTATAGATGGTGGAGGACTGTAATTTGCACTGATTGGTATTCAGTGGCTATGCCAGGTAAGTGTAATTTGCACCAATATAATATGCTGTGAGAACTAAATGCAGCCCCGTCACTCAGGTATGTTACCTTTTTATACACTCTATATCTTACCCTGTCAAAGTTCCTTCCCCACTCTGAACTTTAGGGTACAGATGTGGGGACGTGCATGGACACTTCTAAGCTTAATTACTAGCTTAGATCTGGTATCGCTGCCACCACCCCCAAGTACTACCTTTTTCCCTGGGTAGTCTTGAGGGACTTCACCAATTCCCTGGTGAACACAGATCCAAACCCCTTGGATCTTAAAACAAAGAGAAATTAACCATCCCCCCTCCTTTCTCCCACCAACTCCTGGTGGATCCAGATCCACCCCCTTGGATCTAAAAACAAGATAAAAATCAATCAGGTATTTAGAAAAAGGCTTTTAATTAAAGAAAAGAAAGGTAAAAGAAAACGCTCTGGGAGAGATTAGCATACCAGCTACTCTCATAGACAACAGATTCAAAACACAGAGGACGTTCCCCTGGGCAAAAATCTTAATACACAAAAAGAATACCCAAATTTGATAATTCCCTTAATGGTATCAAGACAAGTTACAAAGAAAATAAACATGAACCTATTTATCCCTTTCTAAAACTTACTACTCTGATAAGAGGCTGGTTCCTTGATCTTTTTCACTCCGGCTGAAACTGAAACTCTAAACAAAGGAAAACTTCCCTCCTTCCTTTTGAAACATCTTGTTCCCCCATTGGTTCCTCTGGTCAGGTGTCAGCTAGGCTAGGTGAACTTCTTAACCCTTTACAGGTAAAAGAGGCATTAACCATTAACTATCTGTTTATGACATACTCTGTGCTTGATCCACAGGGGTTATGAGTGTTCTTTGCCAAGAGATCTTGTCCTTTAAACTCCAGCTGTAGAGACTCATGCTTTTAGCTCTTAAGATCCCCAGATCATTTCCTGGTGACATACAAGATGGGGAAGTAGCTACATGTGCACAACTGCCATTGAAGTAAATGGGAGCTGTGCTTGCCTATGCCATGATTAGATGTAGTTCTTCTGTTATGGAGGTTGAAGAGGGCTTTCTCTCAAGTAGGAGGTCCCAGCTTTATTTTACATCCAGGGTGGGACAGGGAATCATCGAGCAGATGTGCTATCATACCATACACAAGCTTGTAATGGCACCTCAGTTGTAGTTTGCTCTAACCCCACCTGATACACTTATATGCTGAAAGGAGGAAGTTGCTGGTGTATAGTGGGCTATACCTGCTGTTTTGCATCCCAGAGATTCCCTTACATACTTCAGGGCAGCCCTTTGTGCCTGAGCAGCACAAAACATCTTGGGAGAAGGGGCTAAGGATCTCACCCATAATATCCTGTAGCATAGACATCAGATGTAGTTGAATCAGAGAAAAAAAATCTGATGAATAATTTATTTGATGAAGAAAGCAAAGTGAATAATGTATTCGCTCCATAATATTCAACAAGCTGCAGCAGACAAGGTTGCTTTGCTGCCCACAGAGCATGCAGCTCAGTCTAGATCACTTGCATCTTCCTACTCTAGAACGCATCTGTTTGAATTATAATTATTGACTCTTTACAATTATTGGCAACACCAAATTGGTTACGCTGGTTAAAACAGTTTAAGATGGACGTGTCTCCTGTATAATTCACAGCATATTATCTTCCAAAACAGAACCCCTTCAAAAAAAAAAAAAAAAAAAAAAAAAAAAACAGGAGTCATCTGAATACCAGAGGATGCTATAAAGAATCAGAAACCAGAGTTTCCTGCTGGAATGACTCTCCTAATTTTTCAACACAGCTTTTACTGCAACACTCTACAGCCGCAAGTTGCAATCTCCTGCACAAATTACTGCAGATATTATTTTATTTGACTTAATACTTCCAGATTTATTTAAACATCTAGTCACTAGTATATCTGAAATGATGTATAAAGCATAAGGATAAACAATTAAACCAGAGGTTCTCAAACTGGGGGTCGGGAGCCCTCAGGGGGTCACAAGGTTCTTACATGGGGGGTCACAAGCTGTCAGCCTCCACCCCAAATCCTCTTTGCCTCCAGCATTTATATTGGTGTTAAATATATTAAAAGTGTTTTTAATTTATAAGGGGGCTATCACTCACAGGCTTGCTATGTGAAAGGGATCACCAGTACAAAAGTTTGAGAACTGCTGAACTATACAAATAAATCCTTGCTCATTAAAATCATCCCTGCCTCCCAAAATATAAATAGCCTTCAATATCACCACCCAAGTTCCCTAATCACATCTTATCACCAAGAAAAAAAGATGGCTTTGCATCAAATCCAGGATTTACTGGACCATGAGGAGGATTGCCAAGTACCAAGGACACTCATGGACCCCTACATCCAGCTCCCTGTCATTTATACCCGAGGTCTGTACCTAGTCTGAAATTTTCTCTAAGGTAAGCAAGTTGCCAGGATCATCTTTATCACTCTGAAAGCTTGTATTAGGTCACCTTAATCGCTTAAGCCTGATCAGGGTCTTACTCTGGTTTAAACTGCAATAACTCCATAGACTTCATCGGCTAACTCCTGATTTACATCCCTATAACCGAGTACAAGACCCAGATCTGTTCTTTTCCCAAGAGATTAAAATTAACATTCCAAATTGAGAGGCAATATATTGAGAGACAAGCAATAAAACCTCACCTCATCTTGATGATAATATGCTGTACCTCTGCAAGATTAATCATATTGGGACAGATCCTCAGTTGGTATAAATGAACGTAGCTCCCTTGACTTCAGTGGAGCTATGTCCATTTACACCAGTTGAGGATCTGTCCCATCCTTTCTATAATATGGTACACAGCACACCAAAAGACGTATAATCAATTCCTTATATAATTAAATGAGGACAATAATACATTAATGGAATGCTATGGTTGCAGTTTTAAGCACAAAAAAGTCAGCATATCAAAGTTATAGTTCCCAGAGCAATTGTAACTAAGCCAGCTTGTAAATATATATTAAAGCATTGACATTAACTCCATATGCATTAATATAGAATACCACATATTTGCCAGGGCCTGAGGTATAGGTACTGAGAATTGTATCTTGTAATTTCCTGATTTTGGTGGGAGATTAAAACCTTTATATTATTGCCTGTACATTATTTTTATTTTATATTTTTGCATTTACTGTAATTATTTTTGCTTTACTAGAGAATTATCTGCTCAGTGGAACTAATACAGAGCTTTGCCCAATACTAAAGAACCTTAAGAAGGAAACACCTTCAGAGGATATAACATTCTTCAGCACATGTTCACTATGCCTGAGTGGAGTTATTCACACATCAGTAGTGTGTTGTATATGGCAGAGAGGGTTTGCAGAACAGGCATTGTGTAACCTGAATCTATTGTAATCAAAGTATTACAAGTAGCAGATTCGACTTTCTTGAGATTGGTTCCTGAAAACATTTAGTTTCAAAGTCATGATTAGCCTCTGAGACAATCAAGCTGTAGGATATTCACTGCCAAAAGAAAAGCAATCATAATTTTATGTTTACAGAAAATATTTAAAGAGGCACAATAGATATATTTTCTGCAGTTTCTACAGCTACCTCTGAAAATGGATAGGGGTTATGCAGAGAATTGAAATACTGTATATTTAATAGATTTTCCATGAAATGTGCTTAAAAGCAGCCAGCTAACAGTTCAAATGTCTACATGTGAGTAGGAAGATACCTCTAAAGAGAGAACTATCCCTGCCAAAATACAGTGGTGTGGTTACATTTGGTGATATCCTGGTAAACCACTAATCTCTGTTAACTCCATTTAAAATGTTCCTCTGTGCCTAGGTTTTTTTTAAGTATTTGTAAACCACTGTAATATAAAATGATACAGCAGTCCTGCATGTTGAAGAAAATGTTACAGTAGATTTTTCCCCCTAAATGAATAGAAACAAGATAGTAATTGCAAAAGAATATATGTATTTTGTGTGCAGAATAAACTCTCTCAGGATCAGCACTTTTTTATACGCTTGTAGATTTATCCAAAGCAGCCGTAAGCAAAGATAAACAACCTTTAAAAGTTAAAAAAGAAAAAAAAAACTCAGTTCAACAAAGTGATGGATGATAAAGGGCTACAAGGTAACTAATTGTTAACTGTAACATTGAACACGTAGTTAACGAAGATTAATCTTCAAGTCAATGTACACAATACACAGATAACTCATTCGATTACTAATTTTTCTCTTTGTGCCAGAACAATAAGTATGCTGCACACTTCTCATTAATAAGGATGTTATTTCCTGAAGACTTTTGAACTTTTGTTTGAATATCATATTTGGTACACAGACAAAAAAGTCTATGAAGCACGTTATTTTAATTGGACATGAAAACAGGCTGTAGTGTTAACATAGATTAATAATTAATTTTCCTTTTTAAGATAAACCTTTTTTTATAGTACTATACTAAGTGTACAGTATTTTCATTTAAAGTCACCATTTTCTCATGTTCTAAGAGAGAGTTCAATATTTGTTAAACAATTTGTTTTTAAATGTTAAACATAGAAATCCATCTAACGTCAAATAAAATATTTTCCTCTAATGCTGGATGCTGTACTTAAAAATTGGAACAAACTGTGGATAGGAAATGTAGTATCTTCAGAGACTTTTTTATGTCAATTCATTAAATGAGTATACAATGTTATCTAGGATTGCTTTTACACATTTTTAAGCTGGTCAGAAAAAACAGAATCACAGAAATGTAGGACCAGAAGGATGTTGATAGGTCATCTAGTCCAGTCCTCTGCACTGAGGCAGGACTAAGTTTTATCTAGACCATCCCTGACAGGTGTTTGTCTAACTTATTCTTCGAAACTTCTAATGACAGAGATTCCACAACCTCCCTAGGTAATTTGTTCCAGTGCTTAACTACCCTCACAGTTAGGAAGTTTTTCCCTAATATCTAACCTAAATCTCCCTTGCTGCAATTTAAGCCCATTACTCCTTAACCTGTCCTCAGTGGTAAAGGAGAACAATTTATCATCCTTCACTTTTGTCCCTGTATTCATGGGCAGCAGGTATCAAAGGCAGGGGAAGGCCAAACTGCCTGCATGGCCCTGCCCAACACCACCCCCAAACTCCCTCTTGCTCCTCACTGTGCTGTGCTGCAACTCTTCCTTCCCATGTGGCCAGGGCCCTGGGCCAGCGGTGCCCGAACTGGGGGATGAGGCAGAAGGCCATAGCTCTTCCACTTTTTGGAGGTGGACAGGACTGGCTTCTTGCCAGGGAGGACCCCTGCCTCTTCCCCTCCTCTTCCACACAAGGCCCCACCCCTGGCCAGACCAGCATGGACTTAAAGCTCGGCTGGGGAGCCTAGACAGCCGTGGGGAGCTGCAGCAGACTGTCCACCTACCCAGGGTGTGGGGGGCTCCCCTGCTGCCTGGGTCAGGAGGAGGGTCCACAACTCTACACAGCTCCCCACAGCTGCCCATGCAGCTGTCCCTGACCCAGCTCTGGCCCTGGGGGTGGGTCTTTGAGCTGCTGCCTGGCCATAGAAAGAGCCACATGGGCAGCTGTGAGAAGTCCCAGAACCTCCACCTGTTCCAGGTGGGTGGGGAGCCCAGGGGGTGGGGACACAGGTCGGGGGCTGCTCGGACCCCTCACGCTGTGGGTAGGTAGAGGTCCACTGTGGATCCACACAGCTGACCGCCTGGCTCTTATCATGGCCAGGCTGTGGTTCTGAGAGCCCCTCCTCCTGCCAGCTGGAGCTGGGTCAGGAAAAGATGCACGAACATCAGTGGGGAGCCTGGGTCCCTCCATCTGCCCTGGGCGGGGGCCTGGGACCCAGGCAGGGGCCTGCTTTTGCCTCCACCTTGGGCAACTTCAGGCATCTAGAGCCAATGCTTGTGCCACCCACCCACCCAGCGCTCTGGGGCTGGTGGTCTTGCTGCTCACCCACCTGCCACATGGAGGGCCATGTTCAGCTGCATGCCCACCCACCTGCTGGGCATTCTGGGGCTGATGGGGGTAGGATGCTCTGGGACTTGGGGGGGACAGGTGCTTGGGTATCCTGGGGCTGGCAGGGGGAGGGAGCCTCTGGACTCTGGTGTGGGAAGCAGGAGGGAGGGGCAGGCCCTAGGCAGAAGGGGAGGTCTGGCTGGGGGCTAGCCACTCAAAGACTGTGGTTCACCCACCGACCATGAACGTATCTCAGTGGTTCACAATTGAGGATCACAGATTCAGGACAAACTGCTGAAAAGTAGGGCAGGCTCACTTGAAATTGGTGATTATTCTACCATTAGATATACCAAGCCAGAAACAAAAGTAAACGTCAGTCTCACCACACTGATTAACAGGAAGCCAAAAATGCAGTCTCCTTAGGCATTCCAGCACTCATTTCACCACCCAGCAGGGCCGGCTTTAGGCCTATTCCACCAATTCCCCCAAATCGGGCCCCGCGCCTAAGAAGGCCCTGCACCCAGTGAGAATCCCTTCCCTGGCTAGAGGCGCCCTTTTAATTTTTACTCACCCGGGTCTTTGGCAGCACTTCGATGGTGGGTACTTTGCTTGCTCTGGGTCTTCGGCAGTGGGTCCTTCAGTGCCGCCGAAGACCTGGAGTGAGTGAAGGACCCGCCACCAAAGACTTGGAGCACCACTTGGTGAGTACAGGCCCCACATGTGGTTTTGTTGTTGTTGTTTTAAGTCACCCCTGCTGGGGCCCTGTCAAAACTGTTCAAATTGGGCCTCGCACTTCCTAAAGCCGGCCCTGCACCCAAGGGCTGCTCCAGGCCCCAGTACACCAAGCGCGTGCTTGGGGCGGCATGCCGCGGGGGGCGCTCTGCCGGTCACTGGGAGGGCAGCAGGCGGCTCCAGTGGACCTCCCACAGGCGTGCCTGCGGGAGGTCCACCAAAGCCGTGGGACCAGCAGACCGCGGGACCAGTGGACCCTCCACAGGCACATCCCATCATGGGGTGTATGTATGGTCAAAAGGCTATGTATGGTCAAAAGAAAGGGAAAGGCTGTACTGCAGCCAGTTAGGTCCTATGCTGGTGACCATGACTATAAAGCAGGTGACTAGTGGCCGGAGTCAATGGAGAGGTCCTTCCTCACCAGCCTGAATGGCCCAATGGCCAGAGGCAATGGAGAAGCCCTTCCTCACTGGGATGCATGGCCCAGTGGCTGGAGTCAATGGAGCGGCCACCCATCCTCACCGGGCTGTGTGGCCCACAATGGCTGGAGGCAATGAAGCAGCACTTCCTCACTGGGCTGCATGTCCCAATGGCCGGAGGCAATGGAGCATCCCTTCCTCACTGGGCTGCATGGCCCAATGTCCGGAGTCAATGGAGAAGCCCTTCCTCACCAGCCTGCATGGCCCAATGGCCGGAGTCAATGGAACGGCCGTCCATCCTCACCGGGCTGCGTGGCCCAATGGCTGGAGGCAATGGAGCAGCCCTTTCTCACCGGACTGCATGGTCCAATGGCTGGAGGCAATAAAGTTGCCCACTTTTGTGGGGCTGTATTGACCTATTGGCCCTCTGGGGAAGTGGGGCACCATGTAGGGGTATGTGGCACCTGGGATAAGGGGATTCGGGCTCTCCCTACTCCTCACAGTCCCAGTCTGGGTCCCAGGCAGTGGTGAGGGTGCTTGCCACTGAGTCAGCAGGGATCGTCCCGAAACACGATGACCTATTTCCCAGCCCTCCAAACAGAACAATCTCTAAATCCCCTTGGCTGCTTCCAACCTGTGTTCCGCAGCAGCGGTCCATGGTTCCCCTGGGTGTCTGGAGTCCTCAGCCAGTGCAGCTCCTGATGGCTCTGTCCCCTCTCTGGATTCCACAGGCAGCGTGGGGCTTGGTACACATTGGTTCTGTGGTTGGGGCCTGTAGCAGCGCCCGGAAGAGAGTTTGCAGTCTGCCTCTTTCCCCTTCAACAGTCTGGCCAAACTGAGCTGGGCTGCTTCATTTTATATCCTGTCTCCAGGCTGAGCATGACAGAAGAGATGGAGGGGCATAGCCTTCTTGGCCTGCAATATGCAGTTAACCTTTTCTGAGCCAGGGCAGGATAGGTACACAGGGTCTTTTATAACCTCTCCCATGTAGATGGAATTTTACAGTCCCAAAGTCCACACACAAACAAAGCACAGTTTGTGGAAAAGTACAGGCACAAGATGGAGTCCAGGGTCACATGAGCAAGTCACATGTCCTGACATGACTTGCTGACTCACAGTGGCAAGTCATTGGCCACTTGAAGGCTAAGGCATCTTCAGGAAAAGCCATCTGGGTGGAATGAGTTTCTTCTATGGCTGATTGTCAGAATCAATTGCTTCAATGTAGATTTAACCTGGTAGATGTTACCCCAGGAACAAACCCATTTGGGATACAGATCTGTACCCAGTATTCACAACTTCAGATACAAAAATGATAAATGCATACAAACAGAATAATTATATTTGATAGATCGTAACTTTTCCATTGATACATTACATGGCATACTTTGTATAAGTTTTGTTGCAGTTGTATAACACTGATAGTAACAATGGTATACATGGTCATATTTCAATCATACAGCATCACAGCTTTATAACAACTTTTTACGTACTTGAAGACTGTTATGTGCTCCAACAGTCTTCTCTTCTCCAGACTAAACAAACCCAATTTTTTCAATCTCTCTTCGTAGATCAGGTTTGTAGACCTTTAAATCATTTTTATTGCTCTTTGCTGGACTTCCTATAATCTTTCCAAACTGTGGAGCCCAGAACTGTACACAGAATTCCTGTTGAGGCTTTATCAGTGCTGAGCAGAGAAGAAGATTTACTTCTCAGTTCTTGCTTACAACACTCCTGCTAATACATCCCAGAATGGTTTGCTTTTTTTGCAACAGTATTACATTGTTGACTCATAGTTTGTGATCCACTGTAACCCAGATCTTTTTCTGCAGTACTCTTTCCTTGGCAGTCACTTTCTATTTTCTTTTTGTGAAACTGATTATGCCTTCCTAAATGTAGTACTTTGCATTTGTCCTTATTGAATTTTATCCTGTTTGTTTCAGATCATTTCTCCAGTTTGTAAAGATAGCTTTGAATTCTAATCCTTTCCTCCAAAGTGCTTGCAACCCCATCCCAGCTTGGTTTCATCTGCAAATGTTATCAGTATACTCTCTATGCCATTATCCAAATCATTTATGATGACCCCAGTAAGGAAACACTATTGATTTTTATATTATTTTTGAAGTATCAGATCTTTCCCTTAAGAAAGACCTTTGCAACTGTAAAATCCCATTAGCAGGAGGGGTTGATTGCATCCTGCTCACCTGTCTTTCTCTAAATGAAGATATAAATTCATAGATATAACCCAGCTCATTGGTGTTAGCGAATGCCTTTTCAATTGTTCCCTCCTAGTGAGTTGTTTTGTTGCAATATGTTTAACCAGTACTTTGCCAGCTCTCACTCAAATTATTGTGCAGTTTTCTTGTTATTAAAGAAGAATCATACATCTCATTTTTCCCCTTCTGAAAACATTTGTCCTTAAAGATGTGACATCTCTGATCTGCCTTAATTACAAGAGTCTAGAAAATAGTTAATATCATTTAGGCTTTTACTGAATGGATTCTGAGTAATTTTTTAAGACACAAACTATGAACAGGGTAGCATTGCTCCAGGGATGTGTGATTTGGACTATTCAATTTGTTTCTTGATTATATGGATGCTTTCCTGCCAAGTTTAAAATCTATTCTTGGAAGCTGCCTTTCATTTAAATTTCCACTTATTGGCCCTTAACCTCTAAGTCAAGCTGAGACAGGAGCCAAACTAGCAAAAAAAAAGTGTAAGTCATGCGTATTTCAGTAAGACAACCACACTCTGAATATGAGTCACCTATTATCTAGAGGATTAAACTGAGCTGAGAGTCAGGAGACCCGGGATCTATATCTAGCTCTGCCACTGACCTGCTCTGTGATCATACGCGAATCACTTAAGCAAAGGGTACTTTTTTCACCAGCTGCAAAATGGGAATAAATATGTTTGTCACAGTCTGCTGTAGCTCCCAATCAGGGCCCATCATAACCAGCCTACCAGCACATATAACTTAGTATAACTGAAGTCCTAGTCCAGCAACTTTGACCCCAGCAGTCTGCCATCAGCACTCCAGTCTGGCTTCCACCAGCCTTGGTTACAAACAGCGAGGTGATCCCAACACAAACCCAGTGCTGAATTTCCCCAGACCCATGCGCTCTGATATGTTCAGTCCTTTCCTGCAACAGAGGAATAATAAGATCCATGTACTCCTTTAAGGAGAAAAAGACAACACATTGCCACATTAACTAGAGCTGGTGTTCATTTTAGTACAAACACAACACTGTTGGTTTAGATAAATAGAAGAAAAAGTTTATTAACAGAGGAAGATTGGATTTTAAGTGAATTCAAGAATAAGAGAGAAAGTAAGAAATGGTTACCAGGAGATAAAAGTGAAAACATACATCTAAAAGCCAAACTCAATCTAGCAGGTTTTGGTTCAAGGCTTTGTTCAAGAAGGCCACAGCCTTCCAGCAAGATGGTGATTGATCATCTCCTCTGTCCAGATCTCTCCCAGAGGCCCAAAATGCTAGTGCCTTTATCTCCTTAGGTAAAAGAGATAACTTAGGATTCTCTGCCGCCATCTTTTACAGTCCACTGAATCTTTTGAAGTGAATTCTTCTGAAGAATACCCCTCAAAGTAAAGTTTAGTCAAGTTGTGAGAAAAGTGACATGTAGTCTGGTGATGAAGGAAGCTCAAAGCTCTTTCTTCCCCTCACCTGCGTTTTCTCAAATGCACATTTTTCTGTTTCTTGCCATCTCCTCTCACTGCTGTCTTGCTGATCTTGTTTAATACTTAGATGTAAATTGAAGTAAACATACATTCCACCCACAAAAGCTTATGCTCCAATACTTCTATTAGTCTATAAGGTGCCACAGGACTCTCTGTCACTTTTTCCATTCCTTTGTTTAGGATAGATCTGCTTAACAACTTTTGCCTAGGCAGGTCTGTCTGGTTTTAACATGTGCTAATAAAATACAGAGGGAAATTCTAACTTCATATATAATGTTGCTATATACATTTCATCATGATATTAATAACTCACTGGTCAATAGTGTTCATACAATACCTGAAAAGGCATATTCTGTACAAAGATTATTACAATAATGTGTAGGATGTGAGTACAGGGATGCTTTGGGTCACAATGTTTAATTAACTTTCTGAGGTCCATAAGGCATTCCCACAATCTTATTCAACGTTTCATATTCACAGGAATATTTTTAGGACTGTTTCTGTGGTTCCAAGCAGCCAGAAAGGAAGGGCATCCACAGTACATTCACTCAGTATGAGGGGATCCCTCATTGGCACAAAGCTGGTGCAGCTGGCTTCTGTCATCTCATCCTCATGCTGAGCATGTGCTGGGGGCATGGCCAGAGCACTGCTGCACTCTAGCAGTATGACATGCTGGCCCCCTGGGACTATATTCAATCAGCATCCTTTAGATAAGATATGAGGCTGCTCTAAACCATACCAAGGACTAGGCAGGTTTCTAAACAGGCCCAGGATCAGGGAACTGCAAACAATTCCTTTTCAGCAACTTCCCTTCCCATCACCCTCCTAACTGCACCAAACACACACCGAGTGCAGCTAAGGACCTGATACAAAGTATTGACTGTTATTTCTTTGATTCAAAATTCCCTATCACACCTCCTAATTTCCTCCTAACCTTTTACCTGCCATAGTTAAAGCTCTTTTCTATCAGTTTTGCTAGCTGGCTTTCCATTTTCTGAAAGATGCCAATTTACCTGAAAAACTTCTATCACCCATGCTAGTTTATTTCTTCCTTCCATTCCCTTTTTGTTTAGTGGTTTGCATGCCCTCTAGGACTCTATTACAATAGGTTTAAGAAGCCTCCATGTTGAAGGCAAGGACTTTAATCTCCTTATTTTTGACTTTAGAAACTTTTCAGAGAAATGTCCTCATTTTTAAAAGTCATCCCTTTTAAACCTTAATGTCACTTTTCTGCCTTTTGATACTTTTCCTCCCCTGAGAATGTTTAACTTAATTATATTATAGTCATTATTAGTAAGAGGCTCAGCTATAATTATTTCTTTATCCATCATCTTCTGTGAAGTACTTAAGGCTAAGTCAAGAATAGCTTCTCCTTTCGTGTGCTAAAGAACTATTTGTTCCAAGAAGTAGTAGTTTAACAGTGTTAAGAAATTGTTTCTCCTAACTTTGCTTTATTTGATCAGTTTGTGCGTGTGTAGTTGAAGTCACCCATTATTACTATTCTATTAGATTTTGTTCTCTTTTATCTATCTCAACATTTTGTACTCCTCCTGATCAGGAAGTTAGTAGCATAATTCTATTAGTATGTTTTATCAGGTTTCATTCTGTGGCCTGGATATTTTAGGTATAATGCTACTCCTCCACCTCAATGACCCACTTTTTCTTTTCTGTATATTTTATAGCCAGGTTACAATATTTGATTGATAATTGTCATTTCACCATTTTTCAGTAATGCCTCTATAGCACAGTCCTCTTCCATTTTCAGTTTTTCTAGCTTGCCTATTTTTCTTTGAAGATTCTCTCATTGGTATGTAAACCAAATATATGCTGCACTAAATGTTGGCTCCGATTGCTTAATCCCTTAATTCCTTTGGCATTGACAAACTGGAATATTCACTTCCTGCTTTGGAAACAAGAGTGTATGCTGTATATCCCAATCAATCATTTTCCAAATGGAATTAATTAACGTCAGAAACTCTTGCAGGTCTCCACTGGATGTTTTGGTCCAAGACAGCAGCACTGAAGAATTGAGTAGAGCATGTATTAGTTTGGAGTATGCTACTTGTTTGACTCACTAATCTTGGAAAAGGATATCTGTTCCTAATTGGTCTTTTCTACATGTAGCAAAGTTCAACATTTACAATAGGGGTGGCAAAACTGTGGCTCGTGAGCCACATGTAGATCTTTTACCATTAAAGTGTGACTCATGGAGCCCCTGACACCCCCCGATGGGAGAAACTCAGGAGCTCTGCCTTGCAGCTGGGTGGTGGAGTAGGACCTTCTGCCCAGTAGGGGTGCACTCACCAGGGCTCGGGGCATCAGCAGGAATGGGGCTAAAGTCCCAGTCCCTGGCTCCTGGCAGGTGTGCACTAGCTCTCAAACTTCTGAAGATTGTCATATGTGGCTCGGAAGGCTAGTAAGTTTGGCCATCCCTGATTTATAAGCAGATGGCATCTATATAAATCTCCCCAATTTTCCAAATATCAATGTGAATTTCTAATGATCTCTGTGTAAATCTTACATTCCTTCAGGAAGAATGGAGTTATTTCCATAAGAAAAATCAGATACAGCAGATGACTTGCTGACAGACTCAAAACACACCTTAGAATGTTCAAAAAAGCAGAGGCTCAAACCCCAATGTATAAGTCCAAGTATTATTATAGTCAGAATCCTAAAAACTTGCTGATCATAGATGCACAGTTTCTGAGTCTCTTTTTTTTCCTCTGCTGATTGCACATTTATTTCCATTCATTTTCTTTTCTTTTTTAAATTGCAAACTATTATCACCTCTTAAATTTAGTGTTCTCATTTCCCTATACAATTATTGCTTCATTCTGGTGTCTGGCTTATTTTCCTCATTCCTTTTTACCTTCTGTGAATGTAGTGCCAATTACTTTGTAGGTTTTTAACCATCCTAACAAAGCTTTCCATTCATCTTCTTTTATTGTTCTTGCTCAGCAGCACCTGCTACTTTTTATGACAGCGTAGTGTTCTGAAGGGTGATAAATGGATCGCATTGGAAGCTAAAATCCTCTGTTTACCTACAACACAGACTTTGCATAGTACAAACTATGTCAAGGTGCCTCAACTGCACAGGATGGATCACTGCTAAGATATGCAGTGCATGATCTCCCTTTTAAGACTTCCCACAAGGATTTTCAGTGCTCTTGTGTGATCTGGACACCTGTCCACTGTGAAGTATAAATGACCAATTTATTTTATATAGGTTTCAGCTTGTAGTCCCTAACTATCATGACTAGATTCATACTAGCAACTCAGCAGGGGATGTTTCTTGCATCCAGTTACCAGCTGGACTCAAATCATTCCGTACATTGATGGATTTTATATTTTTGAAAAAAACAGTAAGGAGTCCGGTGGCACCTTAAAGACTAACAGATTTATTTGGGCATAAGCTTCCATGGGTAAAAAAAATCACTTCTTCAGATGCATGGAGTGAAAATTACAGATGCAGGCATTACATAATGACACATGAAGAGAAGGGAGTTAACTCCATGCATCTGAAGAAATGAGGTTTTTTTACCCACGAAAGCTTATGCCCAAATAAATCTGTTAGTCTTTAAGGTGCCACTTGACTCCTTGGGGTTTTTTTTGTGGTTACACAGCTACCCCTGATACTTTATATTTTTGACCATCCAAGAGAATAAGGGCACCTGATATGCACAAGAACATAAAAATGGATATACTGCATCAGACCAAAGGTCCATCTACCCCAGTATCCTGTCTTCAGACACTGGCTAATTCAAGATGCTTCAGAGGGAATGCACAGAACAGGGTAAAGAATGTGTGATCCATTCCCTATCATCCACTCCTCATTTCTGGCAGTCAAAGGCTAGGCACACCCGGAACATCACTGACCATCTTGGCCAATACTCATTGATGGACCTATTCTCCATGAACTTATCTAATTCTTTTTTGAACCCAGATATAGTTTTGGCCTTCACAACATCCCTGGCTAGGAGTCCCAAAGGTTCATTTTGTGTTGTGTGAACATTTAGTTGACTTTTTGTTTACTTGATTTTGTTTGTTTTAAAACCTGCTGCTTATTAATTTCATTGGGTGATCCCTGCTTCTTGTGTTATGCGAAGGAGTAAATAACACTTCTTTACTCACTTTCTCCACTATCTCCTCTTTCTCCACTATCATATCTGCTACTAGTTGTCTCTTTCCCAAGATCAAAAGTCCCAGTCTTTTTAGTCTCTCTGCATCTGAATACTGCTCCATACCCCTAATCATTTTTGTCAATCTTCTCTGTACCTTTTCCAATTCTAATATATATTTTTTAATTGAGGTGACCAGAACTGAACACAGTATTCGAGGTGCAGGCATACTATAGCTTTATATAGTGGCATTATGATATCTACTGTCTTATTATCTATCTCTTTCCTAATGGTTTCTAACATTTTGTTAGCTTTTATGACTGGTGTTGCACATTAAGTGGATATTTTCGGAGAATTATCCACAGTGACTCCAAGATCTCTTTCTTGAGAGGTAACAGCTAATTTAGATCCCATTATGTTGTACGTCTAGTTGGGATTATGTTTTCCAGTGTGCATTACTTTGCATTTATCAACATTGAATTTCATCTGCCATTTTGTTGCTCACTCACCTAGTTTTGTGAGATCCCTTTGTAACTCTTCAAAGTGTGCTTTGGATTTAACAATCTTAAGTAGTTTTGTATCATCTGCAAATTTTGCCACCTCACTGTTTACCCCTTTTCCCAGATCATTTATGAATATGTTGAACAGCTCTGGTCCCTATGTGGATCCCTGGGGGACATTACTATTTACCTCTCTGCATTCTGAAAAGAGACCATTTGTTCCTACTTTTTGTTTCCTCTCTTTTAACCAGTTACCAATCTGTGCAAGAACCTTCTCTCTTATCCCATGACAGCTTACTTTGCTTAAGATTCTTTGGTGAGGGACCTTGTCAAAGGCTTTCTGAAAATCTAAGTACACTAGATCCACTGGATCACCCTTGTCCGCATGTTTGTTGACTCCCTCAAAGAATTCTAAGATTGGTGAGGCATGATTTCCTTTTGCAAATGCCATGTTGACGCTTCCCCAGTTATGTTCACCTATATTTCTGATAATTCTGTTCTTTACTATAGTTTCAGCCAATTAGCCTGGTAGTGAAATTAGGTTTACTGGCTTGTAATTGACCGGATTGTCTCTGGAGCCCTTAAAAAAATTGGTTTTACATTAGCTATCCTCACCTGATACAGAAGCTGATTTAAGTGATCAGTTATATACCACATTTAGTAGTTCTGCAATTTCATATGCAAGTTCCTTCAGAACTCTTGGGTGAATATCATCTGGTCCTGGTGATATATTTCTGTTTAATTTATCAATTTGTTCCAGCACCTTCTCTACTAACACTTCAATCTGGAACAGTTCCTGAGATTTGTCATGCAAAAAGAATGGCTCAGGTGTGGAAATCTCCTTCACACGCTCTGCAGCAAGGACTAACGCAAAGAATTCATTTAACTTCTCTGCAATGGCCTTATCTTCCTTGAGTGTTCCTTTACCACCTTGATCATCCAGTGGCCCCACTGGTTGGTAGGCTTCCTGCTTCTGATGTACTTCAAAAAGTTTTTGTTGTTAATTCTTGAGCCTCTATAGTTGCTTTTCAAAAAAAATGTTTTTGCCTGCCTAATTATATTTTTATATGTGACTTGCCAGAGCTTATGCTCCTTTTTGTTTTCCTCTGCATTTGTCTATTTTCCTCTTATTTCCAATTTTAAAGGATGCCTTTTGCCTCTAACCTCTTCTTTTACTTTGTTGTTCAGCCATGGTGGCTCCTTTTTGGTCCTCATGATATTTTTTAATTTGAGATATATATTTAATTTGAGTCTCTAGTATGGTGTTTTTTTAAATTTCCATGCAGGTTGCCAGCATTTCACATTTGTAACTATACCATTTAATTTCCATTCAACAAGCTTGCTCATTTTGGTGTAACAAATCCCAACCAAAGTTCGCATACAGACTCAGCTTTCACCAAACTTCATAGATTCATAGACTGTAGGACTGGAAGAGACCTCGAGAGGTCATCGAGTCCAGTCCCCTGCCCTCACGGAAGGACCAAATACTGTCTAGACCATCCCTGATAGACATTTATTTAACCTACTCTTAAATATCTCCAGAGATGGAGATTCCACAACCTCCCTAGGCATTGGCATATTATTCCAGTCTTGTTTAATACCCCTGACCAACTTAGGAACTTTTTCGCTAATGGTCCACCTAAATCTCCCTTGCTGCAGTTTAAGCCCACTGCTTCTTTGTTCTTCATTAGAGGCTAAGGTGAACAAGTTTCTCCCTCCTCCTGATGACACCCTTTAGATACCTGAAAACTGCTATCATGTCCCCTCTCAGTCTTCTCTTTTCCAAACTAAATAAACCCAAGTTCTTTCAGCCTTCCTTCATTAGGTCATGTTCTCAAGACCTTTAAATCATTCTTGTTGCTCTTCTCTGGACCCTCTCCAATTTCTCCACATCTTTCTTGGAAATGCAGTGCCCAGAACTGGACACAATAGTTCCAGTTGAGGCCTAACCAGCGCCAGTAGTAGAGGAGAAGAATGACTTCTCGTGTCTTGTTTACAACACACCTGTAATGCATCCCAGAATCACTGTTTGCTTTTTTTGCAACAGTATCACACTGTTGACTCATATTTAGCTTGTGGTCCACTATGACCCCTAGATCTCTTTCTGCCATACTCCTTCCTAGACAGTCTCTTCCCATTCTGTATGTGTGAAACTGATTGTTCCTTCCTAAGTGGAGCACTTTGCATTTGTCTTTATTGAACTTCATCCGTTTACCTCAGACCATTTCGTCCAATTTGTCCAGATCATTTTGAATTTTGACCCTGTCCTCCAAAGCAGTTGCAATCCCTCCCAGTTTGCGTATCATCCGCAAACTTAATAAGCATACTTTCTATGCCAACATCTAAGTCGTTGATGAGATATTGAACAGAGCCAACGTCCCAAAACAGACCCCTGCGGAACCCCACTTGTTTATACCTTTCCAGCAGATTGGGAACCATTATAATAAACTACTCTCTTGAGTACGGTTATCCAGCCAGTTTATGGCACCATCCTTATAGTAGCCCCATCTAAATTGTATTTGCCTAGTTTATCGATAAGAATATCATGCGAGACCGTATCAAATGCCTTACTAAAGTCTAGGATATACCACATCCACCGCTTCTCCTTATCCACAAGACTCATTATCCTATCAAAGAAAGCTATCAGATTGGTTTGACACGATTTGTTCTTTACAAATCCATGCTGGCTTATTCCACCTATCACCTTACCACCTTCCAAGTGTTTGCAGAATATGATTTCTTTAATTACTTGCCCCATTATCTTCCCTGGCACAGAAGTTAAACATAACTGGTCTGTAGTTTCCTGGGTTGTTTTTATTTCCCTTTTTATAGATGAGCACTATATTTGCCCTTTTCCAGTCTTCTGGAATCTCTCCCGTCTCCCATGACTTTCCAAAGATAATAGCTAGAGTCTCAGATACCTCCTCTATTAACTCCTTGAAGTATTCTAGGATGCATTTCATCAGGCCCTGGTGACTTGCAGGCATCTAACTTTTCTAAGTGATTTTTTAACTTGCTCTTTTTTTATTTTTATCTTCTAAACCATACCCCTTCCCTAGCATTCACTATGTTAGACATTCCTTCAGACTTTCTCATGTGAAGACCGAAACAAAGGAAGTCATTAAGCATCTCTGCCATTTCCAAGTTTCCTGTTACTGTTTCTTCTCCTCCTCACTGAGCAGTGGGCCTACCCGTTGTCCTTGGCGTCTCTCCTCTTGCTTCTAAATGTATGATAAAAAGTTCTTCTATGTTTCCCTTTATGCTCCCCATAAGCTAGTTTGAGCTCGTTTTGTGCCTTTCGCCCATTTCTAATGCTTGCCCCTGCATTTCCAGTGTGTTATTTGCCTATAATATTCAATCCTTTGTAATCTGACCTAGTTGTCCATTGTTCATATATGACTCCTTTTTATTTTGTTAGGTCATGCAAGATCTCGAATGGTTAAGCCAAGGTGGTTCTTTTGCCACATTTTCTATCTTTCCCTATGCCCATCCGGAATAGCTTGCTTTTGGGCCCTTAATAGTGTCCCTTTGAAAAACTGCCAACTCTCCTCAGTTGTTTTTCCCCTCAGTCTTGATTCCCATGGGACCTTACCTATCAGCTCTCTCAGCTTACCATGTTTGAATCAGAGGGATGTTTGAATCAGAGGGATTTTAAAATATGTGAACAAAGAAATCAAAGCTACTGAAATGTTTAGCTGTCATAGTTTCCTCAAACATCTAGGAAGTGTCAATGAGCTTCACTTTGTATCTCACATATCTGAAATTTGGATGAAGGTGAATGGTGCAAGTCTTAATGTTAGCACCATACCATCAAGTCTCAACGATTTAACCAACAGATTTTTTTAAATGAAAAAGTACTTACAATTTCTTCTCAGAGAAGACCTGATCATAGACACCTAGCTAACCTCGTTATTCCAAAGTACAGTTCACACCAGTACAAAAGAGTTGCCAGCAGTTTTATCAATTCAACAATAGTTCTAATTTATTGGAACTATGAAGAATGACAAGAATAGTACAAGAACAGCAGCCAGTGGTAGACTGATGGAAGGTGTAATAGAATGTACCTCTATTTCCACACCCTACACACTATTGTAATAATTTTTGTATAAGGCATGTCTTGTAAGGTATTATTTGAAAATTGGCTGGTCAGTATCATCCTGAAAAAATATGTGTAGCAACATTGTACGTAGCATTATAAGCTTTCCCTGTATGGTGTTATTACCACATGTTCCAACCCCCGCCCCACAGCAAACATGTCTGTCCTAAACAAAGGAAAGTGTGTTCTGCTTAATTTTCATTTAAGCAGTAAACAGGTTCATTAAGCAGGAAGGGAAACAAAGGAAGTTCAAACACGTGCCTTGGGGTGTATGTCCCTCCTTTTTATAGTTTCAGTTCCTCTCTTGAAAAACATTTCCAGCTGTGAACTAGGAGACAAAGAATCTGTGTGGAAGGATGTTCCCTGATACTGTCCAGGAGAGGGCTGGGCAATACAGGACATACATTTCTGGAGGAAAATCTGGGCCAGTGGGTGTATGGGGATCACCCTGCCGTTAGGGTGACCACCTTTTCAAAAGGCAAAACAGGAAAATATGCAGGATCCCCACCAACTTCCGTGGCCCTGCCCCTCCTCCTCCTCCTCTTCCTTGAGACCTCACTCCCTTTCCTCTTCTTCCCCCTGAGGTCTTGCCCCCAGCCAAGCCAGAAGTCAGAGATGGTCCATGATAAGAATAATCTAGACAGACCAGGTCACTCTGGGGAGCCCTGGACCATTCACCTGCTCTGAGCAGGGGGCTGGGATGCCCGAGAGCAGCTCCCGGCCTATGTCCCTGCCCCTGGGGCACACCAACCAGATGGAGTAGGGGGGAACCTCATGGTGAAGGGAGGTTTGAGGCTCACTTAAGCCTTCCCTCCCTCCTTGGGAAGAGGCTGGCACTGCCCCGAGCCTTGCACAGGCACAGAGCAGAGCCAAAGGGCAGCCCGGACAAATGCTGTCCCAGAGTTATTCAGCCCAGGACCAGGACTTGAACTCTGCATTTCGTGCCTCTCCTGCCTAATTCGGGATGGGTGGTCACCCTACCTGCAGTATAACCAAGGCTGGTGAGAGCCAGAGTATAACCCAAGTGTGGCAGGCAGGCTGCAGCTACACAGACACCCAGGGTGTGGCTTGCATGCTGGAACACTGCTTTTGAGCGATGCAGGTGGGTGATACTTCAAAAGGCATTGTAAGGCACCCAAGGTTGCAGGGCAGGGTTGAAACAGCTGCTCATTACTTTGGATTATACCCTGAAAAGTTCAAAGCAGGGGGGTTTAAACAGAATAGTGCTTGTTGTCTGAATCATTTTGAAGCAAGGTTTAAATTATGTGCACACCAAATCCCACTACTTACACCAATTGTGACAAAGTTCCTCCTCTACCTTGGTGGGTCCTGCGCTTATGTGGCAGATTTGCTCACTTCAGTGATCTTCCTCACAGTCTGGGTCAACTTCTCCTGTGTCTGATCAGGAGTTGGGAGGTTTAGGGGGAACCTGGGCCCGCCCTCTACTCCGGGTTTCAGTCCAGGGCCCTGTGGATTGCAGCTGTCTATACTGCCTCCTGTAACAGCTGCATGACAGCTACAACTCCCTGGGCTACTTCCCCATGGCCTCCTCCAAACACCATCTTTATCCTCACCACAGGACCTTCCTCCTGGTGTCTGATAATGCTTGTACTCCT
>NC_133771.1:27824176-27831175 GCF_003597395.2 Chelonoidis abingdonii | reverse complement strand
AATTGGTTCTAGCAGGTTCCTGATTACTCTAGTGCAGCCCCTGCTCTGGTCACTCGGGGAACAGAAAACTACTCACCGAGTGACCAGTATATTTGCCGTCTACCAGACTCCTGTATCCTATTGGCCTGGGTCTGTCACAATTAACAGAAGTATTGTAGCATAAGATTTTGTGGTTGAATACCCACTTCGTCAGACACATCTGATGAAGTCGGTATTCACTCATGAAAGCTTATGCTACAATACTTTCGTTAGTCTATAAGGTGCCACAGGACTCTTTGTCGCTTTTTACAGATCCAGACTAACATGGCTACCCCTCCAATACTTGACAAGGTTTAAACTGTTTCTATCTGTAGCCAAAGCCAAGATAGATCCAGTATTATACAAAGTGGATACACAAGTTAGTCTTGTGTGGCAGACATATGTTGATCACCAGGAGATGTTACAATACTTTCCCTGGATTAATCTGCTGATATTGTAGAAGTTTCAGATCTGGAATGCGTGGACGCAACACCCAAGTCAGAACCTTTCCATTCAAGAGTCATCTCAATTATCAATATCAGAAGCTGATAAAGAGTCAGCCTCTGTTTCCCCTCCAATAACTGATATAGCTGTGATGTCCATTTCTTATGTACAGATATATTGACAAAAAATTCACTTCCAGTAAACCACAAATTAGGTGTTACTTAGCAAGTGTAAACCTCTTGAATGTTTCAATTTATAGTAACTTGTAGAAGTACCCATCTCAAGAACCAATAGTCCTTGGGTGAAAAAGATTTTGAAGCAGTCAATCTAGATTTTTTTTTTTAGAACATTTCTACTAGGAAGGAGAAAAATGATATTAAACTGGTATTCTGTGTTGGTTTGCACAGAATGAATAATCCACTTTATAAAACATGGGGATTGGAGCAAAGATAGTAAATGTGCAATTTCTGTACAGATCAAGGAGATTTTAATTGTTTTCCTGAAACTGGTATGAACTTTGAATTATGTGAAGTTATAAACTTAATAGATAAGGATTTTTTGGAGGGGAGGACACTTGAAGAAAGAGGGTCAGATGGTTAGTCCTGCTTAGTGAAGGCAGGGAGCTGGACTTGATGACCTTTCAAGGTTCCTTCCAGTTCTAGGAGATAGGTATATCTCCAATTATTATTTTTTTTGGGGTGGGGAGGGGAGAGGGATAGCTCAGTGGTTTGAGCATTGGCCTGCTAAACTCAGGGTTGTGAGCTCAATCCTTGAGGGGGCCATTTGGGGATTGGTCCTGCTTTAAGAGCGGGGTTGGACTAGATGATCTCCTGAGGTTTCTTCCAACCCTAATATTCTATGTCCCTATCTTCATGTTCCTCCTGCTGAATGAATAAGGATTGTTATCCCTTTACTGAGGGGAACCAGGAAAAAGCTTGTGTATTTTTTTCAACCTTGAGTTTTTTGGTGGCACTAACTAGTATATATGAAGTGATTTTTTTTGTACTGTCCCCTTCAAATTGCTAAGGAGTCTACCTATCTCTAGATGCATCTGCCATTTCTGAGGCAGGGTTCAAGATGCAACATGTTACAGGAAAGCACACACTATGCTCTGTGATGGAGATTTTCCTTGTTCTCTCTATTAGTTGTTTCCTTTACTTTAAAATAAGACTAAGGTCAAAAGGGGGTCACTCTTTGTGTATGAAAAAATCTAAGCAGCTTCCCAAAACACAGTTGTATTGTTGAATACCATTCTTTTAGGGGGGGAAAGGTTTGAACCATAAGTTCCACAAGCTTTGCCCATTCCTAAATCAGTCCATCATCATAGACATACAGTTTGTATTTCAAAAAGCACAAATACATACAGCAGAAGTACTTAAAATCACTGGCAAAATAAACACAGTACTTTTTCTGGGGTAAATTGTATGTGTCTTTGAATCTTGAATGATTTCTTTATAAAAATTTACAGTAACAAACATAAAAACTATATGTGGGACAGAAATTCCAGAATCCAAAGTTATTAAGGACACTTCGTACATTCACTCTCCTGAAGTAGTCACCATTAAAATTCAGCATTTGATAACTTTTACCACAGTTATCCTCTGTATGTGGAATAGGTGATATCTATGGTAATATTGGCAAATAGTGACTTTTTCTCCTTTTTTACTGCAAAAAAATTCCAGTTTACCTTTTCCTAATTCCACACCCTCTCCCTGACAATCAAAGGCTCAAAAGCTTGCCCACTCTCTCCTTTTTTTCATCCAAGTACTAATTCAATCAAGGAACAGAAAACAACATGCAAAGTAAGGTGACCAGTCATAAAATGGTAATAACAAATACATGTGATGAATGCAATTAATGAGCAATCCATACGCTGAATTTTATTCATTTAATTTAAAATAAAATTTTCTAAAATTCAAAATCTGTTCATGAATAGAAAAAAAGATCAAATTAATCAAACAAATGTGTGCACATCTCTACAAAATATCAAATTAACATCCTCTTTGAAGCTTCTGGAGCTTAAAGTCATTTAAAGGAAATATAGTCCATTTGTTAACAAAACTTAATTCGGAACATAATGAATAACCTTGATATTTTATCCGTCCTTGCCCAGTAAATACATGACCTGAGTTCGGCCCTTGCTCAAGGCATTGAGACCATCAGGAGTCCTCCTTACTCATTAACTGCTGCCATGGAAGTAATGTGAAAGTGCTGCTGGAAGTAATATAAGTCAAAGGTTTAGTCCCTTATGTTTTATTCTGATTAATTTATGAAAAACTAAAAAAGAAGTGGTGCAACAGATGTGATTGAACTGGAGATAGACTTACAGAGAAAACCATATTTATAAAAAACTTTAAAGCATGACAAGCTATAGTACAGTGGTTCTTAACCACAGACACTGAACATGGATAGTACTGGTACTCCAAGGACTTGTGATCTGTACTGAGTGGGTATGTCTACCCTGCAGTAAAAGACCTGTGGCATGGCCTGGTTGGCCCGGGTCAACCTATGGTACCGAGTCTCAGAGCCCGAGTCAGCTATAAAACTGCAGTGTAGACATTTGCTTTCAGGCTGCAGCCTGGGCTCTGAGTCCCCGCAATTGGGGGAGGTTCTTAGGGCTCTGGTCCAAGACTGAATATATACACTGCCACCTTACAGCCCCGCAGCCCAAGTCTCGCAAGTCCAAGTCAGCTGACCCAGGCTCTGAGACTCAATGCTATGGGGGTTTTATCACAGTGTAGACATACCTAATGAGACCTACCACTTAAACAGATATATTACTCATAGCAGATACATCAACAACCACATTTCCATCCATGACCCAAGAAGACAGACTCACTTTTCTGGGACAAGACAGACACAAAAACCCAGAATCAAAACTCCAATTCAGCAAGGTACTTAAGCGCATGCATAAGAGTAGTCACAATAAAAGAGGGTCAAAGTTTTTTGGACAAATAGTTTATTTGCTGAAAAGCGCAGCTTCAGTCAACTAGTAACTGTTCATAAATTCGATACAAATTCCCCTAATAATTTTAGCAAAATGGCCACGGAGCCCCTTTACAACCTTTAGCCCAGTGCTTAGGGTGACCTAGGATGTGGCAGATCCAGGTTTAAACTCCCACTCTGGAGCTGGGACTTGAACTGAAGTCTCACACTTGAGTGCCCTAAGCGTCAGGCTACAGGATTTTCTGAGGCAGGTCTCTCTGCTGTTGAAACTGTTCCATTTTATATCAAATACTTGAATAGCCAAGAGGTCAGAGCGAGACTGACTCTAAAGTCTGATTGTTAGGGCACATATCTGTGGAGTTCAAGTCTCTAACCCAGAAACTTTAATTAATTATACAAAGTCAAACCACCTTACCACAGAGTAGCCACTAGCTTAGTAGTTAGGCCACTCACCTGCAAATGGGGAAGACCTACTCAAGAATGGGGATTTGAACCTGGGTCTCCTATATTCCAGGTGAGTATCTAAAGGATATCGGGGGGAAGCACCACCACCAATTCAGGCTGTTTTGTTAATTTGGCCCTTTAAAAATGCCCAGAAACAAAATATTTTGTCCAATCTGAAATGGATTTTTTCAATTTGCCAAAAATTCTAAAATAGTTCAGATTCAGTTCAGATCAAATCAATTTATTTTCTCAGTTTCCCAAAAAATCAGTTGTTCTCCCAGTTCTAGTCCCACTCAGGACAATGGGAATACCAATATGCTTAAATGTTATACACAATCTCAAGTAACCTGTTGAATCAGCACACAAATATAAAAGAATTGAAGATGAAGTGTTCCCACTCAAGGTTCCTCAACTGCGGGAATAAGCTGTCAGAGGAGATTTGATTACTCCAAAATCTGACAGCTTTTAGAATGTGCTGTTACACCAGTTTTGATAAAGCTTTCACACCATAGCTGGAATCAAAAAGTAGAGATGGGATCAGAGAAGGGGTAAATTCTTTTAGAATCCAGGAAAACAGAGGAGCAAAATACTCCTCTGAATTCACAGTAGACCTCATCATGCAGACCCAAATTATTGCACATCAATATTACAGAGATGAGCACTCTAGAAAACTGTAAGATAGGTAGATACTGTATAGAATTAGTAACTCTTTCCTTGAGCATTTAAGCTGTTTTCACCTGCTGACATTTTTGCAGAAGCTCAAGCTCAAATTCACCCTGAAGTACTCCAGAGATATACTGGGTGCATGGTGTTCAGCAAACAGGTCTATGCAATGCTTATTATAGCAAAATGAGTAAGGCTGCTAAAACACAGATTAAAATGTTATGACATACAGCTCATAATTACAGTGGAAAGTTTGCTTTAATTGTGTTATAGCTAAGACAGCAATCCATCAAGGCTAGAAATTATAGTTTCAAATTTATTTTCTGTCTTAGTTTGTAGAAAACCAAAGAGATAATTGCTCCGTGCTGCCCAGGTAAATTTGTGTTTACATTTGTACTTAGGATATAGCTCTTATTGCTGTAGGTCTGCATTAGTAATTTCATCCACACTACAAATAATACAACACACAATACATGGGAGCAGCACTGAGTTGGAAGCAAACTCTCTAAGAAAAACACTTTCTGGGCCTTTCACCTGCATGCAGACACAAGGGCATTTAAACAATTGGTGTTGTGCTGGACTCACCATGTCTGTCTTGTGACAGCCATATATGCCCCTAACTGGGACTTACCAAGACTTCTCTCTAAATGCTGATCACAACCTCTCCTGCTTGTCCCTGTATGTGTCTCTCTCCCTCCTGTAGCAGCTATCTGAGCACAGCACAGCCATGTGTGGCTGCCAGCAGAGAGAAGCTTGGAAAAAGAAGAAGGGATGTGAGACCTGAAACAGCGTGGGGAGTCTGAGGGAAGTGAGAATAGGGTAAATAGGGGCCTTGGAAGATGGGAGATGAGGAGAATGCTGTCTTTAGTGCCAAAAAGTTAGAAGGCATTCAGTAAAAGAGCTCCTGCTTTTTCCCGAGGGCTTAGTTTGTTACAGCATATGGGTGTCTGCTGGCTGCTTATTCACAGCAGATTAAGCAACCCATGAGGAATGGCATCAGGCCAGGAAAATAAAAGAAAGCTATCAATGAAGTACACAGTGAATATGATTTAAGTCCCCAGGAGCCCTGAAGATTAGAGGAAACATGGAAAGCAATGGTATTTAAGCAGACATTTTTACTGCATCTAAAGCCATGGGAGCAAAAAGATGTGGTGAATAAAGGGTTGCCTTAGTAATAAGTACAGTCGGTGCTCAAGCAGCTGAAATAGCAAACAAACATATTTTCTGTGGAAGGTAACTGAGGCAATCTAGACAACTAGATGCACATTAGTCTCTGGAGGCAAAAGGAACTTTATGAGTGCTACATGGTTTATTGCCAAATACAGAAGTCTGGAGAAATATTTGATACTTATGTCAGAGTTATGAGATTTAAAAAAATCAATCCTGCAGTGGTGTGATCATGAAAATCTCTTTGATCACGTGGTCTATAGCATGAACAGCAAAAAGATAAGGGAGGATCACAGTTAACCCTGGAAGATACAGTTAAAATCTATGAGGCTAAGGCCAGGTCTACACTGCGACTTTAAATCGGTTTAATGGCCGATATACCGATTTAACGCTGTATCCGTTCACATGACGTCGTCATTAATATCGATTTTACCGCCTCCTTAAATCGATTTCGGAACTCCTCCCAAACGAGAGGAGTAGCGCTAAATTCGATAGTGATAACTCGGATTGGAACTCCCTCCCAACGAGAAGGAACGCTGAAATTCGTAGTGATAACTCGGATTAAGGGTGTCGTGTGGACGAAAAATCAGACGTTATGGCCACGAGCGATATCCCCAAGGCACCACTGACCTGGGTCTGGACAAGCAATCTGACTCGGATGGCAGCGGGCAGGTAAGACAGGAAAAAGCCCGCAACCTTTTGCAATTTAGACATTTCCTGCTCGTCGGTACGCAGTCCGGTTTTGGTGATGGCCATGCAGGGGAAGACAGGTAACTGATCCAGAGGCGGCGATGGCGTCCTCAAATCCAAACAGAGCTCCGCATGTGACGCGTACGAATACAGGTCTGATCGCTTGTACTGGGAGAAATCTGTTGTACTCCATTCCGTTAGACAAGAAAGTAGCAAGCGTTTGATAAGAAAAACTGCAGGTACACAGCGTGCGTGGACAACGTAAGAGGGAAGTCCCGGACTTCAAATGGACGTCATGAGGGAGGGAGGAGGTAACGTAGCAGGACTCCCGACTATTCCACGTCCGAACGCAGACGCTCTCTGAAAAATTATTCCTTCTATTGGTCTGAGCTCCAAGTTCTGTAGGTTCAAAACAATGTGGTTGATGCGTGGTTCGAGGAACAGCTCCTCGTTTATTCCCAACCCACCAAGTGAAAAAAAGGGAAGATATGCTGTGCTGTATGGCTTTGTGATGTCAATATTTTAGGCACTCTACGAAGAAAGGCGGGGGGCAAAAAAGGGTTGTTCCTGCCTTCACAAAGGGAAGGGGTGAGGCGTACCACAACCAACTCGGGCAAGTTTTCTGCT
>NC_133771.1:27791512-27824151 GCF_003597395.2 Chelonoidis abingdonii | reverse complement strand
TGCCCCATCAGGCACTGTGCTCTCAACACGGAAGTGGGAACTATGGGATAGCTGAGGAACAGCTACCCACAGTGCACCGCTCCTTAAATCGATGGTAGCCTTGGACCAGGGACGCAAGCAATCGATTTTGTGATTGCACTGTGGACGCGCAAACCCGATTTTATAACATCGGTTTTGTAATATCGGTTTAAACTACTTCGAATTAATCGTGCAGTGTAGACGTAGCCTAATGCGCTAACAGAAAATCATATGAGAACCTCTGAATAAAGTCTTGGCCAGTAACTGGAACAGGAGTACTTAACAAGGGCATCTTCTCAGTGTAATCAACAAATAAATATATACAGCAAAATACACAAAAAAAACTATAGAAATCATATATGCGCACACAGAGAGCTAGATCTTCAGGGTTTGAAAACAACTCAGTTCCTTCATACATTGAGCTAAAGAAAAACTCCCTTAGTTAAATTGCAATGGTAGGTCTCTTAGCCTCTTTGTGGCTCAGCCACTAAAGAGCAACGTTATATATCACCACAACTACATACAGCTAGTGCACTACATCAGGAGTGGGAAAGCAGAGTATACAATGCTCCCTCCAGTCATAATACAGCAGAAAATAACAGATCCAGAAATTATAGTACAGTATAGCACAATATCCAGAATATGGGAATGTGGGTAAAACCTATATGGAGAAAGGCCGTTGTCAAGAGGGAATAGCAGAAGGATTCAGTTGCTGAATTGGGTCAGATAAGTTTATAAGGAAATATACTCATCTATAGAGCAACTTCCTTAGCATGAATATGTATATTCTCATACATATTAGGGTTATCAAGCAATTAAAAAAATTAATCATGATTAATCGCACTAACAACAATTGAATACCATTTATTTTAAATATCTTTGGATATTTACAACATTTTCAAACATATTAATTTCAATTACAACACAGAATACAAAGTGGATAGTGCTCATTTTATATTTATTTTTATTACAAATATTTGCACTGTAAAAAACAAAAAAATGGTATTTTTCAATTCACCTCATATAAGTACCGTAGTGCAATCTCTTTATCATGAAAGTTGAGCTTACAAATGTAGAATTATGTACAAAAAATGCATTCAGAAATAAAACAATGTAAAACTTTAGAGCCTACAAGCCCACTCAGTCCTACTTCTTTGTCAGCCAACCACTGCGGGCAGCCCAGAGTCCATTGAATCCCGGCTGTGGCTGAGATTTAAAGGGCTCAGAGCTCTCCAGGGCTTCAGGCAGCCCAGAGCCCTTTGAATTCTGACCGTGGCTCTGGCGGCTGGGCTGGGGCCAGGATTTAAAGGGCTCGGGGCTCCCCTCAGTGGCAGGAACCCTGGGCCCTTTAAATCCTTGCTCCAGCCCCGCAAAGCTCGGGGTTCCTCCTGGCGGCCAGAGCCCCGGGCCCTTTAATTTGCCCCTTAACCCCGGGGAGCTCCCAGCCACCTCTTCAGCTGGGAGCACCTGGTTGATTTAAAGGCCCTGGCTCTCCCAGCCACAGCTGGTGCCCCAGGGCCTTTACATCTTGAAAGGCCACGCCTGTTCCGGATGAGGCCACGCCTGTTCCGGATGAGGCCACGCACCCCTCAGGACTCCGGCAGTACCGGTAAGTCCTGTAAGTTACTTTCACCCCCGAATGTGGGCATACTTTCACCCCTGAATGTGGGATTTATATAAGGGCAATAATATATTCTCAGTCTTATTCTCTATCCCCTTTTTAATGATTCCTAACATCCTGTTTGCTTTGTGACCACCTCTGCACACTGCATGGACTTCTTCAGAGAACTGTCCACAATGACTCCAAGATCTTTTTCTTGACTCGTTGTAGCTAAACTAGCCCCCTTCATATTATATGTATAGTTGGGGTTATTTTTTCCAATGTGCATTACTTTATATTTATCCACATTAAAATTTCAATCTTGCCATTTTGTTGCTCACTCACTTAGTTTTGTGAGATGCTTTTTGAAAAAGTTCTTACAGTCCTGCCTTTGTACTAACTAGTTTCGAATCTTTACTATCATCCGTAAAACCTTGAGCCACCTCACAACTGTTTACCAACCTTTCTCAGAGCTAGTGAATAAACGTTGAATGAGATTGTCCTAGACTGACCCTTTGAGGAACACACCAGTTACCCTCTCCATTCTGAGAATTTACCATTAATTCCTACCTTTGACCCTGTCTCTTAGCCAGTTCTCAATCCATGAAAGGACCTTCCCTTTATCCCATGACAGTTTAATTTACGTCAACAGTCTTTGTGAGAGACCTTGTCCAAAGGCTTTCTGGAATCTAAGTATACTATGTCCACTGGATCCCCCCTTGTCCCTTGTTGACCCTTCAAGAACTCTAATAGATTAGTAAGACACGATTTCCTTTACAGAAAACCATGTTGACTGTTGTCTCAACAGTTTATGTTTTCTATATATCTGACAATTTTATTTGTAATTATTGTTTCGACTAATTTGCCTGGTACTGACATTAGACTTACCGGTCTTAATTGCCGGATCACTTTAGAGCCCTTTTAAATATTGGCGTTACAGTAGCTACCTTCCAGTCATTGGTACCGAAGCCGATTTAATGGATAGGTTATAAATCTTAGTTAATAGTTCGGCAACTTCACATTTGAGTCTTTTCAGAACTCTTGGGTGAATGCATCTGTCCCGGTGACTTGTTTAATTTTGAGTTTATAATTAATTCCAAACCTCCTCTAGTAGCACTTAATCTGTGACAGTTCCTCAGATTTAACTTGATTAGACGAAGGTTTCTGAACCATCAGGGAGTGAAGTTCTGAACAAGCTCCCGAGGAAGTAGTGGGGGCAAAAGAGCTTATCTGGCCTTTAAGATTAAGCATTGATAAGTAATAATGGAGGGGATTATTGAGGATAGTTTAATTTGGGCAATTATCTTGGATAATCGGCAGATAAATCTGCTCAATGGTCTGTGAGGGGATGTTGGCATGGGATGGGACTGAGTTACTGCAGAGAATTCTTTCTGGGTGCTAGCTGGGAGTCTTGCCACATGCTCAGGTTTAGCTGATCGCCATACTGTGGGTCGGAAGGAATTTTCCTCCAGGAACGGATTGCAGAGGCCCTGGAGGTTTTTCGCCTTCCTCTGCAGCGTGGGGCATGGGCGCTTGCTGTGGATTCTCTGCAGCTTGAGTCTTCAATCACAATTTTGAGGATTTCAATAACTCAGATCATGGTTATGGTTTGTTATAAATGTGTATGGGTAGGGTTTTGTGGCCTGCCTTGTGCAGGAGGTCAGACTAGATGATCATATTGGTCCCTTCTGACCTATGAGTCTATGAGTCTATTTGTCACCTACAAAAGCCAGCTCAGGTTTGGGAATCTCCCTAACATCCTCAGCCATGATAAGTCCATGCCTTAAGTCCTGGCCAGACCCCGCACCCCAACATTTTTTTACTTTTTTTTATAAAGCACTCTAATCCAAAGTGCTTTATAATAGTTAGCTAACAGTACAAACAATATTTGGTAAAATCATTAAGTGGTCCACCGACACTCTCAACAATTTTCAAGTGGCCTGTGGAAAAATAAGTTAGACTACAAAAACAATCAAGGTACCTCACTTTATTTTCATTTACTTCCTATTACTTATAGGAGGAGGATGAAGAAAAAATAATGAAAAACAGGGGCAGGGTGTTGGTAAGAGGAGGGGCCCTAAGAGGGGCCCCAAAAATGGAATTAAGTACAGGGCCCCACTAACTCTAAATCTGCGACTAAGAATAGGTGTTCTTATGGCACTGTTGTAGCTGGCACTGCAAGATATACGTGCCAGATGTGCTAAAGATTCATATGTCCCTTCATGCTTCAACCACCATTCCAGAGGACATGCATCTATGCTGATGATCGGTTCTGCTCCATAATAATCCAAAGCAGCGTGGACTGATGCATGTTCATTTTCATCATCTGAGTCAGCTGCCACCAGCAGAAGATTGAATTTCTTTTTTGGTGGTTTGGGTCCTGCAGTTTCTGTATCAGACTGTTGCTCTTTTAAGACTTCTAAGAGTATGCTCCACACCTCGTCTCTCTCAGATTTTGGACAGCACTTCAGATTCTTAAAGCTTGGCTCAAGTACTGTAGCTATTTTTAGAAATCTCATATACGTACCCTCTTTGCATTTTGTCAAATCTGCAGGGAAAGTGTTCTTAAAACAAACATGTGCTGGGACATCATCTGAGCTGCTATAACAAGAAATATATGCAGAACGTGGGTAAAACAGAGCAAGAGACATACAATTCTCCCCCCAAGGAGTACAGTCACAATTTAATTGGCACATTTTTTTTGACGAGCTGATTGACAAGCATCATCAGCATGGAAGCATGCCCTCCGGAATGGTGGCCAAAGTATGACGGGGCTTACAAATGTTTAGCATATCTGGCATGTGAATACCTTGCAACTCCAGCTACAAAAGTGCCATGGCAACGCCTGTTCTCACTTTCAGGTGACATTGTAATTAAGAAGTAGGCAACAGTATCACCCATCAATGAAACAAAGCTGTTTGTCTGAGTGATTGGCTGACCAAGAAGTAGGACTGAGTAGACCTGTAGGCTCCAAAGTTTTACAGTGTTTTGTTTTTGAGTGTAATTATGTAACCAAAAAAAATTTGCATTTGTAAGTTACACTTTCACGATAAATAGATTGCACTTCAGTACTTGTATGAGGTGAACTGAAAAATACTATTTCTTTTGTTTATCATTTTTACAGTGCATATATTTGTAATAAAAAATAATAATATAACGTGAGCATTGCACACTTTGTATTCTGTGTTGTAATTAAAATCAATATTTAAAATGTAGTAAAACATTAAAAAATATTTAATAAATTTCAATTGGTATCCTATTGTTATAAGTGTGATTAATTATGATTAATTTTTTTAACTACGATAAATTTTTTTACTTAATCATGTGAGTTAACCGCAATTAATTGACAGCCTTAAGATAGATAGATAGATAGATAGATAGATACCCAGGATTTGAACTTCCTGGGGCCAGAGTCTTCGTTACCCTGGCGTAACTCAAGAGAACTCCATTGGCTTTACTAGAGATATTCCAGATTTGTCACTGCAATCAGTCTGGATCTTAGATTTTAATATTATTTTAGATAATAACTTGGGCCTAATTCAGATTCACTGGTGTAAGTGAACCAATGTCTTTGAAGCTATTGAAACTGATAAAACGGTAATAACTTCTGGAACTATTTTGGTATAGTATCTTAGAATTAATAGGTTTGTTCAAATTTTAAAAAATATTTAAAAGATGTGGCAAAATTTATAGGCAAATAGTAAGAAAGGTTTATCTGCTTTCAATCTTTTTTGTGAAGAAGTAAAAAAAAAAGTCAGAATTAAGTTTGCCATTAACTTTATCATGCATTTAGCTCAAGAAAGAAAGTGGGTAATTTGCTTTGGATGCTGAATACTTAAAATGCTTAATTATTTTTGCCAAGTGATGGTATACTGCTGTATTAATCATGGAGCTATAATTCCTTCTTCCCTCTAAACACTATTCTGTATGAAGCAGAAAAAAAAAAGATTTATCTTGATTTTTGACTTACTTTTTCCAATTACGATCTATGGCTCAGAAGTCAGCCCTTTGTAGTGACAACAATGAATTGGGTGCACAATTCTAGATATCTTCCTTCACTTTGTTGTTCTTCAATACTAACAGCATCCCAAACTGACATGTTGTGGGTGTTTTACTGGACCTCAAAAGCTGCTCCATTTCAATATAATGAGGCCTAATAGCAAAGCTAATTCTTTTTCTATTTCTTTTTAAGAAATGAAATTTTGCAGGTCATTAGTTCGTAATTTCAACACTGAGTATAACAGTTTAATGGAGATTAATATAGCAAGAGGAGCCTTTTAGTTGTAATGATAAATGCAGGATTTAGATGAATAGCAACAACATGTGGAACTGTTCATCTCTTAAAAAAAAATTTCCAATGCCAAAGCTCTAGAAACCATTTCTGAAATATTTTCACCTAGCTTTTCATCTTTATGTTGATTCAAACCTTTATATTCCTCCCACCTTCAACTTGCCAACTGTTAATACTAGGAATACTTGTTAAACGTTGATTCCAAAGTAAAAGAAAATAATGGAATTTCTAAGTTCATACCGATAAGTCCTCCCTTTGACATAAAACCACACAACTAGCCTGCACAATTAAATCCTGAGACAAGCAAAGTCAAGACCTCGTGTAGGTTCTCTCCAACCTCCTATTTCACTCCTAGAATTGAACAGTCTATAAGTCACAACAAAACATTGTAATTGGAAAAATCTGTAGGAGGAAAATTCTACCATCCTGTTTGATTCAATAGTAACCGTCTGTGTTTACTAAGGGTAGAATTTGGCACTTGATTCTTAACTAGAAGTATTAGGGTACTTATGTGATTCCCAGTTCTGTCAACAGAATGTGTTCCATTGATTTCAGCAGGAGAGGGATATATCTTACCTCACCTTTTCCTCCTTTTGAAAGAGGAAGATTAAGAGAACTGTTGTTTAAGCCATGGTACCAGTGTTCTCATCCTGAGCAGAATATGTGCTATCTGTAATGGCAGAGGAAAACCACTGGACAAAAAGTAAATAGCTGTTGCTTTAAATACTCAGTGTTCCAATGGGAGGAAACCAGTAGAGACCAGATCCAGCTCCCATTGAAATCAACAGCGACTGTTTGGTGGGATCTGGATCAGAACCTAGAACAGTGCACTTCCTTGCAGCAAGACAACCAAAGCTCAGTTGTTAAGAACCCAAGGTATCAGGATCAGCAGTCAAACTGATGAAGTTAAAACACTTTTAAAAATTAATTTCAGACTTCAAAAGTACCATCAGGTAACAAAATTAGTCTTCATTATTTGCTAAGCGTCTATACTGTGTTCAGTGTGGTGCTATGTTCCATGGCATACAACAGAGAAGTTAGATAAAATCTTTGTGCTGGAATGTTGAAATTCTCTTTCTGGAAGATTAGAACATAACATTAGTTTATTTCTGAGAATTCAGAATGACAATAGCAGCAAAGAGTCCTGTGGTACCTTATAGACTAACAGACACACTAATGTCTGTTAGTCTATAAGGTGCCACAGGACTCTTTGCTGCTTTTACAGATCCAGACTAACACGGCTACCCCTCTGATACAAGAATGATAATAGACACACAAAAATTTCAACACTCTGAGAGACAAAGCAGGCTGCTCCCTACACAGCCCTCCACAGCCTGCAAGCAGGACCAGGAAAAAACCCTGAAATTTAAAATGAGTGCCTACAATTTTAACACAGCTTTAATATGTTACACATAGTACAAAACACAGAGGAAGATGTGGCCCATGGAATTTATAATCTGAATGGGAAGAAAAAATGATACTGTTGCCCTTTTTTACCCAAGCAGTTACAGGGCTGCCCAGAGCAGGGGGAAAGAGGGGCAATTTGCCTCAGGCCCTGGACCCCACGGGGGCCTCCACGAAAGTTTTTCAGGGCCCCTCGAGCGGGGTCCTTAACTCGCTTCAGGGACCCTGAAAAACTCTCGCAGGGCCTGGGGCCCCGGAGCTTCTTCTGTTCCGGGTCATCGTCAGCAATTTGGCAGCGGGGACCCCTTCCCCTCTGGGACCTGTCACTGAAGTGCCTTGAAGACCCGCAGTGGGGGGTCCTTCCAGCACTTTGGCGGCAGGTCCCGAGGCAGGTCTTCGGCAGCAATTTGGCGGTGGGGGTCTCCCGCCACTGAAGACCCTAGGCCCCCTGAATCCTCTGGGTGGCCCTGAGCGGTTATCCAAAGTTTGGGGCCATATGGGTTGTTTCCGATAGGATGAACAATTGATAATGGAATCAAGTATCTCTGATGCTATCCTGTTTATTTACAAAGACTATATGAAGTCCTGTTTCCTTGAACACAGGGGGAAATCAAACAATAGGAGTTTCTTTGCTCACTGTTCCAAGCCCCTTCAGCCAGCACACAACACAAAAGCTCTTTCTAGGCTTTTCACAAGGCTGTGCTAACAGTGCTTGTTCAGGACGTGTCTGGCTTGCTGCTCCTTCTCTGTGTCTGTTTCTGTAGTGTTTGTCCTGCTTCTCTCTCTCTCCCTCTCTCTCACTCACATACAATATCCAGGCACACCTCTCTCCCACATATTTTAAATTCTTGAGCAGCCTCACATGCTCCTTTGTTTGGGATGGTGACATGAGCCTGAGTTTGAAGTGGAGGATGCTATTGTTTATGAAACAATAGCATCCTCCACTTTCTTTCATATCTTTTAAATGAAAAGCAGTGGTTACCCTGGTGATGCTGGTAAACCAGGTGCCAGCTCTTGCCACGTCTGTAGGTGCTGGCTATCCACTGACAAATTCATAGCTGGAAACCAGACCAGCTCAGCTATATGTTAATATTGTTCAAGACAAGTGTTAGAGTTGTAAGGATGTGTTTAGTGTTTAGACTCTATAAAATGCTTGTAAATTGCTGCATGCATTAATCTAACCTGTAATGTCTATATCTCATGCTGAAAGGTACAATATAAGTTTGTTTTATAATTGTAAAAATGCCTGCTCTGAACACAGAGTGGTTCCCTGTACCCATGCAGGAGGGCTAGCAAAATTAAATAGTTCATCATAAGACAAAAGCTTTGTTGATGACCTCATCCTCCCAGGAAGAAGTATGCTCAGAAGGCCTCATTGCATTGGTTTGAATGCTGAAAGAGGGAAATAAAGATAATGGACATCTCTTTGCTGTTAGGACTCTTACAAGGGCTGAAGCTAAGAAACAAAAAGCTGAGACCCCTGGAATCAACTTGGGTTAGCCCTGAAGAGATATTAGATGCTGACAGATTACTACATCTCTGTCACCTTTTAGAACCAAGGATTGAAACTTATTTGTGCACATATGGTGCCTGCTTTAACCTGTAAATAACTCTGGTTTCTTTTTCTTAGTTAATAAATCTTTAATTAGTTTACTATAAGATTGGCTACCAGCATTGCCTTTGGTGTGAGATCTAAGGCACATATTGATCTATGGTAAGTAAGGCAAGTGACTGGTGTCTTGGATCTGGGAGCAACCTGAATATTTTGTGATTTTTGGTGTAAGTGCCCATTTATCACCTAAGTCCAGCTTGCCTGGGTGACAAGACAGATGGGAGAGGCCAACGGGACTGTCTGAGACTCCATGGTAAGACTTTTACAGTGATCCAAGAGTTCACATTTGTTACTGGGTTGGTGAAATCTATTTATAGAACATACCACCATTTGGGGTGTCTGCCCTGATTTTGACAGTCTGCCTGAGGTAGGCACTCATGGTCGTGAACCAATCCAAGCAGCATGACAACCCCCACAAGCTTCAATGACATGTTCCCCAATCCAGAACGCCACGAATGCAAAGTGCCATGAACTCCCAGAGAAAGGTTATCATATCATAAAGTTATCATATTTTTCCTCTCTTTTCTGCCATAGATCATGTCCATTGAATCTGAATGCAAAATTCTCATGGATGCCAGTAACAGCAGGACTGGACCCACTATAAGTTGGCAACAGAACTTCTAATTTAGGTTTAGCAGAAGAAATGTGTCTTCAGTAGGAATTTGAATGAAGAGTGGGTGGCAACCATATGCCTCAGATGCCAAGATAATTTAGTCAGAGCATGGCATAATGTTGCCACCCTCTCTTCATTCAAATTCCTACTGAAGCCACTTCCTTGAAGCTCTCAGTTCTTTGAGCTGCCCTTTTCAAAAAAGTTGATAACATCAGACAAACCAAGAAGTTTTTCTACAGGGAATTAAGAGCAGTTTTCACTCCATCAAGCAGCAGTAGCAGCCCTTTTATGACAGTAGCCTTTCAATATCTACTTTAGTAAATCGAGTGTATATCTACCTTGCCTTTTTCCCTTCCACTCCCGAGGGGATTCCACTGGGTCCAATCATCCCCTCACTTTCAGACATTGCTTTACTTTGTTAGGGAAACTATGGCATGGGAAAACCAAAGCCAAAACCACTCCTGTCCTGCATCCCATGACAGCCAGTCACACTCTGCGTGTGTGTCCGTGTGTGTGTGTGTAATTCTGAATATCACGTGTACCATTAACACAAGAACTACAGTATAAATTTATATTGGAAAACTAATCTCCACACAGGGACTCTGAATAAAATCTACTGCCAACATTTAATTGCCCTTACTCATCAGCACCAACTTGTCTTTTCTGAAGATTCATTTATCTAAACATTCTGAGTTGTTTACCATCTGTGAAAACTATTCTGTGTATACAAATCCCCATTCTCTGAGTCTCCTGTAAGATTTATAATCAATTCACGGACATTACATCAGACTTCCTCCACTTCAGTGATTTTTTTCTCCTAATAAGCTTTTGGAGACTTCCGCCTAGAACTAAGGTAAGAGAAAGAGACTTAACCACGTGCACGACATTATCATGGGAATTTACCATGTTTAATACATGTACAACATGTGCCAATACTCTACATGCCAATCTGTTAAAACCTCCTACTGGAAGATTAATATAGCATACAATATGAAAGGCTTGTTTATAGAGTGTAGAATTATGCTAAAAATTGTATGTTATCTTTGGCCTCTTTATTTGGGATTTTAATTTATTCAAGCAGGCAGTGCAGTTATAGCATAGGAGAGTAAATAATGAAAATGCATTCTGTATTTCCAATTCCTTGCAAATATATACCATAACATTAATGTAAATCTCACTGTTATATGAATTGGAAAATAATGGGAATGAAATATTTTAAAATGGTTAGTAGGGTAATGTTCCTGTGAAAATGATTTGCATATTCCATAATATGATCCTATAATAATTATTTTCACCGCTCTGTACTCCTTGTTACATATACTCTGAACACTGCAGTAAACAGCCCTTCAGAGATGTCTGTGAAGTAATAGTCATGAATAACAAATGAAGATGTAAGTCTGAAAATATCTATAACTGGAAAGTGGCGTGGTTGTTCTGTACATATTTTTCAGAGCACAACATGCCTTTCATTTTTTCTCTGCAAAAACAGACAGCAGTCATGGTAAATGCAAATGTCTGTACAGTTTGATTGATTTTGCCTTAAGTTGAAAACACCTCATTTTAAAACTTACTTTGAATGACCTGTTTTCATACCCACTTTGAGTTTTAATTTAAATTGTTTTTCTCTAACATTGAAAATACTCAATATTAAAATCTACTTTGAATGAGAGAATAATAGAAAGTCAAGAAAATAAAATAGCAATTTAAATCACCATTTTAACACCAGCAGTAATGAAGCCCTCTAATTACTTCTTGGGGCCTGAATCAATTTTAAAAAACATTTCCAGGTTTCAAGGCTTCTGAGGTACAGAAATGGGACATTTTTTTCACATTACCATTTTTAGGTGAATTTATTGCTATGAAAAGGGTCTGTGTTGACAGACCTGGAGATTGAAGAATTCTGTTTATCCATGACACTAGGTGTAACCCAGGCAGTACAAGCTTCCCTACATTTTCTTAGGCACTGTATGTCAAACCTGGGACCATGTTCCCGTTGGGGTAAGATAATGCATGAAATCTTGGCTCTCGTTGACTTCAAGATTTCACCAAATAAGTCCAGACTTCATAGCCATTACATGTTAGCCTCTTTTGAAACTGTCAACACGCATTCTTTTTGTGTTACCCTCAACTTATTCCACCTGTGAGGACTGATCTTGCACTCCTTACAGCGGCCAACAGCTCAGCAGATTGTAATTTTGGCCTGAGCTGGATTCAAATAGCCCAGTGAATTAAAGATGATGCCTCTTCAGAATATTCTTATACCTCGATTTAGGAAAGTATTTAGGACTAGATTCACAAAGGGTCTTAAGTGCCCTGCCTATGAGAGGGAATAGCCCTAATTTAGGCACTCAGGGTCTCCATGCATTATATGGGGTAACTTTTAGGTACTTAAGAAAAAGATTCTCAGAACCCAGCAAGCTGAGCTGGGAACCATCTAAGCTACTGAAATGCAGAGGAATGAGGGTTAGTGCCCAGATTCACAAAGGTACATAGGCACCTAACTCCCCAATCTGGGCTGTTGGCACCTCTCTCCACTAGGGATTCTCAGCCATGAGCCTTCTCCTGGAATTAGGGTCCTAAACCAGGTTCTCCCTTTCTCACAGAAAAAACCCCCACAAAACAAACCAAGAGAGAGGCATCCAAGTAGGTGGTAGTGGAAAGTGAAGATTTTAAGTCACTGTTCCAAACCAGGCACAACAGAGATTTAAACCCCGTGCTCTCAAGCCCCAAGTGAGTGCACTAACACCTAGACTATCAGATGTTCTGAGCTACTCACTCTTGCTTTTGTACAAGGCCCAATCCTGTAGGTGTGCTACGAGCACAGTTACAGAGTCAGGCCCTGCTGATGATACTGGCAGGGGAACACCTAGTTTGAGAATTCTGCTGGGGCTTCACCTTGTAGAAGGGCTCTGAGCAGAGCTTTAGCTTTGAGATATCATCAAGACTTGGGTGGCTTTGCACATGGTTATTGACCAAAATTAAGCCCTAGGGAACTTTAAGTGGCAGTTGAGCTGTAGTTTTGAGAATGTCAGTGGCACCTAAATGTTATATTTAGGTGCTCAAGTATCAGGAGCTGCACCAGGGTTTTTTGCGCCCTAGGCAGGGGTCCTTCCGCACTCCCGGTCATTGGCGGCAATTCTGCAGCAGGGGGGTCCTTCCGTGCTCCCGGTCTTCGGGGCACTTCGACAGCGGGTCCCGGAGCTAGTGAAGGACCCACCGCAGAATTGCTGCTGAAGACCCAGAACGCGGAAGGACCCCCCCACCGCCGAATTGCCACCATGGGCGGCAAAATGCCGCCCTCCCAAACCCTGGTGCCCTAGGCGACCGCCTAGGTCACCTAAATGGAAGCGCCAGCCCTGCCAAGTACCTTTGTGAATCTCTCTCTTAATCACTGGCATTTAAAGGCATACCGCTTCAGTATAGTACTTGATACTTCAGTTCCATTGACTTCAGTGTTTAAGGCTAATTACGTTCTTAAGGGCTTTCCTTAACTGGACCTCAGAGCACAGTCTTGCAAGCATCTGAGAGTTGGAGTTAGGGTGCTCATTAGTGTAGGAATGGTTCCTTAGGGCGTACTCCTGCTCCTGCTGAAGTCAATAGAAAGGCTCCCATTTACTAGAAAGGGCCTGGCCTGACAGATTCTTTTGCAGGACTCTGCCCTGTCTGTCAAAAGTATAACATGATGTAATGGTTGGAAGTTGAAGCTAGACAAATCAAACCGGAAAGAAGGCATAAATGTTTAATAGTGAGAGTAATTAACCATTGCAACAATTTATCAAGGATTATGGTGGATTCTATATCACTGATCATTTTAAAATCCAGATTGGATGTTTTTTCTAAACGATATGCTTCTAGGATTTATTTTGAGGAAGTTCTATGACCTGTGTTATACAGGAGATCAGACTAGATCACAGTGGTCCCTTTTGGCCTTGGAATGTATGAATCAAAGGCCTGGTCTACACTACGCGTTTAAACTGATTTCAGCAGCGTTAAACCAATTTAACACTGTATCCGTCCACACAACGAGGCCCTTTATATCGATATAAAGGGCTCTTTAAATCAGTTTCTGTACTCGTCCCCAATGAGAGGAGTAGCACTAAAATCGGTATTACCATATTGGATTAGGGTTAGTGTGGCCGCAAATCGACGGTATTGGCCTCCGGGGGGTATCCCACACTGCACCATTGTGACCACTCTGGACAGCAATCCGAACTCGGATGCACTGGCCAGGTAAACAGGAAAAGCCCCGCGAAATTTTGAATTTCACTTTCCTGTTGGCCAGCGTGGGGCTCTGATCAGCACGGAGTGGCCATGCAGGCTCAAATCCCAAAGAGCTCCAGCGTGGATCGTACGGGAGATACTTGGATTTGATCGCTTGTAGGGGAGACACATCTGTTCTATCAGAGCTCCGTTACAGAAGATGAAATGCCAAAGCTTTGAAAAAACTCCAGGCCGTATGTACAAGGTCCACAGCACCGTAGTGCTGCATGACAGCGGTAACGGAAGCCAAAGAATCAACGGACGCTATGGAGGAGAGGAGGGGGGTACTGAGAACTCTAGCTATCCCACGTCCCCAGCAGTCTCTGATAAAGTATTTGCATTCTTGGCCACGCTTCCATGCCTTTGTGCGAAACACATTGTCGGGTGGCTCTGGATATAGCTCGTCAATACTGCACCCCCCTACCCCTCCGTGAAGAAAAGGGAAAAAAATCGTTTCATTGACTTTTTCAATGTCACCTTTTGTCTACATGAATGCTGCTGGTAGACGCATTGTGCGGGCACGTGAGAGCAGTATCCGCTCCGCTCCCCCGGTGGCCAGATGTACAATATGATCTGCTATCTGTCAATCATAATTCAGTCCGTGAGTTGCTCCTGGCTGGGCCTCAGCGTGAGGCGGATGGGGCGGGGGTGCGCTGGGTTAAAATAGGGAATGTTCCTGGTCATTCCCAGTAGTGGGACAGAACAGCTGAGTAACGTCTCATCATAGGCAACTGGGGGCTTTGAGCTTCCATCAGCCACCCCCCTTTCATGTGAAAGTAAAGATTCTCTGTAGACTGCCTGGACTAATCATCGCAGCGAGATGCTGGGCTCCTGTCCCCGCCACCGCTTAATTTCCGCCTGACTAATCATTGCAGCTTGGAGGGCTGCTCTCCCCCCCATTATATCGCTAGAACAATTCAGTGTTTCTTATTCCTGACATCTTTAATTACTTCATTCACACAAATTGCGGGGAGCACTCCGCCAGTGGTAGCCCAGGAAGGTTTGGGGAGAGGGAGCAACAGGTGGGATTGTTGCAGGACACCCCCTAGAATGCATGCAGCTCATCATTTCTTGCGGGATCTGCACGGAGCGGCTGTGCTCTCTGATTACACTGGTCTCTCTAGTACGCTTGCACAATATTCTAGGCAAGGACTGACTCTATTTTAAGATACCATAAAGGATTGGATGACTCGGTGGGAGTATCATTCCCATTTTTGTGTTGCGGCCCCCGTGTAATCAAACCTCAGCCAGGGGCACCCATGACACCCAGGACAGACAGTTACGGAGACGACTGAATACCATCATCTGCTGTCATGCAAAGGCAAGGAATGCTTTCTGTGTAGCACTGCAGTATCACCTCTGTCAGCGGCATCCAGTACACTTATGGTGACAGTAAAAAAAAGCTGAATGGGCTCCAAGGTTGCTGTGCTATGGCGTCTGCCAGGGCAATCCAGGGAAAAAAGGCGTGAAATGATAGTCTGCCGTTGCTTTCCCGGAGGAAGGAAGGAATGATGACATTTACCCAGAACCACCCGTGACAATGATTTTTGCCCCATCAGGCACTGGGATCTCAACCCAGAATTCCAAGGGACGGGGGAGACTGTGGGACCTATGGGATAGCTACAGAATGGCTATCCACAGTGCAACGCTCCAGAAATCGACGCTAGCTTCAGACCATGGACACACACCACCGAATTAATGGGCTTAGTGTGACCGCATGCACTCGACTTTATACAATCTGTTTTACAAAACCAGTTTATGTAAAATCGGAATAATCCCGTAGTGTAGACATACGCATAGAATCATAGACTTTAAGATCAGAAGGGACCATTATGATCATCTAGTCTGACCTCCTGCACAATGCAGAATCTCCCCACCCACTCCTGTGTCAAACTTGTGTCTGAGCCATTGAAGTCCTCAAATCATGGTTTAAAGACTTCAAGGTGCAGAGAACCGTTCAGCAAGTGACCTGTGCCACACGCTGCAGAGGAAGGCGAACCCCCACCAGGACTTCTGCCAATTTGCCCTGGACGAAAATTCCTTCCCAACCCCAAATATGCTAAACTCTGAACATGTGGGCAAGACTCACCAGCCAGTACCCAGGAAAGAATTATTTGTAGTAACTCAGATCTCACCCCATCTAACATCCCATCACAAGCCATTGGGCATATTTACCACTAGTAGTCAAAGATGAATTAATTGCTAAAATTAGACTATCCCATTATATCATCCCTTCCATAAACTTATCAAGCTTAGTCTTGAAGCCAGATATGTCTTTTGCCCCCACTACTCCCCTTGGAAGGCTATTCCAGAACTTCACTCCCCTAGTGGTTAGAAACCTTCATCTAATTTCAAGTCTAAACTTTCTGATAGCCAGTTTATATCCATTTGTTCTTGAGTCCACATTGGTACTAAGCTTAAATAATTCCTCTCTCTCCCCGATATTTATTCCTCTGATATATTTATAGAGAGCAATCATATTTCCCCTCAGCCTTCTTTGTTTAGGCTAAACAAGCCAAGCTCCTTGAGTCTCCTGACAGGTTTTCCATTTCTCAGATCATCCTAGTAGCCCTTCTCTGAACCTGTTCCAGTTTGAATTCATCCTTCTTAAACATGGGAGACCAGAACTGCACACAGTATTCCAGATGAGATCTCACCAGTGCAAGTGTACTAATGGTACAACCCATCTTGTCCTTACTGGAAATACCTTACCTGGTGGCATCCCAAGAGCCGCATTAGCTTTTAAGCCATATACATTGGGGCTCATAGCCAGATCCGTGACAAACCAAATACCTTGGAGGTCCTTCTCTCCTCTGTTACTTCCAGCTTTGCTCCCAGCTTATAAACAATAGTTCTTGTTATAATCCTAAATGCACGACCCCTGCATCTTTCAACTAATTAAATTTCATCCTCTTACTATATTCCACGTTACAAAGGTCATTCGCAATCTTCCTATATATATTCACAGTCCTTGTCGTATTGCAATACCTCCCAGCTTTGGTCATCCTGCAAACTGTTATTAGGCACATTTCCCACTTTTTGTCCAATTCAGCAATAAAAAGATATAAATAAAAGATTGATCCAAAACCAGTCCTGAGATGAACTCCACTAGTAAACCTCAGCCTCCACCTCGACAATTCACCGTCAGTACGACCCTTTTTAGTCTACCCTTTTAACCCAGTTCCAATCCACCTTTCAGTTTCATATATGATCCCATCTTTGCCAATTTTAAGCTAATAATTTCCCCACGTGAACAGTTAAATGCCTTACGTGAAATCAAGGTAAATTAGGATGCCACTGCATTTCCTATTGGTCTAAAAGAAGAGATAGGTGGTTGGCACAAATCACCCCTTGTAAAACATGTTGTATTTTGTCCCAATATACCATTGACCTCAATCGTCCCTGAACTACTTTTCTTCATTTTTTCCTCAAGACCGTAACATACTAAAAGTCAAAACTGCAGGCCTATAGTTGCCCGGATCCCCTTTTTCCTCTTTCTAAATATAGGAACTATGTTAGCAATTCTCCAGTCATACGGTACAACCCTGAGTTTACAGAATCAGTAAAAATTTGTTGCTATGGGCTTGCAATTTCAGGTGCCAGTTTAGAACTGAGATTATCTGGCCCCCTAATTTCATCCCATTAAGCGTTCAAGTCTGGCTTCTACCCTGGATGTGGTGTGTAAATCTACCTCAATCCCATTCCATTGTCATCCTCATTATAACTAAGCCCTCATTAGCCGCATTAAAGACTGAGGCAAAGTATTTGTTAAGATATTGGGCCAGGCCTAGATTATCCTTAACTCCACTCTTCTCAGTGTTTAGCGATCTCATTTCCTTCTTTCTTTGTTTTCTTCTATTTATAGCTATAGGAACCTTTACTATTCGTTTTAATTCCCTTTGCAAGGGAAAACTCTACATGGCTTTGCCTTTCTAACTTTATCCTACATTTTCTAACCTCAATAAGGTAGCTTCCTTGCTGATCCCTCCATCTTCTACTCCTTGTAGGCTTTCTGCTTTTTCTTAATCACTTCTGAGATGCTTGCTCATCCTGCTTGATCTAAACTCCTGCCTAGAATTTTTTCCCCTTTCAGGGACGCAGGCTTCTGATAGTTTCTGCAACTTTGACCTGAAGTAATCCAGGCTTCCTCCACCTTTCCAAAGTTCTTCAGTCCAATTCACTTCCCTAACTAATTTCCTTCATTCTTTAAAGTTAGCCCTTTTGAAATAAAAAACTCTAGTCACAGATCTATTTTTGTTTATCCTCCATGTAGTTTAAACTGAATTAGCTCATGATCGCTCGAACCAGGTTGTCCCTACACCATTCTTCTAATGAGGCCTCACTACTCACCAAAACCAAATCTAAGATGGCATCCCCTCTTGTTGGTTCAGCATACTACTTGGTGAAGGAATCCATCAGCTATCACATCTAGGAAAATCTGAGCCCTATTATTATTACTCGCACTTGTCCTCCAGTCTATATCTGGGAATTTAAAGTCTCCCATGATCACTCAATTCCTATTAATATTTACTTCATTAAAAAGGTTTCTATCCATATCCAAATCAGATCCCGGCGGTCCATAGCACACCCTAAGCACTATCTCAGGGGAGGCTCTAGTCGCTTTCTTTCCCAAAGTGATTTTTGGCCAGACAGACTCTGTCTTATCCATTCCATCACTTCTTATTTCTTTACAGTCTACCTCATCATTTATATGCAATGCTACTCCACCACCTTTGCCTTTATTTCTGTCTTTTCTAAACAGCACATACCCTTCAATACCTGTATTCCAGTCATGACTACTATTCCACCATGTTTCTGTTATCCCTGTAATATCTAGTTTCACTTCCTGCACCAGTAACTCTAGTTCCTCCATTTTGTTACCGAGGCTTCTCGCATTGGTGTACAAACATCTTAATTCTTGCTGTTAGGCTTCACTCACATTCTTACCTGATTAGGCCCAGACATTCTACCGCCAGTATCACCTATTAGAATTGTATCTACAATATCCTTCCTATGTATGTTCATTCTCCTACCCACGACAGCATCCTTTCACATGCTTTGTTTTTTCCCTCTCAATATTAAAATCTGGTGTGGAGATTACTTGGACATCTCCCAACTCTCTCTCCCCAATTCCTAGTTTAAAGCTCTCTTAATCAGTTGTGCTAACCTCCATCCTAGAAATCTATTTCCCTCCCTACTTAGGTGAAGTCCATCTTGAGAGAACAGTCCTCTGTCCATGAATGCCTCTCAGTGGCCATACATCCCAAAGCCCTCCTTATAGCACCACTGCCTGAGCCATCTGTTGATCGCCATAATCTTGTCACACCTTTGTTGCCCTTCTCCAAGAACAGGCAGAATCCCACTGAAGATCACCTGAGCCTCGATTTCCTTAAGTGTGTTCCCCAGTCTGGCATAGTCTCCCCTTGATATGTTCCAGTGAGAATCTAGCCATCTGTTATTTCAGACACGTATGCACATGAATGACTTTATAAAGGTGACTAGTCCCAGTGAATTCAGTAGGAGTGACTAATCATGCATTAAAATTATGGCAGAATCAGGGCCCTAGTTTTTCAGCAAATCTATAAAATTAAGTATGACTAATCTGTAGAATGCTTCTAACAGCAGTAGGATTAAAAACCTCATAAAAGGAGATTAGCCTAAATCATACTTGCAAAACCAAGTTTGATTTTAATTTCCATTTCAGTAGCAGAACATAAAAAATGTAGCACGAGTCGTGTTGCTATCTGCAGTTCACACTGAGAATATTTTAAACAATAACTAAGAAGTTACTTTTAGGAAGTGTCATGATACAGCTGCTATTACTGAAGTTACTCCTAAAAATTAATCCTGAGGGATAGTTAAGGGTCACACCAAGGTCAGAAAGACAACCATGTAATACTGTGTGTGTGCGCGAGGGAATGGTTGTTTGTAGTGCCTCTGAACCAGAAGCTACCACAAGCCAGTCATAATCTATTCTGGCAAAACGCCAGACAAAAGCACTGATTTCTTTGTATTTTCTTAGAAATTTTTCTCGAGTCATAAAAAAATATATAATCTGTGATACGAGATCATTAACTCCATGAAATAACAAATGATACCTCTCCTGAAGCAGAGTCCTTTAAAATGTTATTTCTAACAATCTGCTGGCTTCAGAACAATCATAGGATTGTCATATTCACTACTTGTACTTATAATGAATTTCCACTGGGTCATTCTGGGATCACGGCACTCAATTCATACAGCTGTATAATGTGATGTGATAATTCACTGCAGAGAACATTTTTAAACTGTAATTTTCCCATGGATATTTATAGGTCTAAGAAGTGATTTTTAAAGAAAATTTTCTATGTCCATTTCAGACAGGCTTCAGTACTGGGTTTACAATGGTGCAAAGGGTGCCGTGGCACCAGGCCCACACTCAGAAGGGGTCCCAGCGCCTGGACCTTGAGCGCCATCCCAAGGTTCCTCCCTCACTTGGCTTCTTCCCCTCTACGGCCCCACCCACTGCTAACTACTCTCCACCCCCTCTCCACCATGAGAGTGGCAGGCAGGGTCTCAGGGGAAGAGGCCAAGTGGGGGCAGGGCTTTGGGGCAGTGAAGAGGTGGAGTAGGGGTGAGGCCACCTCTGGGCCCACAAAAGATTAATCCAAACCTGACAGGCTTTAAATGATTGGCACCACTGTGGTGGACTCAAAGAAAGCAACTATGATTGAACAGGGATGGAGCCTGACTGTGATCAGGAGGTCTGATTACAGAACATGTAGGCATACCTGACACACTCCGATCGAGCTAGACCACTGGAAATTGCAATGAAGTCACGGAAGCATGGTGAGCTGCCCGTGTACACTCCCCGGGTCATAGGCAGGACTGTACTTGAGCAGATTGCCTGTGCCACAGTTTCACTGCCATTTTTAGCAAGTTGGTTCAATCTAAGCTAGTTTAGGTACATCTGGCCGTGCTGCAATCACACCTCCCAGCTGCAGTGTACACATACCCCTACAGGCACTACTGCCAGTACAGAGGCTTATGGGTGGAGAAGCTTGTGCTGATCCCATTTCTGTGGCCAGAGGGCTTACATTTCCAGTATTATCCAACTGGCCTGTTCATGAGTGCTAAAACCACTTAACATGCCCATTAAAAAATTAGACGTTGGTTGGTTTGTTTGTTGATTTAATCTTCTGTTTTGTATTAAGGAACATTACAAATTAGGACCTAGACTGGGGCTTTACCAGTCACAACTGTGTAAGGGGTAGAGGAAGAACATCACACCATCAACAGTGATTGGAGGCATTCTGCACTTTATAGACAGTCTGAGTTATAACAGTGTAAATTAGGAGGAGTTCTGTCATAGTCAATCATGTAAAACCAGTGAAAGGTTCAGGGGAGTCAGGACAACACAATCTAATGCTTATATGCACAACACATAAGGCTAACAGAAGGACTCCAGGTATGACTGGTTAGGTGATCAGTGCTGGAAAGCAGCACCAAAGAAGTGAAAGTTAATTTGAAGGAGGAAAGGGAGGTTGCTTAGAATGCAAGAAGTGGGAGATATTTCCAGATGTAGGAGACAGTATTATCATTATTATTTACAAAAGTAGCACCCAAAGGTCTCAGCCAGACCAAGGCTCTAATTTGCAAGGCACTCTACAAACAATCAGATAATGGAAGACAGTCCCTGCCTCCCAAAGAGTTTACAGTCTAAATTAAGATAAAATGCAACAATCAAGCAAAGGGAATAGCTGGGTTGGTGCCCTTGCAGCTTTTAATTCATTTAATTTGAACCTCCAAGCAAATGTCTAGGGGTAAGGTCATTCCTCATCCCTGGAAATCAGACAGAAAGAATGAATTTACAAAGCCTTTGGCCAGCTGAATTCTACTGTATTTACACAGCCCATATGCCACAGATCCTCCTCTCCTGGCCATCCACTAAGATACCTGTGTGAGGAATCCAAACCTCTGTGCTCTGGATTCCCCAGGGATGTATGAATCTTCTAGACCCTCATCAAGCTGCAGCATTAACTCCTCCCTTATCCTCTCTGTCACATTTCCTCACCACTGACTCTCAGTCTGGACCACTTCTAGGAAATGGGGCACTTCAGCCTACCTACAACCCCCAAAGATACCCCAGTTACTTAAATACCCCCCCTTTCCCAGAACTCCACCCAAAAGATCCGACACTTCTGGTTTACAGTTTAAATCTTTTAAGGGCACACAGTAGTTGTAAAGCACTCATCACACACACAGTATAACACCTTTATGCTCTTTTATACTTGTCCACATAAAGCACAGGAGAGTACAACTGATACAAAACTACAAACATTAAATGCACGTCCCTGCTTCAGTTTCCTTGTGACTCCAGGACATTCTTTGATTCTCCAGAGTCCTTGGGCTAAGGAATGTGTGCAGGGCCCCTACTGCTTCATGAGGCTGCTACATGCTGAGTGACCTCTTCCCTTCCCCCCCCCCGACCCGAGCCCCTCACTCAACTTGTGTGACCTTGCTCTCTCCTGCCCCATACTTCCTCTGCTCTCTGGTTCTCTCTGTTCCTATGTGTTTCTTTGTTTAAACCCATCCTGGTCACCTGGCCTCTTTTGTTATATTCCTTGTAAAGTCTCCACTGTTTCTACCTTCCTTCCTGCCTTTGGAGTGGTAAGCTAAACTGGATTTCCAAGACTTTATCTTCTTTTTTAGCAAAACCTTTATGGAAGCTAAGCACCACTGTTAACCTTAAAGATTTCCCATCGTCTCTGTCTGGTACAGGGCTTGTCAGCAATAGCATACGTATAAACATTCCCAATACAGCAGTTTTTATAATACAACACGATATCAATCAGAATTCATAAGCTGTATAGACATAGGCCCAGTTCACCACACTATAATTATTACATTTTGTACAGTCTCAGTGTCTTCACAATGATCATGAATTTCACCAGTGTAGTCATTTTTCTTCTGAAGCTAGCATTCAAAAGGGGAGATGAAGATAGACATCCAGGTGCAAAAATTGGTTATGATGATCTGATCAGGATACAGAAACTGAGCTGGCCAGAAATATTTGACGATTCATTGGAATTTGACAAAATGCTTCATGGAGACAGTTTGCTCTTCATGAAGTTCCAGTGGAACTTAGACAGTATTCTGCCAGAAAAGGTCGTTGATAGTTCATCCACTCAGGTTTTTGGTAGCCTGCCAGATGGACTGCCCCAGAGCCATTTGCTCCATTTAGTTTTGCAGAGAATTTTTGGTTTTATTCCATATTGGAATTAAATCAAATTTTAAAATATTTAAATCCTCTGCAAAACAGAATTACCTTTCTCCATTACTCTAATATGCTTTCTGACTAGCTTGTCAGTAAATAAATTATCACTTCAGTTAAAATTTACTCATCTGGATAGTTGCTCTTGTTATGGGCTTCAGCATGAGTGACCTCTATCTAAGACACTTATATGATCCTTATCACCATATTATCTGAGAACCTCCCAATTTTTAAATGTATTGATCTTCACATCATCCTGTGGGATAGGAAAACGCTATTATCCCCATTTTACAGATGCGGAACTGAGGCACATATAGACCAAGGAACTTGTCTAACTCATACAGGAAGTCTGCAATGCAGCAAGGTTTTGAACCAAGGTCTCCAAGTCCTAATCGAGTGCCCTGACCACCGAACCATTCTGCCTCTGAGTTGATGAATGCTATTGATTTACCAACTGATCTAAAAATTACAGTATTTTCAGACAATCACAAACTAGGATTTTTCTCAAGTACAGATCAATAAAAATATGTACAATTACAATACAGGATTTTGTTATTTACAAAATCAATATGCATTGAAAATAATGAATAAAACCTCTCTCTCACACACTCCACCCATTTGCCTCTGGGCGAGATTGCTGACTTCTGGACAGCTGTCTTCATAGGCTAAGCAAGAGCCATGGATCTACTGGAAACTTAGTGGGGTTCTCCAGGAGAATAGTTCTGATACCAGATTAAAAACTGGTGTGCCTGCCTGAAGAAACAAGCTTTGCATCTTTAGTTCAAGATTTGGTCTCCACAAGAAATCATAAAGGGAAAGTCAAAGTAACCCCCTCACAATAGGGAGAGCAATGCTTACTATCTGAGGAGCAAATAAACACACATGACCTGTTGCTGCAGTAAGGGACTTCCATAATGGGGTGGGTGATAGGGCACAATGCATTGTGAGAGGGTGAAGCTCTCTCAGGAACTAGTGCGTCTCTGTGTAAAGGTGAGATTTTGGTAGCCTATACTAAACAGTGACAAAGGGTTACCAAGAGACACGGATGTTTCTAAGGAGTGCAGAATATAGAATCTAAGGTACTGCAGCTTGCAGAAAAGTTGAGAGCTTGGCTGAGCCCTCCATTTCCTTCAGAGCTCCTGGTTTGATTCTCCCAAACAACGTGCTGCCTTTCCACAGTGTCTTACTCCCCATCTGCTAGTGAAAAAAACCCGGTGTTTGACTCCTTCAGAAGGCTTCTGGCACCTCCACTAGCTACTTTCTGAAGAGGTGAGCTCTTGTTGCTATGGAAACTGGAGCCAAAGCCTGGGCTCCAATTAGGTTTTGGAATCAATTTCTGTCCTGGCATTTTTGTTGCAGTAAGACTATTTTCCTTATCCTCTTGACTGTACAGGCAAAGACTGGCAGAACTGGCTCACAGAATAATGGTAAACATCATGGACAGGTGAGGGTCATATTCATCTTATTAAAACTAATGTTTCACAAAATCCCAGCTGTATGTTTTCATAAGAGGTAAAATCAGATATTCTTCCCATGAGTCAACAACTATGCTTCTAACTTCCAGCCGATCTACAGGAAGAAAAGGAGACCCCTACTAAGAAGGAATATAAAAAAAATTAAGCACAAATATGAGGAAATTAAGCCATTTTTGTAATGATTTGAAATGCTTTTTTGATATAGTTTGCCCACTCTTGTGTGCCCAAACCTTCTCCCAGGTACCACTAGATGAACTGCCTCATAAACAAAATATGTTACATACAATGAATGTGAATAACAGTGATCTATAAGCATCCTTAAAATTTCTCACTAACAACCTTACCCTTTCCTAGATAAGGGCAAATATTTAGTGCTTGCTAACTGAAAGTTATTTTGTCAACAAAGCTCTATTGCCAAATTTTAATTTAAACTGAGTATATAATACCTCAAGTTGGCAGGCCTGCTCAATGAAATATATTTCCTACAGTGTCTCTAAATCTAATCTAAGTGACATAATGTTATTCATTTAATTTCAATTACTATTAAAGCTTGCTTAGTTAATCTATTTTAGTGTGTCCTTGATGCACTGTATTTGATTAATTCATTTGGAAATGCCGATCTAAAGTGGTCTAAGTAGACAATGAATCAGGAAAGGAATTTTGTCCTGTAACTCCAAGTTTCTCACACTGCCAAAGAGGGTAAAGCAGGTAATTAGTAATTAACAGTGACCATCAGATATTTTCCCACTACTATATCTTTGGGTAGAATAAGTAGGTATTTTAAAAATTGTTATCTCTATACGTCTTTCAATAATGAGAATCACTAAAATAGCCAGAGCAATGAGATAGTCTAAAAATACTATGGAGTAGAATAGAATTGTTCATTCTTAGATCTTTAACTTCCTTGCAGGTATAATTTGGGTGTAGCATAACTGAAAAAAGCTATTTTGAATCCCTCCAAGAAAAAGATATGGATTGGAAGGTCCCATTATCATTCCTATACTAATATCTCTTGCCAACATATTGAATGGCCTATTACATTCACAACAGTCCAGAGGTAGAATACATTTAGCACCTCCAAACAGGATATTGTGAACAAAATATTCTAGCACATTGAGCCCTTTACTCTGGGGGGGATGGAGTGTATATACTCTGGTTTATACTACAGAGCATCTAACAAATGAAAGAAATAGGAATTGTCATACAAAGCTCACAGCAACATTCTTTCAAGTTTTGCATTACTAAATTATTCCTCTGCCTGGTAGAAATTTTGTGGCCCCACTGCAAACCTGGATTTGCTATTATGTGGATCAAAAGTTGTGATGAACAGGAAATTGTACAATAAATTGCTTCGTTTTCAGGAAAAATAATGAATTATGCAGTATGTCTAGCACTTTCAGGAGCACTGAACTCACTTAATGAAGGTCAAGGCAAACCCTGACTCCTGAGCAAAGACTGTTTGTTTTATGATCAGTTACTGGAAACCTTCTCCTCTAACTCCCCACTCTAAATGTAGGCACATGGGTTTTTATAGCCAATGAATCCACATAGTGAAGGAATGGAATCTCCCTGCATGGATTTTCTGTGGCTAAAAAGATTCTTCACACATACCACATACACAATTACTGATGACATACATTTTATTTTTCATTAGAATTTGAATGTGTTTATGGTACCTTTAAGAAGATCTGTGTTACGCTGTCTTTGAGAATATCCATAGTCCTTCACATGCAGTAGGATTTAGTTGTATGTAATCTTCTCAGCAACAAAATGTTTTCAGTCCTCCAGGTGATATATGTTCCTGATTCTTTTCTTCTTCCTTTTTTCACCTGAATACATTAGTGTCTGTTATTCTTAAGAGTAATGTATTCTGATGTATAGGGCCATCATTATATTTAGAATTTCTGGAAGCTAATGGCATATGCTGTACTGATCCTCTTATATTTTACTGTTCTCGGATTTCTTTTAAATAGTTTTAACTTACTATCTGTTGGCATTGGTTAGATTGGAGGACATCTATGACTACTGAGATCAGAGTGGCTACTAACTTATGAAAAAATATCTGTTTTTGCTGTTACCTTATCTTTCTGCTCCTCTTTCTGGTACTTCATTGTATTATCACCTGTTGTATAGTGTCTAAATCCTAAAATTGTGAGTTATCTGGGACAGAATCTGTCTCTTTCTCTAGTAGTGTCTAAAACAATGGAGTCGTAAACCCTATATGAGGTTGTTAGATATTACAACAATAGAAATAGATAATTATAATCCAACATAGCATTAACAATTCCTATGCCTTTTAACTAAGATTAATATATTGGTACATTGCACTGCACAGTTAAAAGAATTATTGTGTCTGAAAAAGTAAAATGCATTTATACAGGAATGTTTGTCCTTGCTTACTCTAGTACTGCATTTTTTTCAAAGCAAACAAGTACTTTATTATCTATTGCGGTAGTGAGTATTTATATACATAATGGCCCAGGTGCCAAGGTGGGTCTGAGCAGCATTTCGCACACTGGAGGGAGAGAGGATTAGGTGATTTTCCACCACTTTACTATCCCTACCCTCAATCCTGGCAGCAGCCTCAAAGCTGCTCTAAATTATGGCAACAGAATTGGCCCCGTGCTGGCCTAGGATCGCAGGAGAATAGTGCGCTTTTTCCCCATCCCTGATGTCTCCTAGCAGTGAAGGGGAGCCAGGAGCAGAGTGTTTAAAATGGACTGGTGGAGAAGTTCTGGCACATTGTTTATAAATTCACATTATTAGTCCAAGTGATTGTGAAAACCAACATCTTGGCTGACACTGGAAACTGAACTGGGGCCGTTTAGAGCATGAGTCTCAACAACTTGAGCTGCATAACATGGGTTTGTAGCTTGGGGCTGTAACAAACATTGCTTGTGAATTGGACATGGAGTGGTGGCAGATAACTCTTGCTGAACAGTAGGTTACACCATCACTATCAGTTATGGGCGGGGAGGGGGGCAATACCTTAAAAGAAAAGTCACTAGTCTGTTCAGTGTTAAAAGAAGGCCTCTTTCAATCAAACAAAACCATCAATGATTAGTCATTTACTTCACAAAACGGTGACTTGGCCAGGGTTTAATAACTGGGCATGGATAACGAGTAAATATCAAATGAGAAGGCATTATAGCTATTAACAATGTCGATTTTAAGGGTAAGAAAGTGAACATTCATCATACATTATAGGGAGAAGCGAGAGTCTCATTTACATGAACATTTATTAGGTGTTATTTTCAGATTTCAGGGAGTAGCCTTGCAGAGGTCAGTGCTCCTGAAAGTGCTAGAAATGGACCACAATGAAGAATGAAGTCATCTAGTTATTCAGAGACCAAAGTGCAGCAATATCAGTAGAAGGCTGCTCGCCTCGGTCCACCAATATGCTTCATTTTTATGACCGAGAAACTACTTTTAAGGGGTAAAGTGTACTTCACTATCCTTGCCTATGCAATCTATTGGATTAAGGTTTTTCGAGGGTGGCCATCATTGTAATATGTGAGTTCTGTTCTTTCACCTATGTCAAAAGAGGTCTAAATTGTATGTAATGTATTGTTGTGAACACCTGCATTAGATCATCAATTTATTTTACATTTATTTTACCATCCAACCATCTGTTAGTAATTATTTTTAACAATAGATACAGCAGAAGTATTTTTAAAGGTGAAGGCCTGGAGAAAAACCTGTAGGACTAAGAATTAATGTTTAAAGGATAAAACCACTTCACTCAAGAAGAAACCCATATTTGATGTGGGTTCGAACACACATATTGTATCTATTACAAAGGGCTGCAGCTGACTATGATTCAGTACTAAAATGAGTATTATTCTGTGCTGGTTTTATCTGCGATATCTTGTTTCCATTATGGCCTTTCACAGAGAAGATATGACATTACAGTTAAATGTGATTCATGACAACAATTTTGTAATGGAGACCTAACAAGTTTATTAGTCCCTAGAAGCCAATGTGTTCTATAAATGGAAATGGCTGTCCAGAGCTTTTATTCAGGCAATCTAAGAAGTTATTTTTTCTGCTACATATTATTGAGGTTGATATTACTGTTTAGGCTTGAATGTCTTTGTAATGGTAGATTATCTTCTGTTTTCTGTGTGCCAGCTGAAAAAAAAATGAGGATACTAGCCTTGATAAAGAGGGCCTTTTTGATGTATAACCTAAAATAGCATCAGAGACAGATAATCTAAAAAAGAGCTGCCATTCAAGGTAGAATTGGATTGAGTTTGTATGTGATGGGCATTTAAAAACTAAATCTCAGTAAATGCATGTGTGTGTTTATATTGTACATTTTGTTGTCAACTTCCTTACAGAAATGGTCACTATCCTATCTTAATAATCGATTAAATGAAAATGGTCACAAGGAAGGAATGCCAATAAGTGCTAGACTTTATTAAAGATAGTGCTATAGCTAAGCACCTTATGAAACTACATTTTCCAATTTTGTTAATTAAAGATTAAAATAATCAGAAGGAAAACCAAAAACAATTAGGTGATACTTATGGCACATATTGGGCTAGATTTGCAGCTGATATAAATGGGTGCAAATTCATTGAATTCAATGGAACTATGCCAGTTTACATTGAATGAGGATCTGGCTTATATATGTTTTATGTGCTATATAATTAGGGTAAATAGCAATGTACATACCTTGATGAATGTGTGCTACTCTGGGTTGAAGTGCATTTGGCAGAATGAGTGGGAGCACTGATAGGCAATGTTCCAAGATTAAAGTGCCAAAGTAAGGAACTCTAGATCAAATGTAGCACTGCATGTCTGCTAGCTGCATCTGCTCTTATGTGCACAGAAATAGAGCTGAAGGAAATGCTCACAATGATCCCTCAAATTTTCTGATTTCTACATTTGTTCCAAACTCAAAACACAGACCAGGGTCATTAAAAAGGTGTTCCATGGTTCAAAATCTTTCACGTGAACCCAAGTTTGGTTTTGTGGATTTGAAGCAAAATCATCTGCAGTTTGTGGTTTTGTAGTATTGAAATTTGAAAGCAGAGTTGGACTAAGGCAGCTATGTTCAGATTCAGATCATGGACTTAGTTCTGAAGCCAAATTGGATGAGGGCTTGTATTTGGATGATACTGAGATCTCACAAACTATTCTGATGAGATTTCCATCATATTTTTAATGGTGGAAATCTCATTAAATCAATTATTCTCTCTCTGTTTCCTCTGCTTTCAGCCAAAAATCTAATGAGAATGGCTGTTCTCATGAAATTTCAGCTGCCTCCAACATGATAATAGAGTACAAGCCACTTCTGAGTTTAGACCCAACCAAGAACCAAAACTGAGTGGCAGATTCAGATCCAGGTTCTGAGTCCAGAATCCCTTGAAATGTACAGCAGTTTATTACTTAAATGTGCAGGCTTGATTAATCTCTGCTTGAAACCAATTGAAACTCTGCCATTTCACTTATGTTTCACTTTGAGATTTGATGTCTAATCCCAGAATTATACACAAACTTCAGAGGAGAAAAGGGATCAGAACTGGAATAACTATAAGAAATCATAAAAAGGAAAATCTTAACTCAAATAGGTCTGAAACAAAGCCAGACCATGAATCTCTGAACTTAGGCAGCGTTTGAATGTGAACCTAGATATGGATTCATAGTTTTCAAATGGCTTTTATCTTTATAATATGCTGGACCAGGAAAAACATTTTCAAAAGTGCCTGAGTGATTTAGGAGCCTATGTCCAATTTTTCAGAAGTAATTTAGAAACTTAGGACTTTCAATGAGATTTAGATTCCTAAATGATTATGGGTCAGATTTTCAAAGGTATTTAGGTACCTAATGGGTTTTTCAGAAGTACCTAAGCAGGTTAGGTGCCTAACTCCCACTGACTTCAATAGAAGTTAGAGATCTAACCTATTTAAGTACTGTTGAAAATCCCATTAAGCACCTATTTGAATCTTCATGAGCCTAAATACCTTTGAATATTGGCCCTAAGTGACTGCTGAAAATGGGCCTTAAGTACCTAGGCATTTTTGCAACTTTGAATACAGATCTAAAAATCTATAATCATTTCAGTGTTCCAGATTTAGATTCAAATTTTTGCAACTTGTGATTGTTTTCCAGTTATGAGCAAAATATTTGAGTTTCAAAATTTGACACAATCAGGATTGCCACCTGTCTGACATATGAGGTAAGTATATACAATTTCCAGCAAACAACTATTCTCACTAAATTTCAAATTTATGAGGGGGGGAGCTTTCTCTAGCCAAATAAATGATTAGGCTCACAGCAGTCATAGAAGCATATTAAACATATGAGTTTTTGTTTGCTGATCACTGATGAAAGGGACAGATCACAGAGATCGCCATTCTCTGTCAAAATGAATCACCTTTTCTTTCATGAGCATTTACCTTTTGTGTCCATTGTGATACTAAAATGTAATATTACTCATCTGAATGGCCTTATTTCAAATAAGTTCCAATAAATCAACACGGAGAGCAAAGAAGCTAAACTCAGGTTGAAAGGCCAGATAAATACAGGTGCAGGTATTGAAAAATTGTATGCTGTTCATCTGATAATATGTTTGTATCTTGTTTTTCTTATTATAACAAAAAAAGGAACTTAACTGCTCAGATCTTTTTTTCTTTGGTATCTAAGCAAGGAAAAGCATGTTTATGGGTATCATTGAAACTTATCAAAACCCATTCATCTTGGAATTCCATTTTGATGCCTCTAAATCAAGACAGGGTTCTTTTCTAAAAGATATGCTCTACCACAAGTTATGGGTTTGATGCAGAAATCATTTGATAAATTCTATGGTCTATGTTATGCACCAGTCATTCTAGATTATCAAAATGGCCCCTTCTTGCTTTAAAACTTATGCAACTTTGAAATATTGTTATTGGAAAACAAAATATAAGTCATGCTCCAAAGCTGAGGAGTATCCAATCTTTGCCACATGGAGGGCTATGCAGGAAATCTTCTAGGTCACACATAATTTACATAGAAATGAGTATACTTTGAAAAAAATGCACACAGTTATAAGGTTTGTTTGTGCTTGTATCTTTCTTGGCCAACAAACAGACTGAGTTCACTTGGAGTTTCAATTCACTCATCAGCAATGAAAGCAAAATAAAACATTCACAGAGCCATAGAAGGGAACAGCTGTTGTGTTTTGGAAGAACAGGGCAATTGAGTGTTTTCCCAGTGGGCAAATAGATACAGATATAGTGCTGAGCAGGATTCCCTTACTCTGCCTACCTTGACTCAGAATAGAGACATTTAGATTCCATAGTGATATGCACCTTAAATATAAGGCCTTGTTCTCTCCCACCCGCACCACCACCCATGCCCACAATTCTCTTCACTCCCCAATGTGCTCCTGAAGGAAAAGAAAAGTAATAAACACATCCTGTGGAAGCTTTCTTCACTTCAACATCAATGTGGAGAAGAGGGGAAAATCTACCATACACGGCTGGTCTGCCTTAAGATGGGGAAAAGATCATCATGCTTCCAGATGCTTTAGGGGAAGAATATCATGTCTTGATGGCTAAACCAGCTACCATTTCCTACAGGAGGGCATATAAAGGACAATCTCTGGCTCACCTTTGACCAGTCTGAAATACTTCCCATGCCAGTTTCTGAATCTGTCTCCCAAGCCCCATCACTCAGCTGAGGGTGGTGGGAATAATGGGTTTTAAGGCAGTGGAGAGAGATGCATAGACATGGTGAGGATAAAGACAAAGAGGGCAAAGTCACTTCCCATTACCCAAGGGGAAGCACAATCTGTCTTCTAACACTGGGGAGCATAAGACTGATGGCTGCCATAGAATCATAGACTTTAAGGTCAGAAGGGACCATTATGATCATCTAGTCTGACCTCCTGCACAATGCAGGCCACAGAATCTCACCCACTCCTGTATCAAACCATTAATCAAGCCATTGAAGTCCTCAAATCATGGTTTAAAGACTTCAAGGTGCAGAGAATCTTCCAGGAAGTGACCCTTTCCCCACACTGCAGAGGAAGGCGAAAAAAACCCAGGGCTTCTGCCAATCTGCCCTGGAGGAAAATTCCTTCCCGACCCCAAATATGGCGATCAGCTAAACCCTGAGCATGTGG